>NC_132996.1:48550000-48900000 GCF_048564905.1 Vicugna pacos | reverse complement strand
TATTTGCAAATATTTATTACTTTAACTTGAAAGTCCTGTAGTTTATCGAGCACATGTGAGCAATGTAGCTTAGATACTGAAAAGACAGGTGTGGATAGAGGACATAAATGTGAAGGAGATCATGGCCAAATTTAGGATGTAGGTTTGAATTGTTTGACCTGCACAGTATGTGTAAATTAAAAAAAATTAGTTACTGATATCTAGAAATAAGGAGATTTTTACATTAAATTCTGAATTTTGGTTTCTCAGAAAATCTGGAATATCTGGCAATACACTGGGCCACTTTTCCACATGATAAAATTTTGTGGAGCTGAGTGGTAGTTGCCACTTTTAGACAGAATTCATACTCTTCAGTTGAACATAGATTCTATGTAATCTACTTTTCTTATTTATACATTCCTAGCCCCCAACAGACTTGTTCTCTAGAGCTGTGCTATACTTGACACGTGACTAGTCCAAACTGAGACATGCTATCAGTGTGAAATTCACACTGAAATTCAAAAGATTTGGTATGAAATAAGATGGCAAAATATTTCATTAGTAATTTTGTATTGATTATATGTTTAAATGGTAATATTCTGGTAATATTTGGTTTGAATTACTAAAATAAATTTAAGCTCTTTTTACCTTTTTAAAATGTGGCTGCTAGACAGCTTAAGATTACAAATGTGCCTTACGTTAGATTTCTCTTGGACAGTACTGCTTGTGAAGGTCATGGCCTGGTACAGGGCTTGCTAAGCTATATAGTCCATGAGCCGAATTTGACTGGTCACCTGTTTTGATATGATCCACAGGTTAAGAATGATTTTCACAGATAACTGTTAGCAATTTATTTGATTATAAGAAACATTAGATTTGAATCCCAATTAAGTGAAATGTTATTCCCCCACAAAAGAATTCCATTTGTCTCATTAGCAGACCTGTAGTACTAAACATTGTACTCAGTTATAATTATTATACTTCAAACTTCATCAAAAGTTTATGGAAATTTGCTTCTTTTCTCTTGTTACTCAAGTTTCTATATTTTATCCTTGATATTGCTTCTTGGTGTGCAAAGCCTAGGTTATTTACTATCTGTCTTTTTACAAGAAAAATTTTACAGAAAAACCGCTGGTCCAATAGGAAGCTGATGCAGGCAACTCTCCGATAAATTTAAGCATAGGGGAAATGCTTTGGGTTCTGATAGACAGGGATTCCAATCCTATTAATTGATCTAATCTCTGAGTCTTAGTTTTCTTATCTGTAAAATGAAAATAATGATTCCTTTCTGAATTATTTTGAAGATTACATAAGATACCATATAAGATGTTTTGTGAAGTAGGTGACTCTGCACTTCCTCTGCCTAAAATGCTCTTCCTTGTCATACCTGACTAGGTTACTGCTTGCTCATCTTCAGTTTGGTAACGTTTTTAGGTCAGAGAAGCATTTCCTGCTCTGGCCCCAAGCCTAGGTTAGCTCTCCTCGGAAATTCTGCCCTTTCTTTTACGCTTGTCGTACTTACTGCTGTTTGTTCCACCTGTTCTCCTGCTAAGATTTTAAGGTCTATGGGGAAAGTGTCTTAACCACTATTTTCTGGAACTCACACATAGTAAATATTCAATAAATATTTTGGAGTTATATTGATGCAAAATGCCATACATGTGATGTACCAAAAAACTGGAAGGATTCAGAGGGAGATTTATTTTTCCACAGAGATTTCAAAGTGTATGTCATGTCTAGACATTTGAATCATGTTTTAGGATATGTAGTTTAAATATGCTTTATTCTTCCCTTCTACAATACTTGGATTTTCTCACTTATTTTTCTTAAAGACTAAGCACAGTGCCTGGCACATAGTAAGGCCTCAACAAATTCTTTCTTCTCTAATTGTGGATGATGATGATAAATCAGGATATTTAATATAAAAATAATCAAAGTAGCTATCTGCTAGATAAAATTATGATAAATATTTTGGAAAACAGAAGGGAATCCATTTTAGATAAGCAAATTAGTCATTCCAGCATCCAAATTCAAATCACTGTCAGCGACAGAAGTCAATTTCATTTTTTTAATGAATAGGATTTGAAATATAAGGCAGTAAATACTTAGAATCCAGATCAAGTTCTGAAAACCAAAGCTAAATTTTAAAATGTCCAGAGTTTATATATTAGTCTCAATTTCATATAGTAAATGTCTATTTGCTAAGAATATTTCTGGTCAGAATGACAGCTGGCAATTGTGGCTCCCATCCTTTCAGAACATGAGGCTTAACACCTGGGAAGAAAAAGCACATAGTAGGGTCCATATTAGGCTTTTCCAGCAGGAATAGTCACTAAGGTTGCAGACATGAGGGAGCTAATAATAAGATACAGCCTCAGGGTTCCCTCTTACAGCTTTACCTAATCTTGTAATGAAAGTCACCCAATATGTACTTTTAAAAGGCCAGATTTGGATGATGAAGATGGGTCTTGAAGATAGTCATTATCCTCCTTAATTTTATATACATTATAACAAATTTGAGGGATTTCTGGAGTCTCTTTTGAGAATTCTGTATATTCCAGCCATGGTTTTCTAGGTCTTCAGCTCTATTCAGTTTAACCAGTATTTGTCAAGTATCTACTATGTGCCGGGCACTAGGAATATAGAGTTGGATACAGACTCAGAGTCTACTTTAGAGGAGCTCAGAGTCTGGTGGGAGAGATCAGTGTGCAAGAGACACCAGTCCACTGAATAATTGCTGTGATATAGCACCCTGCACAGTTACTGTACAAGCACTGTATCAAAGATGGGCCCCTGTGCTCAGGACTGAGAACCAATCAGAGCAGTCTTCCTGGACGAGTTAAACCAGAGCAGAGTCAGACTGTATGAGTGTGTGTGTGTGTGTGTGTGTGTAAGGGGTGATAATACAACCTAGAGTTATGGCAATCTATTTTTTATCCTTGTATCTTTCCTAGCCCACACTAAAACACGGGGTTATAACACAGTGAGTGACTGTAGTGGTAATTCTCAGTGCTGGTGGAGAGGCTCAGAATGGGATAGGGGATGTAAAGAATGGATCTTGAGATTCTCTCACAATTTCGGGGTGTAGGGGCACTGATGAGTAGTTGTAGAACATAGGAATTTTGGTGGCATAGAATAAGGCCAAGTCAGAGTTGTGGACAGAGAAGCGAAATGAGACAGGTGAGGAAGAACAAGAAGCCAGATAATGAGGCCATGATTGAGAGCTTGGGTTTTTATCCTGGGAGCAGTGGAAAGTTACTGAAGAGTTATGTGAGTGGACAGTGACATAGCCAGATTTTTACCTTAAACTAGAGCCTAAAAACAAGCTAAATAAAAATTCAGATCTGTATGGCTCTCCCTGTTCAAGTTTTTAAAAGTTTTTGATCAACTATTGAGAAAATGTCCAAATTTTAGGACTGTGTTCCCAGTTGGCTATAATGTGGTTGAAATCAATAGCGGCTGACCCGTTGGATGAGGCATATACTGTCTTTCTCTCAGGGACCACACATTAAAGCTCATGGTAAGATTCTGTTCCAATTTTGTTACTCCTGAGCAAATCACTGTATTCACAATTATGCTGCTTTGTGATTATTCAAGACTGAGCCAATTGCCCCACCCTATAATGGCAGGGGTTGCCGTGTTCATTCTCTCTTACCCAGGATCAAATGGAGCAGGGAAAGGATCCATAACTTTAAAGATGACCAGGGGTGCAGAGTGGAGGGTATAGGCCCATCCTGGTAGAGTTTAAAGATAGTAAATAACAAATCATAACAAATGTATGAGCTGGTGTGCTAGTTATGAATAGATTGCTCTGACAATGCAAAAAGGATGACAACCTCACAAAAGGCAACCTGAAGAGAGGTTAGAGAAGATTTTATTAACCAGAGATATAGGGGAAGAGAATTTTTCCCAAACAGTCCTAGAGTTTACTTATCTCAGCCAAGTTATTTCACTCTCAAGCATGTCCTAGTTTGAACAGTAGATCACACAATCACGCTATATAGAACAGCAGTATGGTGGAGACTTCTAGCCTTCCAGAAGAATCATTCTCCTTTTTTGAAACTTGGCAACAGTATCTCTCAGCATGACTTGCAGTTGGAGGTAGCAATGTGACTAAATTCTCTTCATTGGAATGGGAGCAAAAGTGATGTGTTCCCACAGCAAAAGAGTGAGGAAGTATGAAAGTAAAAAGCTAATATGCTGCTTTCCTTATCCCAAACTTCTCATGTCACAAATCTGGTTTGCACTATGATTAGAGGAGAGTTTAAATCGGATGTGATACTGACATTTTGAACCAGGTTGGATGAAATTTTAATACCTGTAATTACTAGGTAGTTATAGATCTGCTTAAGATGCTTTTATAAGGGACGTTTGAAGGCATTGCCATGCAATAAAAAGCAAGCTGCCAAATAATATGGCAGTGATACCATTTCTGTAAATGTAGAATCCATATGTTTTACATGTGCTTAAGTTTCTAAATATGTGCATAAGAAGAAGTCCAAACTACTAAATACAAAACTGTTACAATACCTCTGAGCACTCATTAATTATACTAATCAGTTGTATTAGAATGCATTAATACAAAGTTTCAGAATGGAAAAATAACATTGGTTGTTAATTTTGATAATCCTAGAGATGAATGTTAGGTAAGTTACTTTAATATATTTGATAATAACTGCTGATAGTCAGCAGATCTTAATCCAGTTTCTTTTATGTACAAACCTAAAAGAGAATTCTCCTGGAATCCCCAAATGTAGTTAACTTTTTTTGAATTTCATCAAATGCCAATTCATGCTAATAGAACTCTGAGCTTTCATAATCAAATGCTCTAATATGGAGGAAAAATTTGCCAATTTGTATGTTACTATCTAGCTATTTCCTCCATTTATTAATCATATTTCCTGATGTAGCCAAGACATAATTACATATCATGGGCACTGGAGTCAGACATGCTTGGATTTGAATCTCAGTTTTTAAATTTTCTTTGCTTTGTGTTCATGAGCAAGTTTCTTAACCTCTTTAAACATCATTTACAAGGCTTCCTGAGGCTCTTTTGAGGTCTGAATGCTACAGTGAATCTGCAGTGCCCAGAACAGTGTGACAGAGGAGACAATGAGAGTCACACCCTTGTCTCTACCAGTCTTTGCTCTCATCTCAATTCACTTTTAAGAAGCAGTAAATATAGTTTAATGCAGTTAGTAAATAAGAATTTATAAACCTTGCATTGCCTGAATTAATTTACACTACTCAGACTCTCAGAAAAGTTTAGCAGATCGTTTGTAATTTGAAAGCTAAGACGTTAATAGTATTTCATCCTTTTTTCTCTTTTTGTAAATTTCTTGTTTTATTCTGAATTATATTTTATCTTTTAAAGATTGAAGTAAAATGAGAGAAAAGGTAATTATATTAAATGTGGACAGAAGACAGATTTTAAAAATGAGTAGTTACTCGTATATATGTTGGTGGGTAACAAGAAAAGAAGCAATATTAAAAAGAGCCTGTTTTTTAATTACAAGATTCATGCATGTATATGTATTAATATTGTAGAAAATTTAGTTTATAGAGATAAGCTGATGTAAATAAGAAAAAAGTGCCACACCATCCACAGTCTTACCATTCTGAGTAGCTATTCTCAATATTTTAGTTTATATCCTCCTCAAATACCGATATATATTTAAAATTTTATTTACTTTTTGAGACCTAATTTTTTCAATTAGTTTATTGTTACCATTTCCCACTATAAAATATTCCATAACATAGCATTGCTTTAAATGGGTGATGATGTTCTAGTCAAAAGGTTTATTTTACTAATCTCCTTAATTTTTAACATTTACATATCTACAGTTTTTTTTTTTACTATTGTGGATAATGCTTTGTCATCATTTTAGTAAATTTTTTGGTGCATATTCATAATTATTTCCTATTGAAAAATTCCTAGAAGTGGAATGTCTAGATCAAAAGTTGTGTGCTTTTAAAAGCTTTGTTATACATTGTCAAGTTTTCATCTAATAAGCTGTAACATTTATGCTTTCATTAGCAATACATGAAAGCACCACTTTCCCTATATTCACTGTTCCTTGAATTCGCTAATCTTTATCATTAGAAAAATTTGTTTGACCATTTGATGAGTTAAACACATTGTGTGATTGTTTTAGTTTGAATTGTTTTATTAGTAGTAATACTGAACTTTTTGTGCATGTTTACTTTGGCCATTTGTATTTTTTTTAATGAACTGTGTGTTCATTTCCTTTGCTTCTCTTTTCCTTAGTGTTTATCTTTTTCTTAATTATTTTTTTGTCTACCTAAAAGTATTCTTCCCATATTAAAGATATTAACCTATTGTCATGTTGCAAATATTTTCTCAGTATATTATTGCTTTTCAGTTTTATTAAAGCTTTTTTTCCAAGGTGCAGAAATTCAAGACTTTCCTTTAGTTAAATATATACATATTTGATTTAGACCTTTTCTTTTCAGACTTTACAAATCCAGCTATATTATTTTCTAGCACTTTTATAATTATACTTACATCTTTAAGTCACTAAATGTGTTTAAAGTACAGAATGGATCCAACATATTTTTCTATAGTTTTTTCAAAATCCACCATTTCCTTGTTGATTTGAAATTTGGACCATAATCCCTAATCTGAACTTTCTGGGGCTAGATGTATTCTGGAATTCATAATGTTTTGGATTTTGGAAAAGAAATGTAATACATAGACCATATGTTATATAACAACCCTACTGGGGTCGGAAACTGTTTCCTGTAATAAAGCACTTTAATATTTTCAAATGAAACATTGACACTAAGTGAGATAAGTAAAGTCTGTAAGTTAGTCCTTGTTAGGTTTTGCTGCCTAATGAGTTCTAAAAAAAAAATTGCAGTTTTCAGAAATTTTTGAATTTTGGAGTTGTGGTTAAGAGATTATAGACTTGTATCAAATTAACATGTAAAAAAGTCCTAAGTTTTTAAGTTGTGCCTATTTTGGCCACGTATTTAGTTCTGTTATCTGTCTTATGATACACAGTGTGATACACTACTTATTGAATTTGTTTTAACATATGTTTAAATATTAGTTTTACTATTTATTTTTTTTTTCCAAAAATTTCTTGGTCTTGATTTTTTTAGATGTATTATAGAATATTTTCCTCAAGACCCAAATTATATGGGAAAATTATAGTTTGATTTGGGGGAAGCACAGCAAACAGGATTGAGCCATGTTGACAATAGACAGAGTTGTGTTGGGTACTGAGTCACTTTTATACGCACTCTTGAATAAACTCTTAGAGGTCCATCCTCAACTTTCAAGACCAACTTGAGAATTGCTGATCTCTTGACAAGTTTCTGAAAGTATATCTGGCTGGACACCCTGAGATGCTCTCATAGTTATTAATAGTATCTATTAGCGTCTTAAAGGCTTCTGTGAGCCATGCTATAAAGAAACCCACTTACCTTGGTTTATCCTAGTGTTTAAGAAAACCATTTGACCACAAAATCCCCATGTCACAATACCTAGCACATAGTTTAGGAAATAGTTGTCCAATGAAAAATAAAAGTACTTAGAATTTGAGGATTTCCATCTATCGCTAATCCATCACAGGTGTTTATTGAATGTCTGTTATCTTCCTGTTAAGGTTGGATTTATTGGGGGATACAGAAGAATTGTAAGATATGATACCTTACCTCAGGAACAAGTACAGTGGAAACAATTAGGGAAATGTTGACTGTGGAATTGTAGTTCTCCATGCCTGTTAACCCTCGGATGGTACAGAGGAATCTAACTGATATTTGTATCACCAGAACCAGTACAGTGCATTGTTTATATCAGCACTGGCATTCAGTAGATATTCTAGATAAAAGAGTGAAAGAAGGGGTAGAGAAAGGGGCACTATCTGTAGGATATGACAGTATATTTCGGCTCATACCTGCACATGAAGAGAGGACAAAGCCAGAGTGGGCTTCACAAAAGAGATTGGACCAAAGCCTGGCAACAAAGTATTGATGGGGACATTTCCCCCATCACTGTGGGAAATTATAATTGAAAATATGCTTATTGAAGATGGAAGGTTCATCACACCCAGCCTAATACTGTTCAGACACTGTCCTATAAGAATAGTGGCCCATCTGGCTTATCCTTTCTAGGCCCCAGAGTCCTAACTCTGGTTCTCAAGGAGTTCTCTGATTCAGATAGCTGCTTCAGTGGGTGAGAGAAAACGTGGTTCATAACTTTGTCTTAAGTAGTGGAACACTCTAGTGGGGGAAATGGCACAGGACTGGTCTAACTGAAGTGGTAGGTTAAGTAGATGTAGTACAGAAGCAGCCCGCCACACATACTTCTCAGCTGAACTCTTAAGGTTTTTTCGAGAATGCATGAACAAATAAAATGGTTTCTCTGATATGCTTAATTGGCTTACTCAGTTTATTAGAGACCAGCTTATCAATTTCCCCCCAAAATGTACAGTCTGACTGTGTCTTATTTCTCTCTTTTGCCTTATAAATCCTATATTTGCCTTTGTTCCTTGGGTCAGTCTATCAACAGACTCTCTCACGTGTGTGTACACAATTTGTGTGCCAAATAATTAAATGACTGAGTTCTTTTCTGACACAAATATAACTTTCTTCCTGAGCTCTTGTCCACTGGATCCTGGGGGGAAAATGACTGAATGTGTATTGAGTTCAAAGCTTAGTCTAATCTGATCATTAAATAGTTATCTTTGGTCACTCTTTCTCTCTCAGATAGACTCTCCTGTACCCTGTTGGTTTCCTTCAGGTAATATATGGAAGAAGAGGTTGTATGGCTTTTATACTTTAATGCACTGGGATACGAGGCCCCTGGCCTCATGCTGGCCCACTGGATAGTGTATGCTGGCATGGCAGATAACTGCCATTGGAAGTATGTCCATTTTTCACCTGGCTGCTGGCTGCTGGCTGCTCTTCTGGCCTGCAGTGTGTGAACTTACAGCCCATTTTCTGATGGTGCTTCCTGGATGATCCAATCTGAACTTGACTTGCTCTGGTATTAGAGACAGCCCTCCAGGGTCTGACTGAGACACACATTTGGCCCTGGCTTGAGTTTGTGGTGCTGCTCTCACAGTAGGGCCACCTCTCCCTCACTATGCCAATAGCCTGTGGCCGACTTCTCAGCCTAAAACTACGATTCTTTCATGTCATAGGACACAGAAACCAAGAGTGGTTTGGGAAAGCTAAACCTCAGGCCTCCCTCTGTCTGCCAGTATCATGTCATCTTGTCAATGTGGCTGTGTCCTAAGTTGCTACAAGACAGCTTCCTCTGTGTGTGCATATTGGGGGGAGGGGAGCAGAAGACCCCTCTGCCAAAGGATTGATTCCACTTGCCTGACATTTGTCTCCTATCCAAGCCACATCCTAAAAAGGGGAACTTAGGACTTAACTCTTCTGGCTATTTTACTTTCCTGCCTCTCTCTCTGAAACATCTTCCAATTTTTCCTCTAGGACAGAAAGAGGTTGGCTTTTATTTTGTTCCTACATTTATATTCCTTATTCTTGACTCCAGCAAAGGCTTAACAGTAGTCAATCATTACTCCTAATTTACAAGGATAAATTTATGGGCTGAGTCATCTAAGTTTAGCTGTTTATATGCTAATCGGAAGGAGTAAAGGGTTTCCTTGAGATTCAGATCCTCTCTCAAGGCAACAGTCTTATAAGCTAGTATATTGTTTTGTTTCACATTTTTGTTGTACATGTCAGAAGCAGTATTGTATTATTGTGACAAATCCTAGGGACACCTGGAATAGTTTAGGCAGCCTTGTATGTGCAAACACCAAAAAGAAAAGCATAATTTTTAAGCCATTACTCTTGTTACATTACCCATTATAATACCTGAAGGACACATTATAAAGATGTTTGAATGGGATACCTTTAGTTGCAAAGAATAGAGACTCTTTCAGATCCTCTGAAGTAATGGGGCATTTACTGTGAGGACATATGTGACATATCTGTTAGAGTTTATTGGTTGCAATCAGTGGGGTCTGTCTCAGGCTAACTTAGGCAAAAATGGAATATAATGGGATGGCAGGTGATAGCACATGGAATTCAAGAAAAGACCAAAGAAAGGGGCTGTAGAAAGATCTAGAAGAGCCCCAGACATCTGGATTTTAGGGACAATCTCTTCAGGGTGCTGTTAGTGGGACAGCTTCTCCCCAGGTGTTTACGTCTCTGTGTGGTTCACCTCCTGACTCTGTATCTCATGAGAGAAGCTGGTTGGTCTGAAGGGTCAGGGGCCTGCCCCTTGGCCAGAGTAGCACAGTCCTCCCAAACCTGCACATGATAGTGGAGAAACGGAATAGAGAGTCATTCTGAGAGGGCAAGCTGAGTTCAGATCAGGGCGTGTGGCATTCCTAATTGTGACAGAATGTCTAGGTGGAAAGTATATAATCTGGCTGCTGAGTCAGGACTAACTGAGCACCACTTTCCCCGCAGAATGTGGAAAGGCTAAAATCTGTTTATGATTACTTTTAAAAAAAACAGGAATAGAAGGAGATTTTAAAAAGCGGTTTGTTTCTTTAAGTGCTAAATAAATTGAAGGTAAATTATTATAGAGAATTCTCTTTTGCATCCCTTTAGACAAACTTGTTAGCTGTCTTGATTGTGGTGGTGGTTTCATTCATGTATACATCTATCAAAACCCATCAAACTGTTCATCTGAAATATGTGTATTTTACTGAACAGGAATCATACCATAATAAAGGTGTTTAGAAAAAAAAGAAATTCACATACACACACACTTTGAAAACCGCATCTGAGAGTTCCATGAGTCACCTTTAATATCTATAGCAGAAAGAGATAGCATTTATTTGACACGTTGACCTGTTCGCTGGTTTAATTTTGTACATTTGAACTTTTCAAACCATTGCCTATATTTTGGTTTCATCTTTGTTGACAATTAGGGGACCAAAAATAACAACCTGATCCAATTTAAAATGATACAGACTCATTATCATTTAATTCCTTTACCAGTTTTTTACGTGTGTGTGTGGCAACTCTTCATCCATTCCATTAATGTATTTCCAAACACAAATTATTTAGGCTGACAAAATTCAGAGTTTCCCCCGGACATCCGTGATACCAAATAGTGGCTTCCCCCACACTCCTAGCAGCTACCTCCTGTTCCCATACATAAATGGCAGCCAGCAATGGCTGGAAACAAAGGACTCTCTCCCAGTCCCTGAATACAGTGACATTCATTCTGAGAGAAGCAGGGGCAGCTTTTTGAAAGCCTACTTCTTCAGCTCAACAATAACACACAATGAGTTATTGACTTGTTTATATACGGAGCTCTTTTCAGTAACTAACTCTGACTCCCACAGTCTGGACAAATGATTGATTTCGTGGTAAGAAAAAGAGAAAGCTCTTGCGCTAAACTCTGTAGTGCAAACTACTTCTTCCCCATTTGTTCCTTAACTGAATAGGACCTTATTAAAATGCACTTTCCAAAAAAATACCTGCAGCTGGTCTTTATAGCCATGTTTTGTATATATAAATAAGTAATTTGTCCCAGTCTTTTGTATATTAACAGACCATTGGGAAACTTGTCAATATATATGAAGGCCGATTGTCCTGTTGTTTATGCTAAACTGTATTGCCTATATTGATCTGCATGTAAAATATGGATCAGGATAATTTGTTAAAAGATCAATATTTACTTTTCAGAAATAGATTTTTGATAGAAAGATAGATTTAGTTTTCTTGTGGTTATGTTGATTTATTAAGACCATTCTACACAACGCGTAGCATATACTTCACATTTGAATCATTAGATGTTCTTCTGAATACAAAGAAAACGGTGCGCCGAACTACAGAGCACTGAAAGTTTGGATAGATTAACTGGCTCTTCCCTCTTTGGTTAGTACCTAGCTAGAATGTCAATATGAATTACATGTAACATGCCAGCTTTTTTGATTACTGTACCTTTTCTAAAGGTGTTAATAATTAGACTCTACATTTTAGAGTTATTTTCTCCTATAAAATAGATTTTATTATACCTTCCTATCATGTTAAAATTTTTACACTATTAGTCTTTATGATTTTTATAAATTTATTTTAGAGGTGAGTTAAAAAAAAACAGGAACAAAAAGGCATATACTGCTAATGACACATAAAATCAGAAGACTGCTATTCTGTCTATATTTCTCCAGCAGGCGGTCTTGAATCTGTCTTCCTCTCTAGAATGCCTGTGGTAGAGCTTTCCTGGAGCCAGCAAATGTTTGAAGAATTCCTCAAAACTAAGAGCACTTTCTATTATAGTCAAGTGGGCCATATGTCTTATATAAAACTATGTATTACTAATCTATTACCCTTTAGGACCTAGGACCTTAGAGAAGGTATAATGCTTCCCACTTCAGCATTAATAGTTTTATGTAAAATATAGTCTAAAAGGTAAAAGGTAAAATATAGTCTAAAAGGTAACAAGTAGAAATCATTTCATTGGAATCTGCTGTTTCAGGTGTACTTTTGAGGATTCCTTTTCTTAATTCCTAAACATTTTTTGTTTGAGGTGAACTTACTCCGTTTTAATCTTGTTTCTCTAATCAGCCCATTTCCTTGAATCATTTTGTTTAATTCTCTTTGACAGAGCTGTTATGTTCCTTGCTTCTTCCATATCTGCTACTGTCTTTGACTAGTCTATTGATTGTTCTGTTTACCATTAACATTGAATGAGTCAACTTTAACCTAATTATGGATAGCTAATGTTTGTTAATTACATATTTTTAAAATCTTAGCAGCAAGCTTTGACAAAAATGGTGAATTAAACCTTCCTGTTTAGCTTGTTAAATTTTGATATGTACAACAAACAATTGGGGGTGTTTCTCACATTTAAAAAGGGCATGATATAGTTAGACAAAGGTGACTCAGTTTCCCACTCCCCTTTTTGGTAGAGATTTGGCTTTTCGTGGTTATCTACAATTTTAGCCATCCTTTTTTTAAATTGAGGTATAATTTTAAATTGACATATAACGTATTAGTTTGAGGTGTATAACATAATGATTTGATATTTGTATATATTGAGAAATGATCACAATAACGTCTAGTTAACATTTCCTCACTATATATAATTACAGATTTTTTTTGTGATGAGATCTTTTAAGATCTACTCTCTTAGCAACTTTCATATTTGCAATACAGTATTAACTATAGTTCAACCATGCTGTGCATTACATCCCCATGACTTATTTATTTTGTAACTGGAAGTTTGTACCTTTTGACTTTCTTCACCCATTTTACCCACCATTCAACCCCCATCCCACCTTTGGCAACCACCAGCCTGTTCTTTGTATCTGTGAGTTTGTTGTTTGTTGTTGTTTTCTTAGGTTCCACTGATAAGTGATATCATATGCTATATATCTTTCTCCATCTGACTTAGTTCACTTAAAATAATGTTCTCAAGGTTCATCCTTCCTGTTTGTTTTGATTTTTAATTTGAAGTTTCTGTCCTCTTTATACATGAAAAATTAGCCTCAGAAATTTCAAACCCATTGACAAAACATTATTTCATATATTTTAGATAAGAATCGCCAATCAAAGGCATCTAGTTTTGTTGTAATGAAGAAATGGGTTGTTCTCTTCCAAAGTGACAGGAGAGAAGGATCCTATTATTGTTATTGTGTCTGAAACTCGAGGGAGCGGTGTTGTTAGGACTACATATTATTAATACCTCAAAGTGAAAATGTACTCTCTCAATTTGACTTTTTACTTTCCATAATTTCCTCTAAATGATTGTATTAAGATATTTCTCTTTTAGAATGGCTGGTCTGTTTTCAGAAAAGGCAACAAGGGTGTATCCTTATATTTTGTTGATGATTTATTTCTCAGTATCTTACTGGATTTTCTATTTGGTACTTTGCATATGATGCTTTTCAGTAATGTTGGTATATTTTCCCCTCAGCTTCTGTAGATTAGCATAGTGCTTCTTTAGAAGCTGAGTGTTAGAATGAGGTGATTTTTCCAACTGTGGTGGTTTCAGAGGTAAAGAATTCCTACTTTTTAAAGAGTTACTTGGAAGCAGTTCTGAATGTCATGCCCTGGGAGACCTCATTAGAACCTGACTTACCACTGTGGCACCAAAGAGTTTCATAGCTCTGTTTTTGTTTTGTTTTGCTTCCCTTCAGAAAAGATCTGCTCTGAATGTTTTTGCATTTGGAAGTTAATTTTGTAAGGAATAGATGAGCTTGGTGAATATTCCCCAGTCGCTTTCCTTCACATATCCTCCTGGAATGAGACTCCCCTGGTAAAGAAATAATTATAGAGACTTGACACAAGTTTGTTGTGTCACCGTTTACACATACGCTTCCATGTGTGGAAGTTGTTTGATATTTGACTTTTTATAATATGATGTTACATTTTTTTGTATTACTTCAGCACAGGAAAAAATACTTCTTGGGGAGATTGATTCCAAGAATAGTCTCATAAGATGATTTTTTTCCAGTTTTATTGAGATATAATTAACATATGATCTTGCGTAAGTTTAAGGTGAGCAACATAATGACCTGACTTCCATATATTGTGAAATGAGTACCATGGTAAATTTAGTTAACATCCATCATTTCATATGGTTTAAAAAAATGATGAATCCTTGTGAACTGTTAGGATCTACCATCTTAATAAACTTTCAAATATACCATATAGCATTGTTAACTATAGTCATCATATATATCACATGATGATTTTTTTTAAAAACTTGTTTTCAGTGATCCTTAATCTAGGACAGGGTGCAGCAAATTTTGCCTGCTGTTCAAATTTAGTCTGCTACTTGTTTGTTTTTTAAGTTTTATGGGGACATAGCCATACTCATTTGTTTATGTATTGTCTATTTCAGGCAACAAGGGCAAATTTTGAATAATTGCTAAGGAGATTGTGTGCCCCTCCTACTCCCCAAGCCTAAATATTTACTATCAGATTCTTACAGAAATGTTTTTCAGCTCCTTATCTAGAGTGATCATCAGGATCACCTAAGGGTTCCTCAGCTTTTCCCCTCTACCAGAACAGAATCTCTGATATACTGAGTTGTATCACCTATCAGTGGACGAAGAGTTCACAGGTTTGACACTATTCTTATAGCATACAAGAGTAACTAGGTGGGGGAGGCCATCTTGTTGGTCCCCACCCTGTTTTATCCCAAGTACAGGAGTGGGTCTTCAGGAAGGGTATGAATTAAAGATTCACGTTAACTCAAGCATGATTTGCTAGGCATACAATTGAGAAAGCCTATTTAAAACAACAACAACATTGAGAAAATAAACAAAACAAAACAAAAAAAGCATGGTCATTATTTATTCTTAATCTTCAACAAGGAGATACAACATGGCACTGTTGCTTAAGAATTGTTAAAATATTCCAATTCAGAAGGTTCTGTATCAGGCTGCTATCTTCTTTCTTTCTATTAGTACCAATTTGTTGAGTGATATTATTGTGTAAGTTTAGCTTTTTCCTTTGTTTGAAACTAACATTTTGGTTCAGTGCAGATTATTTATAAGGTAATATAGAATGAACCACATTCACCTTTTTATAACATGGTTTAGCAGTAGTAGTAGGAGACCTTTATCTAGCTTTGTGCCGGCTGGAGGTAACTGTTCATGTATTTAAGATACTCTTTGTCAGGAAATGTGATAAATCATTTTAAACTGTCTAGAGTGTTTGAGTAGAATTTGCTTTTGGTTTATATCCTTAAATTCTTATCCTGACATAAAAGCAGCCAATTTATTCCCTATTGGCAGTGAAAGCTTCTAATAGGAAATATCAGCCTAATTTTAAGAAAAAGTTGCTGTTTTCATTTTGACAAAATATTTTAAAAAGTACTTATCAGTGTCAAATGCCTGTAATTAAGGATCCCCTCTCAAATCATATTTTAATAGGCTTAAAAACAATAAAAGTAGAAGTGAAAAATTCAGTGTTAAATGTTTTAAATATAAAAAATGAACTTTCAACTTATTTAATCTAAATGGAGTTTATTTTCACATATGCATGGGCCAAATTAATTTGGAATCACCTTCCACAAATATACTAAATCAGTTGTTTGAATAAATGTTGCTATTAGGTGTCAATAGGTGCCTATTTTCATCTTATTTATTTATTTATTTATTTATTTATTTATTTATTTATTTATTTTTCTAGTTGAACCTGGCTGTGGATGAACAGAAAGGGAAATTTACTGAAAAATTCATTCTTTCAATGACAGCAAAAGAACACCATCAGGCACAAGAAGAAGTATGAAACTTACTTTTTAAACTGTATTATAAAACTACAATGAATACTAATTTTTAAATTTGGACAGATTTTACTTGGGTTTGGTAGTGAACCAACTATAGTTATCTGGTAACAATATGATGAAAAAAACTCATCAAAACTAGAAATCATTTTATTGATATAGGCAGCTTGAAAAATAATTATATGCTTGAAAGAATAAGTCATATTGTAATTTCCTGAAAACTACTTATGAATACTTTCTCATAAATTATGTAAATTAGGAAATTATTACAGGTAATTTGAATCTAGAAATTACGAAACATGCTGACAAAGGAAAAACATTGAAATTTTGTTGAATTTTGAATGAATACTAAAATCTTTTTTATTTTCTGACTTTGTAGGAATAGAATTATTATTCTGAATTTTAGAATTGTTAACAATGTTATCTTTTATCAAGGAAAAACTGTAGTTTATTAATGTCAGCCTAAGTGAGCTAATCATAAGATTCTGTAGACAATATTGCAATGAAGAACTATTAAAGCAAGGCTGCTTCTCTCCAGACCTCATGCTGTGAATTTGACAGCATATTCCATAAATGAAATAACAATACAAAACTGGTGTTAGACAAAAGGGGAAAATTATTTTAATCTAGTTTCCTGGAATGCAAAAGCATTTAATCTCTCTGAGGAAGGATCATGAATTTGCTAATTTCCATGTGCTACTGTCAGTAAATAAAATCTATATGCAACTTAAAGAACAAGATAGCATGAATATTTAAAAATCAAATTTTTATGTAATTCTCTTTTGACATTTTGGCAAAGCAATCTCTCCAAGCTTTGGGGTTTTAAGATTTTCTTATCACTGTGATTGCCTCTCCTTTGCTCGCTATGTTATTTTACAATAGATGAAAATACACAGTGCATCAAATTTTCCTGAGAGGATTTAGTTCTTTAAGTTAGAGACTACATTAATATTTGAGACTTATATATGCCCAATATTAAAGACTATATTGTAGACATTGATTGGTGATCTCAGTAGAGAATATTTCATAGGAAAAATTCTACTTGAATTTTTTCTAAGGTATAACAAATAACAATTGGATAGATTTAGGTTATAGTTCTGGTTCATTTCACTTAATATGAACAAGTTAAAGGACAAGATTGTTAGTTATTAATTTAAAAAATATTGTCTTCTATCCATTTGAAAAATGTTTTTATCACAGTCGGAGAGTTTTATTACATTTTCACAGTAAGTTCAAAGTGAATAGATCATGTATCTTGATATGGTCAACTTTAGAAAATGCAAATAAATATCTGGTTGAATTAGTACAATTGAAATTATATCTATAATAACAAATTATTATTAGAGATAAAATAGAAAATAATCTAAAAGAATGAAGAGATTAACTATTTTCTTATTTTATAATATAATTATTTTGCTCTTTGATATTTATGCAAAATTACAGTTTCAGTGGAACTGAAAACTTGAAGTGGCCCAGGAAAATGATCATTATGCTAGAAATATTATTTTAAACACCACCTTGTTAGCAACACTGGAAATGAAAATTATCTTTTCTGGAAAATCCAGCAGTATTTAACTTTATTTGTTATTTTTTCTTTATTATCATCTTTGTGTTTATTTAGTGCCTATATACATCACTGTTCTTCCTGCAAAGGGCCTTATTTGGTTACACATTTGCTTGATCAGCTATGGCTCCAAATGCCTTTTGTTTGCTTCAGAAATCAAATACACAGTGAAGGGAATAGGTATCTGTGTGTGTGTGTTTGTGTGTAATAACCTCTAAATATATTCCACACACCATGAGAATAATTTTTATGTCAGTAATTTGAAAGTGATTATATTCATCTTGATGGCTAAGTCAGTGACATCAAGTTTTGTCCCTAATTCATATATAGAGATGTGAAATCCATGATGATAAAGAGAAATGAAAAATGTGGGAGATGTGACATTTACATTTATTTTTACCCATGGTTTTCTTTTTTATAAAAATATTATATTTCTAGACATATTTCAAAACCTAAAGTAAACATCAGAAAATCTGAGATTTAGATTTATATTTCTGTTGCCTATAGTTTTATCTTAAAATCTTATTTTATTTCATGTACTTTTTCCACATGAAAATGGGGAATAATAATAATGTATATATCATAAGATTACTTTGAGGTGATGATATATGTTATATCAAGCTTTTTAGAAATGGTCTATTGGAAATCTACATGTAATTTAGTATATCAGTTTAAAAGTATGCTATTCCAGATTTTCTGAAAAGTTGATACCAAGATAGGATTAAAAAAACTGTACAGATTTTAATAGAAGAAATTCCTGTGAGAGAAAATGGAGAGCGCTTTGGGTAAGGCTGGGAGACATGTCAGACTGAAGTGCAGGCTTGAACACAGGTAAAGGAAAGAGGTAGGGAGACTGGGTGGAAGTAGTCTCGACTGTCATGCAGTCTAAGGAGGGTTGGGCAAATTCGTGACATACTGAGTCAGAATTGTCCGTCAGAGAAGTCTTGTGACTCCCTGGGTTGGACCTGCCTTGGTATCCTCAGCCATTGGTGCCAACCTGATGATAGATTTCAGAGCAGAGTAGCTCAGATCCTTGGTCATCTGTGCTCCAGTAGTTTGTCTGTGAAGTGCATTCTTACTGCTTCCTCAGAAGGTATAGTTAACATCATCCTTATTGTCATCATCGTAGCCCTATTGCCAGATGATTTATAAAGATATTTCTAAATGTTTCTGCTTTCAATCACCCCTTTCCTCATGAGTTGATGGGGATGTTAGACTCTTAAATAGGCTTATAGGTAGCACATAAGTGACCCCTGGCTGGAAACAACATAAATCTCTTTCCAAAATAATTTGTCTCAGAGGGCTTCTAGGAAACTGTTAAAAAGTTGGGAGTAGTAGAAGTAGTTGGAATAAGAGGTGATACGCACTTCAGGTTTCCTGGTACATCCTTCCAAATCAAGAGACGCTTAATTTTGCTCATGGATTCCCATGTCTTTTCTAGTCTTCATTCATAAAGTCTGGTTATGTTTGCTTCTTAACCTGAGAAACACTGTACCCTTGGGCCTGAAACAATAAGAGATTTTAGGGAGTTAAAAATGCCCATTTTCATCTTCCTGCCCCCTTTCTGGTTCTTCTTCTTCTTCTTTTTTTTTTTAATTGAATTATAGTCAGTTTACAATGTGTCAATTTCTGACGTACAGTGATTCTTCTTAATTATGTTGTAAATTAGAAAGTGTCTTGGTCTTACATTAAAGCACTGACCTGGCTTCGAGACCATCTCATATGTTACATGCCAAGATGATGTTCCTAGCATGGAGACTGCCACCCTTTGTGGTGAATTCAAGTGACAATTCAGTACAGAGTGCTCTGGAGTCTCCTCACAACATAGATGGATTCAAGGCCACATAGCATTCAGGCCGACAGCTGAACTCATCACTAGAAAAACCACAAGCTCCTCAGAGTCATTCCTAACAGTCAAAGTACAGTATCCAGAATGTAGGGTTCAGAGTGTACAACTTTGATATGTATACATTTTAGAATGATTATAAACAATAATATTTTGTGCTGACTCTAAATCATCTTGAGAATTTAATTAAATTCAAGGGTTGCATGTATGTGTCACAAAAACATGACTAAACTTCCCTACGTCTTATACAAAAACCTACATGTAAGTTTATAGACAGGTGTGCATTTGCATTCTTTCAGAATTTTGATTTGCTTCCTCATCAGAACACTAAAATTTTTTTGCTACCTTCTGCTCATTTGTCACTCTCCCAAATTCTGTACAAGTGTCACTTCCGTGCTGCATTTCCACAGCGAATGAGAAGTAGAATGTGTAGGCTTTCTGCTGCACAATGAGATGGTGCATTTTTTCAACATATGCATACGTAAGCCTTCTTTTGTGAATGGGACTGATAGGGTCAGATAATGTTTAAAGGGAAAGGCTTTATGTCTCTCAGGCCTCTATGTTTCCACATGGATGCTCCCACACACACGTAGATTGAATTATGAACAGACCCATTAATGCTGGGATCACAAAAGGTCAAGTTTTGTCTTCTTTTACTCCCATTCACATTGCCTTTGTAGAGAGGGAAAAAAAAGGATTTGCAAGAAAAAAGATTCATGATGAAGAATTTTAAAGAACATTTTCTCCCTTTTAGCAACATCTGTGATTTGGAAAAAAAAATTGTATTATGTAAAATTATTCAGGAGTATTGTTTTACCTACCCGATTTTGGGATATAAGTTATTTCATGCATAGCGTTATCTTTAAGGGTAACATGTTATCATAATAACTGAGAATAAAATGTAGCACTTTGAGAATAAAAGGCCTTATGAATATGTAAAGTAACAAAGTTTCAGTCAGAAAACATCAGTAGCAGGATTCTTGATATATTTTCTCCTATGTTTAAGATATAAGTTAATCTTTGCTGGGGCATCTTATTTGATAGTTTCAGATTATTAAAACAACAGGTAATAATTGGTGTAATTATATTTCACATACATTAATAAGTAATCATGGGGCCAAGCAAAATGGCAAAAGTGATAGACAGATTTTTGAAGCAACAAAGAATTTATAGAAAATGAAACTTTTAAGACTTTAACCAATAGCCCTTTAGAATGCAAATGACATCATCAGTTGTATGGTTGGTTGATTTCTGATGTCACATGAAATCCCTTATCAGTAAAAAGCTATGGATTGTGACAGTAAAACCAGTCATGTATAAAAATGCTCTCAAGTCTTAGCCTGAAATTCCTCCTTTCTTTTTTTTTTTTTTTGTGGCTTTCTATAACACAACTTGCAGTACATAAAATTAAAGAGAGCAGTATTATTGATTAGCAAAATATGTTGCATGATATTTAGTATATTTTAAAGACTACGTAAAATTGTATCTTCTTGAATCATATAATACTTGGGATGGGTTCAGAGAGGACCAGTGCTTTCCAGAAGTAGAGTCTTTCTGTTTAAGGCCTTTGGATATTAGATTTTGATTTTGTCAGGTAAGTATAAGAGCAAGTCACCTAGCCTGTTTTGGTCTCTGGCTTTGGTATGATAGATATCATCATCTTTAAGGACAATACTGCTAGAGGGTAGTATGGTAAAGATAAGGATGAAAACACTGACTCATTGAATCATCTATCATTTCTATATTTTAAATTTTATAACTTTCTTACATGGTTAACTATACTATGGAAAGCACAGGAATTAGTCCTAGAAAGTAAGAAAAGGTCCTGAATCTTGAATTGCAAGATGAGGAATGTGGGGAGGAGGGAGCTACTTGAAGGTTCATTATGCTATTGGAGGTAGATTAATTAGGTGGAGATGGCAGGGTGGATTAGAGGAGGAGAGACTAAGGACAGGAGGACCACTCAGTAGGTATTCTGATAATACAAGTAGGTGGGAGAAATGAAGAGATTGAGGGCTTGGGCCAGAGTATTACTTACAAGAAAAGAAAGGAATGAGAGGAAATATATGTGTTTAAAAGAAGGGTTGACAAACTGCAGCCCCGGGCCAAATCCAGCCCATGGCTTATTTTTCTAAATAAAGTTTTATTGGAACACATCCATGCCCATGTGTTTGCATATTGCCTGTGGCTGCTTTCAAAGTACAACTGCAGGGTCATATAGTTTTGATGGAGACATTCTGGCTCACAAAACCGAAAATATTTATTATCTGGCTCCTAAAGAGGAAAAGTTTGCCAACCCTTTATTTAGCAGAAAGCCACGTTTAAAGGGAGTAGATGATTGATCATATAGGGACAAATAAGAAAGATATAGGAGATCAAAGAAAATTAGGGATCATTTAAATTAGCTTGTTTGTATGCACATAATGCTTCTAAAGGTCTTGGGGAAAGTTAAATGTAATTGAAGTAACATACAATATATACATATTTTTATATATATATTTCTAACTAACTAGGTAAAATAGAAAAATAAATATTTATGTCATATGGATAATAGTGCAAACTTGCTTTCATTAACTTCCTTGAAATCCTCTTTGGAGGGAATAGAAGTCATAGATTTAACATGAGAATTGGTTGAGGGAAATACCATATTTTCAGCTGAGGGAAGATAGAAAGAGGATGAGCTGTCAGTACATGGGAGACTCCCATTTTATCTGTGAACACTGAAGTGAGATGGAGAATCTATGTAGCAAATAGTTTCAAATTTTTATCTATTTCATGTGAAATAGGAGCAGGTATAGGAAAGGAAAAGCAATTAAAACTTGATATATAGAAAACACCTTGATTTAAAAGTGAAAACACTATAATAATGTAACATGTACATGAGGCATCTATTATAAGTTAACCATTGTGCTGTCCAGTCTTTAATCTCATTTAATTCTTAGTAGTAATGTCAGTATTATTCATCATTTATGGATGAGGGTTTATTACTTGTTCAAAGTCTCTCAGTAAATGGAAGAGACAGGATTTTAACCCAAGATTTCAGAAAGTCCATGCCATGTTCAGAGTCATTTGTCATTAGATGGGTCTAATTTGATTACTTTAAAGAGTCATGGATAAAGTGAATTTCTGCTTCCTCTCTTTCAATTGCTATCATATGTCGACCAGTGCTTATGTAAGAATCCAATCCATTAGAGAGAATATAAATTTATCTAGCACCGTGAAGAGTCAAAGAATTGTAATGACTTTTAATTTGTAAACTGTATGGATTAAAATATTAACTTAGTATTTTTGAGTCCTCAGCATGTCTTATTAATAATCCGTAAGTCAAGTTCATATGTCTCTTAAATATGCTGATTAGAAATCCAGAAATGTAACTATAAAGGGTACATGTTTCTAAGCTTATGTTTTTTCTTGAAAAATTCTGTGCTTACTCAGAAATTTATATATATGTAAAATATTGTCTAGAGTACTGTCTTTGAAGTGTAGAAAGTGTTGAAAAACTGTATTTATGAAATTTGGAAAAATATATTTTGGAGTACTTGGAAAGAAGAGAATAGATAGATTTATTTAAAAGGCCCACAAAATGTTAATGAATTTAATATACATATTAAAAATTTTAAAGATAACATACAAATGGTAAAATAAAATATTCTGAAAAGGAAGATACATATAATAGAATTAAATATTATTGTTGGTACATGTATTGAATTATTTAAAGTCTTAGAAAGGCTTTATTCTGTTAAACAATTTTAAAGTCCTTGACAAACTTGTCAAGATGTACGTATTTCTTTTTGTATCCACAGATATTTTTTATTCAGCAATTGTAAATGGAGTCCTATTCCATATTACTAAAGTACAAAGTTAGAAATTTTCCTATAAATAAAATATGTTGATGAAGGAATGTATATATCGTTTATTCTCTTTACTTGAACATAGATCTATACTCAAATTCTTGTATTGAAGTCATTTTCCCCACATCAAACTAGGTACTCAAAAATCCAATAGGTGTGACATCAACAATTACTTCTTGCTAACAACTCTTGTAATTTAACCCCTTCAGGTGAACAGGCTGATTGATGAATTGCAGACAGCTATCAAAAGCAACAGAGGTCATCTCTCTAAACTTGGCCCCCAATTACAGGCTGAGCAGGAGCAATTCTCCTCTTACGTCTACCAACACATTAAAAGCCTTCCAGCAAACACTCTTATCCCAGGAGGGCTGCAGCTCAAGGTGGGTGTCATTCTGTAACTCTCACTGGGTTTGGCCAGAGACAAAACACTCTGCTCCATTTGAAGACCTTTGTAACAATGCCACTCAGCTTGAATTTCTTTTTGTGTTGTCTTCCTCAAATTGGAGTTTGGATAAAACTGCTAATATCACCATTCAGGGAATATGGTTTAAAAGAAAATATCTAGAGGCCTTTGAGATGTGGATTTATAAACTTTAGTTTCAACCCAGAAAAGTAATTTTAATGAAGAAATTTAATCATGAACATTTAGATGCTTTTCCAAGAAACATGTTTTTCACAATAGTCACTATGTATTTCAGTTTTAAAAAATAATGTATTTGGAGAAATGGGCAAGCTTTAATAATTGGCAGACAGTGGCAATAGGAATTAAGAGGTAAAAGGCCAGGTGACTGATTGATGTTCAAACTACATTTCCAAGGAAAAGGATCTATATTGGATAAGTGTGACACATGTCTGAGTTCACTTGGTAAAATCAATACTTAAGAATATACTGGAGAAAAAGGTGACTTGGTTATTTGTCAGGACAAGATGGCTATGTGTCCTAGACTACTCCTAGCTATTTCATCTTTGGAAGAGAAAAAAAATTCATACTTGGCAATGTGATTTAGGTACTGAAAGCTTAGGGAGCTAAGAAACTTCTGTTTATCATAATAGAGTAACCATGTTAAGTCTGTCAAGTTAATATTGTTTTATAATCTCATATCTCATATTTCAAGAGACTGTAATGAGTAAAATTTGAATTACTCAAAGAATGGCTCTTTTCCACCTAAATCTCTTCATTTCCTCTTGATTATGTTTATATTTGAATGTGACAACATTCAAAGCAATTGTATTTTGTTCAGCCTTTATCTCTACAATTCCTATTAATATATAGTTTTATTCTGAAAATAATATTATGAATATTATATTTTCTGTCTATAAATTATTTCTTTAATGGCATTCCTTGTTTGTATTTTGAATGAGACATCAGCTTGTAAAAATTGACCTCTGGGGAAGTGTAATTCCAACTGGAGAGAGATTGAGCATAGGTTTCAGCATACCATCCTCTGTTAATGCCAGAATCAGTTCATTTCAATTGCCTGGCCAAACTCTTTAAGTTTTCATGGAGTGTGAATGAGCTGCCCTTTATCTGAGCACTATCTGTAACCCAGTTACCTCTGAGGCACTGTGGGCAAGGGCTGTGACTTTTGTGGTTATGAACAACTTTATCCCACCTTATGGCATGTGCTCTGCAGAGTGTTAGATGATGTATTAGTCAATCAATCAATCAGTCAAACAGTCAATCAGTACATTTTCCATTTATAACTGAAAGCCATGGCTCTGATAAAAATTTTTCTTACTTTCTATTCATTTTGATGAAAAAGATGAGTTTTTTTCTGTTTGATGATTTAAATAACTGTTGAATATATAGTTGAGCCCAGCAGTCAGCTTCAAGAACCAAAATAACATATTGTAGCCATCTTCCAGAGCTAAGTTCTCAGCTAGGGGCTAGAGATGGGGTGTGATTCAACATCCCTGGGGATGCTTTTTCATTTCATAGATGGTTATCTTTAACTCTTCACTGAGCTTCTCATCCTCATCATATCTTTCATTGATAATTTAAAAATAGCAGCTTTTGGTTAGGTCTTAATATTGAAAGGTCACCTCTTAAAAGGGTGCACTCTGTGTTCCATATTGTCTCAGTCTCATTTCTGCATGATATAGTACCAAGTTTAAAGAGATATACAGGACAAAAATACAGTCTGGGTTTTGATGTCCATTCCTCCCATGGGAAAATCTCTTGTTTAAAAAAAAATTGAAAACACAACATAATAACATTAGGACAATTTTAGGAAAAAGTTTTATTACCCATAATCACATTATTTACTATATGATCATTCTCACCCTTGCATATCACTTCTATATGCACTCAGATACCCTATGTAGTCACAACCACAGTGTGCACTTTATTTGGTAATCTAGTGCATTCTTTTGACGTCACATCATAGCACCTTTTAGTTTGATGAGATTTCTTATTAGTTTTACCTTTAATGGTCACACTCAATGTGCACCATAATTTTTGAAGCCCTTTAAGGTAACAAGTCTCTGGAGCAATTGCTTACTATTCCAGACCTTCTCTTACCCTGTATTGCCTGCCACTGGCATCATCCCAGTCGCTATGAGAATGTCTGCTACAGCCATGGCTCAGTGACTTCTGCCTTCCCAGTCCTGTTCTTTCCCTGCAACTCCTCCTCCTCTTCATCCCCATGGAGATGCTGTCAGAAATGTTAGTGTTTCCCTGGGAGGCAGGAAAGAAAGAATTGATAGGAAAGGGTATTAGCAAATCTTTAGGGGATGGTGGGTGGAAAAACTAGTAGGAAGTTGGGCAATCAGACAGGGAATTGATGAGCAAGAGTGTGGGGTGTGTGAGTAGGTGGGAGAATGAGTGGAAAATGGCTACAGGGAAGTCCTTTCACTGGAATTAGTGCTTTTCACAGACAATTGGTCAATGATGCTTTGTGGGTTATCTTCCATTTGCTGCCAGTAGAGGAAGATCCAGTTTCTGTAAGGCCAATATCTTGTAAAATTTGGGGGAGAGGAGCCTCTTTAAAATTAAGCCAGGAAGTGGATATTTATTTAGAATGAGAAAGTAAATACAACAAATTGATGGAGACCTGGAGATTCAGATCCTTTCTTCTGAGACATAAGGCAGCTTATGAGACATAAGGCTACATTATTACGTAGAAATACTTGCTGATTACTACTGGCTTTCCTTCCCCACCTATTGACACTCTGTATCTCCCAGCAGCTTCCAGCAGTCTCAGGAGCTGGATCAAGTAAGTGTCCTGAAGCTTACTCTTCACTAACTTCACATGAAAACACTCTGGCTGTGAGCAAGGGAAATACAGTGGACTTAGTGACCTAGATAAAAACAAGATTCAGAGGGCTGTGATTTGGAGATTTTTTTTAGCATTTCTTTTTTTGTATTGCTTGGTTATAGTATTCTCTCACAGCATAAAGAAATTTAATTTTTTGAAAAGGGATAATTCAGAGATTTATTTTTAAAGAATGTCTTTGTCCAGGATCTAGTTCATCCACTGGGTAGCATATACTTAACAATTTTTTAAAATTGAAGAGTTTTTGATTTATATTGTTGTGTTAATTTCTGGTGTACAGCACAGTGATTTAGTCATACATGTGTGTATATATATTCTTTTTCATGTTCTTTTTCATTATGTTATTACAAGTTATTGAATATAGTTCCCTGTGCTATACAGTAGGACCTTGTTTATCTATTTTATATATAGTAGTTTGTATCTGCTAATCTTATATTCTTAATTTATAAGTAGTAAAACATACCAACTTAAAAACTATTTTCAAAGAAATTGTGGCTGGAGTAGTAAAATTGGAATATTCAATGTTAATCTTGTGACTTCAAGAATATTTATTAAAAATTGGACAAAATGTGATGGAAATAACCAATTTTCATATGTAGATTTTACCAAGAAGGCAAATGTTGGCTTGCCCATTTTAAAGACAAATAAAATTGAAACCACATGAATGCCTGTCAGCATCTCATGGGATAGCTATTAGCAGTAGGTGTTGAAATACCTTACCTACTCTTCTTTCCAGTTCTCTTTTCCATCTTCTTTCCTTCTCTTTATTTTTTTCATTTTTTTGTGGCCTGTGGTGGGGGGAAATGCCAGTGTATTCACCCCAGCCAATTTCCGGACAGGCATCTGCAACCAGGTGTAAATCTCTGTTTGCAGGAAGCTACAATCTTCCCTTCCTAGCCCCGCTGAAGAGAAAAACTGCATCTGTATCAAAATCAGGAAAGAGCAATTGGTCGGGCGGGGCATCAGCTCCCATGCAGAGCTGTTGTAATGAGACAGGCTTTCCCTGTGCACTCCTGACAGTCTTGAAGGTGCCCAGAGAATTGCCAGGTGGGCAGTCAGCAGGGAAGGTCCACGGGCCAGAGCTGGATTACTGTCCCAGCAGTTACCCAGACTAAATGCAACCACTGAACCTTACTGCTGCAGGCACACTCTCTCTCGGGGAGATTGTCCTTCTCCATAGCAGTTAATTTGTTTTTACCTCTCAATTAGCTTTTTCACAGTGTTTGAGACACTCAAGTCACTGAGATTCTCTTCCTACATATGTTCCCGTCCCCTGGATTACCCACTGACATCTATGTTAGCCAAACTCACCGTGAATATTGTCAAGCATTAATTCATTGTTTGAACATAGAAATGAAAGCAGATTTTCTAGTAAGTGCAAATGAAGTGATGCATCTACACCTACTTAATCTACCTGCAGTTTTAATAGTGTTTTATGATAAAAAATGGATTGTTTCTTAAAATAAAAGTGTATTGCTCTCGATAGTAAACTTTTGTATAGGTTTTAGTTACTCAGAGTACCTATTCATATTAGGGGAAAAATTACCTTTACAGGGCATATTTGATACATTAAGGAGAAACCGAATAGCATTAACACATAGTCTATCGAAAGGCTCTGAGGCTGAGAATTGGGGAAGTCTGATTTGGCTCATATTTAATTGTATAATGTTCATTTCCCTAGTAATGTAGAATTAGGGTGATGTGACTATGCTTTCTCATCGAAAAAGCTATTACTTTCCTTGAGAAGGAATATATGGAACCCAGAAACTTTTAAAAACCTTTTTTTTTTTTACCAAGGTCTGGTATACATATACACCCACATACCTGATATTTTAATCCAATTAAATGTAATTTTATGTACTAATTTAGACAAAAATATTTGTTCCATTTCTCCTTGAAATAGTCTCATTTATAAAGGGCTTATTGAAATTACTTGGCTTAGGACATGACAGGCAAACACATTTACCTTGCCACCGTCTTCTAGATAATTTTGAACATTTTCATATATTGACTTTAGCGAGAATTATAATTGAATATTTTTTGCAAGATCATGTACCTTGTTTTAGAAATTTTACTTTGTCAAAAATGGAGTTAAAAAAATGGAGTTGAGGAGCAGCCCTTTAAAAAATTAAAACAAAACAACAAAATGTGACTTTAAATGCTTAAAGGAACGAGATACAGGCCCACTCCCATGGTAACTGTGAAGCCAAAGAGGGCCATCTTGCAGGCCTCTCCATTCTCAGCCTCCCTTGACCTTCCCTCCATTCCTATCTCCAACACCCAATTCAGGCTGTCAGATACCCCAGGCTCTCACTACCGCCCTTTCTTCAAAACTGGCTCTTAGGCAAAAGGCATGCCACACTTTCTTTCCAGCTAAGACAGTTTTCAAAATTTTTTTTTTAATACATCAAAGTTCTTTCTTTGTACCATGTGAAGTAGATGAAAGTAGGATCTACCCCTTTTGAAGCCAGGATGGTGGCTGTCCCCACAGACTCACTCATCAGATTTGATCTCCTGCTTGGGACTGTATCTCTCCATTCTCTCTCCCCTATCCACCAGCCCTATCCCAGGCCTTCTGAGGAATTCCAGAAAGCCAAGATTAAAAATCATAGCCTCAAAGAATCAATAACCAGTAAAGCTGAATATTATTTTCTCTCATAGAACTGTGATATTCTTATTGTGACAAAGAGTAAATCTCCAACTGGAATTTTAAGTAGTATTGGCAAGTTGGTGGGAGTGATACTTTGAGGTCAGAGTCATTTGACACATCCCTAAAATCCTACCCCATAGGCAGTCACCCACTTTATGTCTTCTAAATGGCGAGCTGTGCTACTACTTACAGAGGAAATAAAAAATGTCTCTTTTAAATGAATTATTTTCTTAAGTATATCTTTTCTGAGCTTTAAAAAATGGTATTTGATTTTTGATTCCAGGTACCATTTAGATTGGTGAAATCTAACAGTTATGTAACTTGTCTTCACAAAGTGCATTTTCATTTCTTAGGAAAAATGTACTGGCTTCTTACCTGTTAAGTACTGTTTAAAGACATCTCTGTTAGACATTAAAACACATTTTCCCCTATGCAGTATAAACATATTAATTCATTATTAAATTTTCATTGCCTGAATCCCATTATTTTAATATTTGCTTTGTGATTATCTCATCTGAATATTAAAGTTAGACATGTTTACAGCTTGATTTATATTATACATTTGAGAAAATATAGAAAAATGTGGGCATTCTAAAAACTATCTCGCAAATCTGTAAAAATGAAAAAAGTAAGCACATTTATTTGATTTAATTTGCATAAAGTGTTAATTCACTTAGAGGTAATTTTCTATCTCTAAAGGTGACTTTGGATTCTTATTGGATAAAGAATTTTTTCATGGCTAATTAGCTTCTCACATAAGAAAAATATTTTAATTTTCATGTCCTTTGACTTAGATAAAAAATTTCCACTGTAAAACACTTTTCTATACCTTTAAAAATTTTCATATTAAGTTTCATTTTATGAGATCTTTCGTCCTAGATATGAGTAAAATTTGATATTTGTAATTTAAAACATCATAGACATATACTAAATGAAATAAGTTAGTCAGAGAAGGACAAATACTGTATGATACCACATATATGTGGAGTCTAAGAAAGCCAACTTTGTAGAAACAGACTGCAATGGTGGGTACTAAGGGCTGAGTGTGGGGGGAAATGGGGAGATACTGGTCAAAGACTATGAACTTTCAGTTAGAGGATGAATTAAGTTCTGGGGCTCTAATGCTGAGCATTGTGATTTTAGTTACTAGTACCGTATTGTTTACTTGAAAGTTTTAAAGAGAGCAGATCTCACATGTTCTCAACACACACACACACACACCAAAAAAAACCCCCAATAATTATGTGATGTTATGGAGGTGTTAGCTAATGCTGGTAATCATTTAACAATATGTAAGTATATCAAATCAACACAATATACACCTTAAACATACATGTGGTATATGACAATTATATCTCAGTAAAGCTGGAAAAAAAATCATAGGACTTGATTTCTGAAAATCTTCCTGCCACTTACGAGTAGATCTGCCTGAGACAAGTCACTTAACCTCTCTGAGACTCACCTGTAAAATCTGGTTGCTTTGAGTACTGAGTGATTTAAATGTGTGTGACTGTGCACTGCACTCAGGATTATCGTGCAAGTGCATAGTGGATGCCATGTCACACTACCTGAATCCCCTCTTCAGAACTGAGGTACCCATTACCCCACCCCCCAGCTGCCACACCTACATTCTTCTTAGACAGTTGCCCTCTCTATAAAGTTGGTACTTCTCCCCAGATTAGGCTCTCATCCTGGGGGCAACCTGCATCCAACATTTGATTGGTGGGCAATGCAGAGGCATAGATAGCACCCTTGCCTCAATTCTGGACAACTCTGAAGGGCCGTCCCAGCTCTAGAGCTCCCACCAGGGGCCCCTGCTGCAACTGCATCACAGTATACCTCGTGCCCACTCGTGCTTCCCCACTCCCCTCACCAGTGTTGCTCCTGCGAACTCTCCCCAGTAAACATCCTGCAGGTGAATCTTGGTCTCTGAGTCTGCCTCCTGGGGACCCCAATCCAAGACAACATATAAGTTAACCTTTTTTCAACATAGTTAATTATTTCACCTGAAACATGTCAAGTAGTTTTGTAGGATTGTTTTACATTCCTTTTCTTCACCAAACCTCTAGTCGTAAATCCTGTTACCGTATGGCCATCCCAACTTTTGGCGACACACTGTGGTGTCGTTTTCCTATTATTGCCTCTTGACAGCATTGCATTCTCAGGCATTTTGAAGCTTAGGTGTTTGGTCTTCCACTCACGCACAGAAGAGCTTCCTGGGTGGTCTGCCCAGCAGTTACAGAGAGTTTGGGAACCTGCTGTTCCCCTACATCTAGCTCTTATCCTGACTTACAGCGTTAAAGGTCGATAATGGCACTGAACTAGGTGTCGTTAAATAATCCTTAAATAGATGTCATAAATGATGGCAGGCAGACTGGTCAAAGAACCACATGGACTCAAAACTTCCTATTCAAGTCATCTTTTCCCCATGTGGTTTAAGTTTTGGTCCCTGTCTCTATAAAATCCTCACAGTAGATAAAATTATTTTAATACTTTGTTAACATTTTTGTGTGTACACAAATACTACGTATGAAGTTATATTTAGGTTGATTTATTTATAGCCATAGATTCAAACGTCATGTTTCATAAATATTAGCCTAGCTGCAAATTTTATTTCCCAACCCCACTAATAAACAAATTACTCTGGACTGAACAACAGAAACTGGCCATTTATAACCATGTCCATTGTTCGTACTCTGGTTTGAGCTGCTGTCATTCACCCTTCGGATTACCTTTGCTTCCTATAGTCTACTCTCCACCCAGCAGCCGCAATGATCTTTTTAAAGTCAGATCCTGTTACTGCTCTGTTCTAACCCTCCAAGGATTCCCCATGTCGCTGCCCACCCCTTAACCAACTCAGTTCATGTTACCTAATCCCCCTCTCAATTACTCTGCTTCCATCACACCAGCGTCTTTTTGGTTCCTAGAACACACTGAGCACATTCCTGCCTTTAGTTTCTTTGCTCTAGCCATTCCCTCTGCCTCCAGTGCTCCCCTCCCAGCTACATGCTTGGCTAGCTCTCTCACCTCCCAAGTCTTTATTCAAATGTTTCCTCCCTTGAAAGCCTTTCTGATCACCTGCTTCATAAGACAACCACCACGGATCCCACTCCTTGATCCCAGGCCCTCTGTCCCTTCCCTGCTGTATTTTTTCTCCTTTACAAAGCAATTACCACCCTCTAACCCCTTCTGAGGTACATTTAACAGGAAGCCAATGAAACCTAAGCTTCAGGGTCCCTTTCCTGCTTAGATCCCTTCCAAAACCCTGGGGAGGCCCTAGCAATGTGTTCACACAGCACATGTTTCTGTAAAATTTGCAAACGTCATCTATTTTAAGTATAATTGATTGAGACCATTGTCTGTTTTCACTCCAACTTCCTCTCTGCCAAGTGTTCCAGGTAATGCTGAAGTGGCTTCAGGCATTTTTGAGGTCTGGCTAAGGAGAAATTGAATTGGGGATACATTTAATTTGGGCATACTGGAATGTAATTAATGGTTTGCAGTCATTTCTCTGTGTAGTTCAGTTAGGACTAAGCCACCATGGTATGGGAAGAACTTCCAGGAAGATGGCTACTACCTGCTGGCCATGGAGTGTATTGCCTTTTTACTGTGGACTAGAGTGCTTGGAATCACCAAAAGTATATGGGTGGTAGAGGAAAAATATGGCGTGAAATTAATAAAGCCAGCTAATCTGTAGAAAATTCTTCCACATTTTACAGCTCATATTCTAAAGAAAAATGATCAAGCTTTTCCCAAGTTTGACACGACTCTGAAAAATTTTTACGAAGTGATCAGCCAAGTTGTGAAGTGGAGAGAAATTTTTCAAGTCAATAATAGAAAAATTTTTGATTAACCATGCAAAAGGAAAGACAGAATTATCTTTCTATTCTCCTTATAGAAGATGTTATAAAATTACCATAGGAAGAGGTGATCAAAGACAGTTCTGCCAAAAAATGTGCATTGGATTAATGAATGAATTAATGATTGAAAATATTTTGGAACTTTTTCTGAGATTTTATGTTTTTGCTATGTGTGAACTTTTAATATGTCTAAATTGTTGTGATTTCTTTTCTCATTTTAAGTGAATATTTTGTATCTAGTTTCACATTTGTAATTTTGCATTCTTTTTGTTAAAGAAAGCCCACCAAATTGTATAACCTTTAGGCCCAGCGGACCATGCTGATGATTTACTTACTTGGTCTGTCTGGAATCTTAGTTCACTGGTGTATCTTAAGCACCTGAACAATGGTTGGCACATGGTATTGCTCAATAAATATTTGTTGAATGAATGAGTTGATTAACAATATTACAATGAAACATTGCTGCTAACTGAATATAATCCTGCTTAAGAAAAGTCAATATTGACTTGAAGGAAAGTTAAAAGAAAAAAAAAAGTTCATGGAAAACTCCTCCTTGAACCTCTTTGTACTTTGTGTAACTAAGGGCATAGAAGTTAAGTTCCTATTTCTATGTATTTTTTTCAGTAGTGATTACAATGTTTTTCGAGAAGATCTGGATTTCTTTTTTAAGATTCTGTTGCCTTATTCTGTGGGACTCAAGACTAGCCTCAGCTGGCTTTTTGCATTACCCTACTTCAAGGGTGAGAATTTAGTTTTAGGACTATATGGAGGGAAGGCCATGCAGAGAGCCACTGGGAAGCTAAGACAGCAGTTGGTTTTTCTTAAGCCAAGGATCAGGCAGCAGGAAAATAAAGGTAGACTATTTTTTATTTTCCTATATAAACTCTGTTTAGAGAGCTATCTTTGTTTAGAGACATTGGATGATAGGAAATAAATATACCTCTCATGCAAAGAAAGAAAAAAATAGAATACTTGGATTTTTAAAAAAATGAGCATAGTAATATAGACCTTAAAAACAAGAGTTGGTCTTAAGAAAAACAGACTTTCATAGATTTTCAGCTTGGGAAAGTTTTACTTTTGTAGAAATATAGACAAAAACTATATGAATGACTAGTGGAGGGCAACATTTTTCACTTAAACACCTAAGCTTTTACTTAAACACTAAAGCACTTCTTTTATTGTTTTTTTTTTTCAAAATAATTTATAGGACTTTTGTATGCTAGAGCTTTTTTTTTTTTTTCTTTTTGACGACACTCTTTTCTGGACTCAGAAGGGAAGACTTATTAGCAATAGTGAAGAAAGCAATGAGCTAATGAAGGTCTTAGGTGTTGTCCAGGCCCTATTTGCTTTCTCAATTTGACAGTTAGCACTCACACAGCTATCTTCTAGAATATAATTTGCTGTACTCCGATTACACATCTAGCAAGTCTTGACAGAGGAACATCAATAAGTTCTCCAAAATGAGCTTTTGTCAACACTAACCTTGCAGAATGCATGCCACCTTGAATTGTGAGCATCATTGCTAAGTGGTTTTGTTGTTTAAGAGTTTTGTTCCAGATTTGGGCCCTAAAGAGATTATTGGGACAGTAAGATTATTATTGCTCATAGGTTTGCAAGCAACAGTTGGGTTTACAAAGTTCCTTGCCAAAATGAAAAGATTTTTGCTCAGAATTACATTTTTTTTCCCTCAGAAAGGAGGTTTAAAGCATCCCCTTTTGCAAAAGATACTGTAGAGTGTGGAGTACCAATGCACTATGGCTGACAGCTGTACCATCTTCCCTGGACTATCAGCATGATGAAAAGCACCGAGTGGAGAAAACCTCACAATTCTTGAACATTAACACTTTTTTAAATCTATTTTTTCTCTCTTTTTTTAACCTAAAGCCTGAGGAAGTTGTATTGAAGCACATTATTCCTCAAACCAGGTTAGGACTAATTAAGTAACTCTCGAACTATCTCAAAAATAAAACAGATGGTTTTCTTTTTTTTTTTTTCTGATAGGATATTCTCCCAAATTATTTTCTATGGAAGTAGTACTAGAAATAAATAAAATGGCTACTCTAATGTGATAGGTCAGTCAGAAAGAGAAGAAAAGAACTTTTGAGAAAAAATAAAATAAAAAGCAAGAACTTGAATTATTCATCTCCGTTTGCCTACTTCCTTTCTTGCCTCGTGAACAACACGCCCCTATGGGTCCTCAGCATGGTCAGAGGATAGTGTTCACTCTAATGGAGCCCTCCTTTGGGACTGGTTTATTTGGATACTTTTGGCTGGAATGTTTGCTAGCCTTTTATTTTTCCAGCTGAATGTTGCATAATGCAATGTTATAAATTTTATCTCTGTTCTCAAAAACTTGTTGCTTATATGCACTTAAAGTGGATGGCTTTCATTGTACGGTTATGCAATAAATTTGTCAAGTTGAATTTCCTTTTAGTAAGTCAAAAGATGAGCTGAACACTGATATATTTTAAATATAAATTAAACATTCGTCATGTAATTTGTGGCTTTATGTTCTTCAGAAAGAATGAAATGAGCTAGTTAGTTGGTCGCTAGCTGCTAGCTGACCTTTCTCTGATGCTTGCCCCATGTAAGCATTCAGTGTAGTCAGTGATCCTCCTTTAATGTTTGCATTTCCTTCTATTTTAAGATTGTAGGGAAAGCCAGTCAGATTAAGGACACTGAACCCAAAAAGAGAAACAATGGACTTTCTTTATACTGTTCTAGTCTTGTTGACTGTCATTGCCAATTACTTGCATGTGCTTGTACAGGGTATCCTTGCTCTACACAGTTTCCATATGCGTGACTCTCAGTCAGCACTGTACTGTGTAAAGCCAGGACTGCTTGTTTTTATATGTATTTATAAATATATGTATCTATGTGTGTGCATGTATTTATTTTTAATTTTGAATGTGCTTATTTTTCAGATATTTGAAAATGGTAAAGACACTGGAGAGATCTCTGTTTATGTCAGCAAAACAGATCTGTGGCCTAATAGCCCAACTCAAACTGACTATATGATGGAAAGAGTGAGTTTACTGACTGTTCATTTATGACTATAAGCATCTTCCAAGTTGCTTAAAGTTAATTTAGACAATTACATCTTTAAAGTTGTTTAGAAAAAGATCAGTCATTTGCTGATCTGTGAAGACTGATAGTTTTAAGCTTGACTTCTGGATTCCTTAGACTCTCAGCTTTAGTATAATATGAACTCCTGGCCTCTTATTTAACAGTGTCTTAACTTTCATTATGCTTGTATTTAGAAATCTGTCTGCACTGGACTTGGGAATTACCGTCTTGTTTACACATTGAAAAGGAGTGAGATGATATTCAGTGGAAGGTGTGTTCTAGTCGAGGGTATTTCGAAGCCCTAGATCCTGAGCAACAAACACACAGCTCTGGTCTTCCCCTATGCTCACTGTGAACAAGTCCAGATGGTTTATCTTAGACATTTTTAGCTTTGCCTGTTTTCCAGACAATTGGGATATTTCTCAGGCAGAACCAACATGCTCACGGTCTTTACTTTGGGTCTTTGTCTTGCATGAAAGGACACGGAATATCCTGTTGTTTACAAATTGGGGTCATTCGCCCTAGCGCACACTAGTGTTTTGGGCTCTGTTGCTTGACCTTTGTTTAGAAACTTGCTCCTTTTTTCCCCTCTTCAGTTCAGCACCCTCAGACTTACCTCTCCCTGGTGGTATCCATTACCTGGACTTTACAGTCAATCACAAAAGTTGATCATCTGATCGTTAGCTGGGCCCAGAAGGGTTGGTACCTTGTAGCAAGAGTGCTACATTGATTGATTAGAGACAGAGGGATAAAGAGCCTTGGCTGGTTGCTTTTTTATCGTCACATCCCTGACTATCATGGTACAAAAGCATTCTTAGAATTCTTTACCTGTCGTCCCTCTTTTTCACATTAGAATATTTTCCTTTTTGGTTCATATTAAAATTGAAGATGGCATTTATGCAATCTTACACAGAAAGGTATTATTCTGTAGAAAGTTTTTATTGGCTTATGCACACTGAAATTGATCTGTGATTTGCTTCTATATGCAGGAAAATCTTGGGGGAAACTTTAACTAGGGGCATTATGAAGCTCTTTGTTTGGGAGAGTCCTTGTGACACCCAAGGATGACTGTTCTCTTGGTGCACACTTGTCTCAATCACTAGCCTAAGATGTTTCACACTCTTCTCAGGTCTCTGAACAAATCCTTATCCTATAAAGGCCTGGTGATGATAGCTTTAAAAATAAACGGGTGAAGATTATCACTATTTTTGGTCACTATAGTCCAGCCCTAACCGATGACCTAGAGATGAAAGGCACTGAGGCCTTACCTCCTGTAGGCTGTCGAATACTTATCTTTGAGCACCTAAAATGCAGTCTGTCACCAAGTTGAGAAAATAGAGATTGCAATGCAGCTCCTGTGAAAGTGGATTTGGTTAAGTGGTCAGGTGTTCACATCTACCACACACTCTTGTTCTTTGTGTACATATTTCTTTCCTGAATCAGGCCTTAAATCTTCTATATCTTCCTCCTTTACAAAAATCGTGATGCTTGTAAATTAAAATCACTGTGATTTAAAAAATGATCAACATTACATGTTTTCTGAAATAATAGCAAAGCTCCAAAAAAATCAGCCTAAGGGCTGAGACCACACAGAAATAAACGTAGGGCTTTGTAAATATAATCCATGGATTTCAAAATATGTCTGTGGTTCCAGTGAAAAAACAAAATACTGATTTCTACTATTCTAACACCTTTGCCTGTGATACTCCTAAGGAGAATAGTAATCATTATTTTTAATTCAAGGGATCTGGCTATGCTGGATAAAAAAGTATTAACTTTAGTGAAAGGAAAGATGTGCCATCATTTTCAGCCCTTATGATGCTCAAGGTTAAAAGTCTCTGGTCAGTGTAGAGCTGACGAAAACAATGTAGAGCGGATAATGCCAGAGATATTATTTATCACTAATTAGGGCAAAAGCATAATTTTTAGGCCTCCTATAGATATAGTTGCTGGTCAAAGAAAATACTTTACCCTATAAAGATTTTATAGCCAATATGTGAGGAAACTGGAGATATATGACAGGATTGCAACTTTTCTCTTCTTTCCTCTGGGCCTCAGCGTTTAGCACTTCTCTATATACCTTCAGTGGGAATTAATAGAAGGAGCAGAAAAGGCTCCCTGAACGCAGCTAGGCAAGAAAAGGCTAAGACTATATCCGCATCCCTGCCGAGATTACAGAGTAACACGAAATTGAGAGACACAAGAACTGACAAGGGAGAGAAGAAAAGGAAGCCTGTGACAGAAGGCTGGGGGGAGAACAGAGTGATGGATAGTGTGGGACACAGAGCGGGAAAGAGCAGATTCCTAAACGCTCAAACAAAGGTGATGGATAATAATGAAAAATGCCTTTTAAAATTCCATATGCAGTGCAGTTCAGTTGGATTTACTTTCATTTGAAATATGCCTTCAGTTAGAAATATGTTGGTAAGTTAGAGACCCTAAAGATGGAAGCAAACGCTGACAATGCTATTATTTAAAATATTAAATGAAAGGATTTCGTACTTTACACTTCAGTCACACCTTATTTACAACTTGAAAACATCCATTATTGAAGCTGCTCACAAGCTTCTGCAGGGCTCTTAATTAATACATCCAGGAAGAGTTTTTCCGAGTGAAACAACTCAGGCCAGAGAAGCATGTTTGTTTTTGCAATCCTGTCAGCAGTGGGTTGTTCCACCATCGGTTTACCTGAGGTTAGTCGGGGATGGGAGATGGCTGTCTGTAAAACTTGAACATGCTCTGGAAGGACCCTAACAGAATATGTAGTTCAGACAAGAAAAGCATAACCCTTATCAAAGAAGACGTTCCCGTGTATAGAAGCTAAATGCTCTTTCTGTGAGACTGTCACATCTGCTTTCGGTCCCCGTGCCAAAGGGTCAGAGCTCAATCACAAGCCTGTGGCACCCCCTGCTGGTTAAAAGCCCATGCTCATTTTGTTACTTTACACTGAGCTAAACATTGCCGTCATTTCACACTTCTTTTAACATTCTATATGAATTTAATTATCATTTGTTTGGACTTCATTTGTTACAGAGTAGACAGTTTATTACAGGTGTTCACATTTTACGTTGTTTCTTTTCCTTCTCCATTTTCTTCCCCCACCACCAGTTACTTCTCAAGATTCATCAAAGGCTTCAAGGTTCTTCCATCAACCCTTCAGGCCTCAATTTTTCTTCAGCCCGGCTTTTCGATGAGCATGGTCAAGAAATTAAGAATCCACTTTTGCTGAAGAATGAGCAAAAAATCTGGGTCTCTTATGGTAAAGCATACAGGTAGGAGCAAGGTGTTTATTCTCTGTCTGTCCTCAGTTTTTCCAGGCCAAGCTAATTTAAAAGGAGAGTTGAGAAGCCAAGTAGCACCCTTTATGCAGAAAAAAATAAATTATTTTGAATTCCAATAAAATTTCAGGGGTGTTTTTTTGTGAGGCAGTATTGTTTGTGGGATATGACATCTCTCTCTCTCTCTCTTTCTCTTTTCCTCTCTCTCTCTGACTTTCTGTCTTAATGCCTTGTCATAGTTCTTGAAGTCTGCCTGTCAGCACAGCAAGTGGGATTTGTTCATGTCTGAGTAGTCACCTTAATGATAGCAGATGGAAACGCCACGGGGGGCCCAAGCCCATCACACTGTCATTGTCGCACACTGCCCTGACCTGCTTCCACTCCTCTATTTTTTTGTCCCTTTTTAAAGGAGAAATGGATGGTAATTGAAAAGGATCTTAAGCAAGATTTATGAAGCTGTAGACAACATGATTCCCTGCTATCTCTCTATGTTTTCACAAATAAAGTCTTAACCTTTTAAGCACCAATGACAGGACTGCTAAAGATAAATTGGTAAAGCTCGTAAGCCCTATCCTATCAAAGTTATATTTCTCAAAAGCGCCTTACATTATCCCACAATAATTACTGGTTATTGCTGAGCATCGTGTAAATTTTTGTAGATTGGTAAATTCCTGCATAAAATTATCTGCATTTCTGAGAAAAGAAAAAGGTTTCGGTCTACAGGCACTGATGAGCCGGGCTGTTGTACGGAATATCTTGGAAATTTATGCATATTTTGACAGGACACATCCAGATGAACTCTGAAACTGCTTGTCAGGAAACTTAAACACACTTTTCTGCCTACTTTTAGTCTTTGTTTTTGTTTAGTTTTTTTTTAGCTCTCTGTTTATCTGTAGAACAGAATAAGGGAAATGGGGGAAATAATTTTGCTTGTAGAATATAATTGATCATACATTAATTATAATGAAAATGGCATAGGTAGAACTAGAATCTGATTGGATTTACTATATGTTCTAATAGTCAAAATTTCAAAACTTGAAATAAATCTATTCAGAAATCCATGAAGGTTTTGGGAGAAGTTTGTAGGATTAGTTGTGGGTAGTGTATTAAAAAATCTATTTCATCTGCCCCAAGAAGAGTAAAATTAAAATGCTTAATATATCTTATGCTGTGTAATTTATAAAACAAAAAAATATCTGTAAGGAATGGTATTTTTTCCCCATAGGCACAGATTTTAAAATATAATTTAATTAGATGATGAAAATTGTTTTTACAATGATAAAAACAGCAATGCTTCTAAAGTGGCAAGAACTCTTGTATTATTTGGCAGTCTCTTCCAGTTACAAAGAAAAGCTTTAATAAAATGTGTCCAGTAATTTCTTCTTAAATATCGTTAAAGTGAAAGCAATGACTAATTTTGATGTTTTTTTTAATGATGTTTGTTATAATACAGTATTTTAATGTGATCAAATGCTTGTTCTTTGTTAATTGTATCATTTGTAGAATAACTAGTAAAATGCTAAGTATCTGAAATATGCTAAAATCAACTGAGGATTGTAGCAGGAAGAATTCATAAGTGTATGTATTTGTATATCATTGCTATTTTAATAGGGTAATATTTTTTTTTCTGGTTTTGAATACAATGTGAAGCACTAGGGAACCAATATACCATTTTGCTACTATTGAAACTTCTAAATTTATGTCTAAAAAGTTATTTCCACCTAGTTTAAAGTATACTGAGAAAATGAGCAATATGTACTAAGTTATATTCATTTTTAGGGAGTGATTCTAACATGTCTAATTTATGTTGATATGGGGGATCAGGTTACTCATTTGCAAAAGACAGTTTTGCCAATACCTGCTTCTGAGTCCTTTAATTATTTTTATCCCAGTTTTTATTTTGAAAAATATCCAGTTCATCTACAGAAAATGATACAATGAAAATATACATATCCTTCACTTAGGTTTACCAGTTTAAGGCGCTTGCCATTTTTGTTTCTCCTCTCTTATATCTCCTTTCTCTCTCCTTTGAACCTTTTGAAATTAATTCCTGACAGTCACTAAAGTTTTACTCCTAAATTCTTCAGGTCACATAACTGAAGAATAGAATGTTCTTCTCTATCACCACATTGTGATATCTAACCCAGCTAACAATAGTATAATATCATCTAAGATATAATCTATATTCAAACTACCCAAAATCTGCTTTAGAACTTTTTGTAATACAGTATTCAAATAAGCTTTATCTTTTGCAGTTTCTCATTTTTTTTAATTCCCTTTGATCTATAATATTCCTCCATCTTTTTTTTTTATGTCATTCATTTTCTTTTTGAAAAGTTCAGGCACTTTTCTTGTAGAATGTTTCACATTCTGGATTTGTCTGAGTATTTTCTCATGATTAGATTCAGTTTAAATATTTTTGGCAATACGACACAGGTGATGTGATTGAGTCCTATAATTTTCAAGGTAAATAGCAAATGTTTGTCACCAGTTCCAGAAAAAAAAAAAAGGCTCATAATTGACATAGTGGCCATTCTTTTTATTTAAGATCTGTTTTACATTTGATCTTAATTCTTAAATAATTTAACCTAAAACAATGTGCCCAACAGTTTGTAATATGAAAAATCAAATCAGTATAGCATTTAGTAAGCTCAAAAAATAGTTGTTTATAGCCAAATATGAAGGATTCATTCAGTTATAAGCTCCAAAGATTATTATGGGTGTATTGCATTGTAGTTACACATGAAAAATGAACATTGTTGGGACAACAATTGGTGGTTTTCTCAACTAAATACTTTGCTTTTATTGTTGAAATTATTTTTAAAAATTACATGTGTTTCATCTGTCCTTGGTATTTTATAAATCAGCCAAATAAACTGAAATGTGCATGTCAGATGTCAGTATAGGATACCAACAATAGTGCTGTATATTGGAAAATTCACTTATTTCTGGATTTTATTAGATACTGATGATATATGTTTTATTGTTTACTTGTGCTCAAATTTCAGTGTTTGTATCATTTTGCAGATTAATTGATGCTTTTTCCATTTTTCAGGTCTCCAGGAATCCCTGTTTTGGGTTTGACCTTTGACCAGGTGACCGCATTTGCCAGAGGTGGCATTACAGTTGCATATAAAACCTTCTTGGATCCTAATGCTGTTCTCCTACCTGGATGTGACAAGTAAATTAACATGTGCTTGGTTAAAGTAATCTAAATCACCTAATTCGGTTTTCCCAGAGTGAGAGATTTAACCACTAAAAGACATTCTTTAAATTATCTTAAATAGGCAATTATTTATTTTATTGACTTATTTCATGATATAATGAGCTAATACTTAAAAGGCATCTTTTTTTTATTAAAGTATAATGTACAACGTTGTGTTAGTTTCTGGTGTACAGCAAAGTGATTCAGTTTTACATATAACACGCATATGCACACGCACACATATATTCTTTTTCATATAGTTTTCCATTATAGTTTATTACAAGATATTCAATATAGTCCCCTGTGCTATACAGTAGGACCTGTTTTTTATCTATTTTATATATAGTAGTTTGTATATGCTAATCCCAAGCCCCTAATTTATCCCTCCCCTCACCCCCACTTTTCCCTTTGGTAACCATAAACCTGTTTTCTACATGTATGAGTCTGTTTCTATTTTGTAAATAAGTTTATTTCTATCATTTATCATATATCATAGTATAAGTACTATCATTAATATTTGTAAAAGACTTATCTTTAACTTTCCTTGAGTTTTAAAGAAACATATGGGGCAATAAGCAGATTATAGTTTCTGCTTTACAAAGGTAGCAGTTTTATTTGAAATATAAAAACTGTTTTTAGTGGATGTATCTAAATTAATAATTTTGAATGGAATTACAAAAATATTAAATAATATGTTTTATCTTGAGTATTCATATTTAAGCATCTCATTTGATGATGATAAATTGAAAACAAAAGCAATATGCTGGAGGCTTGGTGGGATAGTGAGAAGAAAAGCAGGAATTAGATGATCTAGGGCATCCAACCCCATATCTGCTCATGATTGTCCATGAGCAGATGGCTATCAGTTTCTTGTGTGTAAACAACGAAACCCAGCAGTTACTGAGTATTGACCATAGGCCAGGCACAGTTCTAAATGAATTGGGTAAGAATCCATTTAATCCTCAAAACAATTATTTTAATCCCGTCATTGGTTATTAACCTAGTGTTATTCCATTTTATGGAGACATAAGCTGAGGCACAGAAGGGCAAAGTAATTTGCCCAGTCACACAACTTGTACGTGCAGAGCTAGGATTATAACCCAGATTGTCTTTCTTAAGAATTGAGGGCTTTACCCATATCCAGCACTGCCAATAAAACTTTCTGTGATGATGGAAGCCAACTTTTTGACCACTGAGTACTTAAAATGTGCCTAATTTGACTGAGGAACTGAATTTTAATTTTGCTTAAATTGAATTAGTTTAAATTGAAATATGTGTCTCATGGCTACCATATTGGACGTTGCAGCCCAATACTGATTGGATTAAGTGATGTATCTATAAGGTCCCATCCAGCTTTAATATTTTGTAATTTAACAAATTACAGCTTTCCTTAATATATGGGTGAAAAGGCTGAAGTATAGGGCAGGTCCTGAGAAACAAAAGCAGTCTGATGAGATCACTCAGTCTAGCTTGTGTCGACCTATTGCTAAATATGTTTAGAAAGACAAACTCCTTGGTCTTCTTTGGTAACTGTTTGAACAACCACTCTATCTATCTCCCAGTGACTGCCTGCACTTTTCAACAAGATTATACAAAATTATAATGTTTTGTCTTATTCTTTTTCTCTTTATAGGCAGAAAATAACTCAGCACTCTTTTTAATAAGCATTTTCATTTATGAGAAGATTTATTTCATGTGCAGTAATCTTTCTCAAAGCTGTTAAGCTTGCCTAGACCCTTTTTCTTCAGTTTTAGCTAGGAGTTTAATTTTTTTAAATATTTATTTTTTCTTTACATTTTCTAGATGACTATTTTTTAGGGTTTTTTGGGGTTTTTTTGTGGGGGGAGAAAATTTTATTTATTTATTTTTAGAAACAGTACTCGGGATTGAACCCAGGACCTTGTGCATGCTAGGCATGCAGTCTTCCACTTGAGCTATACCCTCCTCCCTAGGAGTTTAATTTTTAATTCACGTATTTCGTCTTAATTTTACTTCTCCAGGTGCAGGTAATATGTTTTGATGCATGAATTTAAATTAGATCTAGGTCCCTAAGTATGATAATGTGAAACTGCCCTTATTGAACACAAAATAATATGAAGATAATTTACTTAATTTTTGGATTCTTTTGAATTTTCTTTCTATACTCTAAAGTAGATAATTTGGAATCATAGTGGTCATACTCTTATTTATATTTCTCAGACTATTGAAAAAAAATATTATCACCATTCTCAGAATTGGTTTCCATTGAATAGCATGCTATATGGTATGTTTTAACGTATCAGTGCTGAGCCAGGTAATTTTCTTTAGGGTAAGAATTGGCTCACTTTTAAAATGAATGATTTGGCTGAGCTAAGAATGAAACCAGCCCCTCCACTTTGTGGTTTGTCCATATACCCCCTAGACTGTACTGCTTCTTAAAAGGCTCAATTAAAAATATCAAACTGATGTGTTTAACACAACCATTATAAATATTAAAGGATTCTTTATTATTCATAGACCAATGTATTTACAATGTAAATTTAACAATGAAATGGCCTTCACTATGAGTAATTCCATAAGATTAAAAATTATTTTTGTTTCTTTGTTCTATTAATAATTAATTAGGCATGGAATCCCCCAACATCATAAATAATTGCGAGGTAAAATTTTAAAGCCTCTCTTTCCCAATAATAGATACCAAGGTACTTTACAAATTTCTGTTTAAAAATATTACGACTATATACATTTTTTTTCTTACTAGGAGTATATGAGATGCATAAATTACTATACTAATAAATTAAAAAATATTATAATCAAACATATTTTATTCTAACAAGAATAATTATTTTACTTTTCTTAGTTGGGAAGTTTGTGAGGGATTTCCAGTTAATTTCAATGACACCAGTCAACAGATACCAGATCAATTTGAAAAGGTGGACTTGGAGAACCATTTCCTCCAGAACAAGGTCAGAATACTTGTTGTTCTTAATAAGGGTATTTAATGTGTTGGAAACTCAGTCAAAACATGGTGATTGAGTGGATATTTTGAAAGTTTCTGAAAACCACAAATTATTTTACCGATGTTAGGGGTAAGTATTAAACTTCACTTCCTGTTAATAAATTAAGCACTTTAAAACTGAACCAATATATAGCATTTCTACTTGAAAAAATTCTTCTTGAATAATGTTATTTAAGTGCTGCTGTTTAGCATATTTTCTGTATACCAACTGTATTAATAAGTTGCATTTGCTTAAGAAAGTCTTTCTGATGGCTGTTATCTCATTGTACTTTAGGGTCTGATCTATTTGCTTTATGGGTGAATGTCTCTAAGTAACATGCGTTCTTCAGAAAACTCAACTCATGACAGCCCAATCCAGAAGGTCTATTTATTAAATTACATTTAGAAATTTATCCTGCCAGTATAGAATTTTCTTTTCCCACTGAGCTATGAAAGGCATTTTAAACCTGTCTCCAAAGAAGGAACAACACTTGTTTTTCTCAGCTGGGAAGTTGTGTAAGGGTGTTGTTCATTTCAGCTGCCTAAACTTTAGTTTTTGAATTTATGAAATCAAAACCAAAAGTCACTCACAGAGATAGAGATACTCAAAGAAAGTAAGGCTTCCCGTTAACTGGTTTGGGCCCTTCATTTCTAAGAGACAGTGCAAAAGACACATGGTCCCAAGCTGCTCTTTTTAAATTTCTTCATGCTGCCCATACAGTCTATTATGTCAAAGTTTGTACTGAAAATATTAGCTGTTTCAAAGTGCATATGACTCTAGATAATATAATTATGAAAATAAAATAAATTAATTATTTCTAATCCTGTCTGTTTTTGAGCAAATTTAGAAAATAACTATATGTTGAATGGTGCACTAAGAATTAATGCCTTTTATATTTCATATCCCTTTGCCTGTAACTTAACCTCTCTTACTTTGTCACCACCACCGCCCTGCTTCTCTGTCACCATTGTGCTATATCCTAGCAAGGTATCTGACTTATAGTTGGCATTCAATGAATGCATTGAAATCCTGCCCATAATTCTAGCCTTATCTGATTTGACCTGTTTTGTGAAATCTTCCTTTACCCTAACCTTACCCCCAAACCAGATGTGATGTTTTTGACCTTGATAACCCCATTGCATCCATTCTGTACCATTTATATCATTTATAATAACATTGAACTTGGTGCTGTTCTTCTTACCTTTTTTTTGCATGATTCAAAGTCAATCAGTACTCCAAGTTTGGGCATATTTTAGGTCACATCGGTGTACGAAGGGAAGAATGGTAGATTCCACTGAGAATGTTGGGATCATGTCATAAAGGATCTTATTCAGTGTTGGAAATTCTGGATTTTGTTCTGTAGAAAACAAGGAGCTACTGGAAATACTCAAGCAGGGGCAAGATCCAGTTTGATCCTTGTGTTAGGAAGATATCTCAGGAGGTCCTTATCTTATCCTCTTCCTGCTAGATAAGAAATTCCTAAAGGGCAGAGGGCCTTCTCATCATTCTTGTCTCAGCTACAGTGTGGAGCTACTCAGAGTCAGCTAAATGGAATTGAATTCACTAGTTAATTAACTCATTCAACAGAAACCAGTTCAAACCTGAAAGAAATGGATAGTGAACAGTTATCAGAGGAAGAGAACCAGAAAGAGGCTTCTCTCTTTTGTTTTAGGCCAAAGTAGAACATTAAAAGAAAACTATATTTTCTTTTTCTTTTTTTTAAAAATTTATTTATTTAATTACATTGTCTTTTGGGGGGAGGTAATTACGTTTATTTTTATTTTATTTTTATTTATTTTTCGTGGAGGTACTGGGGATTGAACCCAAGACCTCATGCGTGTTAAGTATGCGCTCTATCACTGAGATATACCCTACTCCCTTAAACATTTTTTTAAAATAAGTTTAATTAGCCTTAATTTTAAAAGACAAAGGAAAACTATATTTTCTAATGTTGAAAAATGAGAGACTAACAATCCACAGTTATTTTATCACTGTTAATTCATCCTAATGATTCAATGAAAGTGAGAAAACTCCATCTTAAAAGTTTGTACACTATTGTATTTTTAGAAGAAATTGATTTTGAACAAAATTTTAGTCCAGTCAAAATAGTGGTATAAGAAAGCACAGATTTGATAAACTAGATAGTAGAGATAAGCTTTCAGAGAAAAATGGCCTTCCCTTAGCTATGAAACCTTCGAAATCCTTTCAGAAAAATGTCTCTGATTATATACACGGAGGTGATCAGGGCATTGGAAATAGCAATTTAATAACCTGAAAAGGAGCACTTAAAAAAAAAAAGAGAGGCAGGCAGAGGTGATGGATATCTATAGGACATCTTATTGTGGAATCTGGATGCTCATTGCAGTAAAGAAGACACTAAGAGGATTACAACAGGGATAGAGAGGAGGGAGGCAAAAGCCGATATTCTTGATGCATAGGTTTTAAACTTGGCTTGAGATAGAGATATCAGTGCCCAACCCCTGACTGTTCTTTTAAATCTCATATTGACAAGTAAAACCTTTCCTACAGAGAAAAATTTGGAACATATAATCCCTATTAGTAATGTGGGAGACAGATATAACCCTGACAATTACAACCTGTTGCTCTTTTATCCATTGCAAGAAAGGATTTGGAATCTACTACAAATGGACGATTTGGCAAATACATCTTTCAACAGTTCTATTGTTACTAAAATTGGCAACATTTTTAGATTGCTCTCATTTAAGGGCAATAAGATTATATGTTTCCATGAAATGGATGAGATATAAACTTCACAGAAGTTAATATAAAAGAAAAAAATTCATGAGAAGAATAGCTTGACCAATGCCTGGTTATGGGAAAGTATAGCAGAAAAATATACTCCAGTGTTTGGCAGGGCATATATTCTGCCAAAATGAAAAGGAAACTGATATTGATCCTAGCCTGTTGGTATGATCAGACAGCAGCTGGACATTAGTGACAAATTTTAGTACAGAAACAGTAAGAAAAACACCAAGTTATGATTTTAGAATTATGGCACATTTGTTACAAGTTAACTTGTAAATTCGGCAGTCATGGCTGCTAGCAGAATGTATTATTCTGTATGTCACAAAGAAGGCTGGGAAAAGGCAAACAATTCTTTCCTGCCCTATTTCTTTGGAGAGTGAGTCATTGAGAAACATTTTCTACAGATAGTTTATACTGGAGAAAATAATAAGATTTTAATTTACATTTTAGACTGATTGTCATTAGAATAGAACATAGGGCTTTAAATAAAAACTCAAGTCCCTTCCTTATTTTTAGAACAATAGTTGAAATCTATTTGAGGACTGCATTCCTAGATCCTAGGTATTCTTCTTGTTTGGTTGCATAATTATGTACTCACTGATATTTCTGCTTTCCAACTTTTCCAGGTCTTGGTCTTAGAGTTGTGGATTGATCAACTATAGATTTAGAGAATGGAAACAATAAGAGTGAATATTACGGACATGAAGAAAAAGATCTCAGAACATCTAGCTGTGATGTCCATTTTTATAGAAAATCATTTAAGTTGGTCTAAAATAAATATAAAAAGGAAAAATCTTATAAAATTTATATCTATGTAGTAAACAATTTGTTTAGAATGAAGATTGTGATCCATAAGCCTTTTCTTTCAAGAAAAATTTCATTGTCTTATAGTTTGTTCTCCAGTCTTTTCCTGCAGGAAAAGAACATAAATGTCTCCCTTATTATTTTGAAATTACACAGGAATATTGAAGTCCACTTTCATTAGTGATCTGGGGAAAGAAAATTAAACAGGAAATTTTAACTGGCCCAGTATGTGTATGCATATATTTTTTTTAATCACTGGCATCTTCTAATTCTTTAAATCACTGGCATCAACACAGTTTATTCAGACAAGCAAAATCATAATGGTCATTTAAAGGGAGCTATGTATATAGATATTCAAAAGAATGAAAGAGAATTTCTTTTTTGATTCTCAACAGGACTTAAAAAGGTTTTCTAATAACATATAGGATGGTATATATTTAAAGAAGTCTCAGCATAAATGCTTTCATACACATGCCCGTGCATGCACATGTGCACACACACATGCACACACACACACCATATTATGTTGCACATTGTCAGAGCACTTTTCTTTTAAGAATTCCAATTTTCATAATTTTTGTCTTCCCTACCTTCCTAACATTTGGTCTAAAGCTAAGCTATCAGATTAAATTAAAAAGAAAAAAAGAAGATAAAGTCATGAAAAGAATTTAATGGCCACTGTCAGTTTTAAGTGTATTAGAGCCTCAGACTTGGCAGGATTTTTTTTTCTTTTTTAATAACGTGAAATGAAGCTGAGTTAGTGGGCCTGGCTCTGTCTGGTCTATGTGGAATCACTTGGGAACTATCCAGCAAAATATCTCTCGAAGAACAGCATGGTGTTAATACTGGGTGCCAACCCAAGACAGACACAAAGGACCCCTTCACTCTTCACCAATAAGCCAACTGTTAAAAGATTAAACCGTGTTGTGGAGATAACAAGAACGTAGGCACTGGCAGCAGGTGCTGTACAAAGAAGCAGTTGGCAGTACGGGTCTTCTGTCTGACTAATTCCAGTCAAAACAATCTTCTTCCCAGTTGCAGAGGAGAGTTTTGAATGTGATGGCAACTTGGAGTTAGGAGGTTGACCAAGAGTGCTACTTTAAATGCCGAGTCCTGTGGCGGATGGATTAGTAGAATATAGTTTATCATTGTTCAGAAACTGTGGGGGATTCCCCTTTAGAATCCAGTCACTACTGGCTAACTGGGGAGTACGCAGTCAAAGAGCTGTAAGTCAAATCTGCTTATGTGGTGGGGTTGATGCACTTTTAAAATTTTATTTTCACGTATAGAAGCCACATGATATTTTCTTCTCTTGAGAAGTAACTATCTTCCGTCATAGAATAATTATCAAATATATTAGTCGTATCCATTTTTTACTGCCTGATCACACTTGTAAAACATTACCTTTTAAGTTATTTAATTTTTTTTAAAGAAATCATGTGTTACTCAACAAATATCTAGTATTAGCAAAGATTTAGAATAGACTTTTTAATGTTAGAAAATAATTTAAATTGTTACTGAAGCAACATCATTTACTAAGTTTAAAGCATAAATTGGCATATTCCTATAATCCTATACAAATAAATATTAGTACTTTAAAAAGTACCATGATTATTTGGGGAAAGCGATTAAGTTAGGAGATAAAGTTTATTAAATATGATTTAGTAGAATTCTGACAGATGACTTGAACGACTGTTAATTTGACACTCAAGTCTAAGTGAGAAACACTAGAAGCTGTGCAATACCTTTATAGAAAGGTATACAGATGTAATGTCTCCCAGTAAATCCCCTCCCGTCCATTCCCACAAACATCACTGAAGTGGCAGCTCATGTCCCCTTACTCTTATGAGATTGTACAGACTCCCAACTGTTCTCTCTGCCTTTGAGCTCTCCATTCTGCAATCCATTATATTTACACTTGCCAGATCAACCTTTCTAAAATCTTCTGTAATCCAGTCCCTCCTGCTTGAACGCTTGAAAGCCCTACTAACAGCTAACTCCACAGACAGACATTTAACACCTTGTAAGTTTGGCCAAATTTACCTTTTGAGCCTACCAATAAATACTAAGATACACTTGATTGCCTTTGCTTGGAATACCTTTTTATTCTTCATTATTCCTGTCAAACTATCTCCATCCTTCAAGGCCAGATGTTACCTCTTTCAAGATGCTTCACTGTTTGTTACTCCTGCAGAAATGAGCCTACCATTCTCTGTGTACTACAACACTATTTAATCATCCACATGGAGCCTAACATGAAACTGTGCGTATGTGTGTTCGCATGTGTGTTATTGCCTCTACAGTTGTAAGTTTCTTTAGAGTAGGAAAAATGTTTTATAATATCCCACACCACAGGGTCTAGGACCTTGAGCATCAGAGCTGGTGCTCAACAAATACTAAGTTGAATTTAATGGGATTGAGCACTACTATTTCAAAAGAGACCTTCTGAATCAGAAACATAATGTTCTAGATTAACTTATCTTGGGTAAGTATGTTGAAGAAGGTTAACTTTCAGACTATGAGCTAAAAACACTTACTTCTTCTCATGGCATAGGTGGACCCCAATATTGTCCTTCATGCCTCTGTTTCCATCAGAAAGCAGAGTTTCTCAAGTAGTGAAGAGAGCAGTGGGAGTCAGAGAGCGCCGTCGACCCTGTGGCCTGCAGCCAGTGTGTGGCTGATCACAAAGGTACCCAAGAGTGTCTGCTCTCCCTGAGTGACTTCCTGGGCTCACTGGCTCACTGTGCTGCTCCAGCTCCCGGTTCCCTCATGCACACAAGCATGCAAGTAAAAGCATATGCTGTTGGCTATTGTGCATCTATCTATTCTCTGGTCTTCGTTTGTCTAGTGCAGAGGAGTTCCACAGATCACCATGTGAGCATTCAACTCACTTTTAGATATCCACAGCGTATTTAAACAATGATAGAGCTTAGGTATAGTCCACAGACTCACCATTTTCATGAGATTTGTCTGAATGTCATTTGCTTCCACTTCTTAGTCTTCATTGTTGAGGTTCACAGAGCCTGGTGGATTAGTACCATATAGTGATGCAGATGGTCTTCTTAAGGACAGTTTTCAAAGAAATCCCTGAGTATAAAATGTCAACAATGCCTAACACATTTTATTCCTACATATTGACACAATTTTTTTCTTATTTTATTCTTATGCTATTGTATCTGATTTAAAATGAGAATATGTAATTGCCCTCCCTTTCTCTCTTACTATTGAAATATGTTTTGTAACTGTCACCAAATATTTATGTCTGGAAAGAGATGGTACACCTTGTATCTGCTCTTCTTGTGTCTCCATTTGCCCCTTCCCTGTAGTCTATTTTTACTTCTTAGTACTTCCTTGGGTGCAGTCACCCAGGCAAGTTTGCTGCTACTTATTTTAGGGGATAGGAGAGGTTGAAACTATTTTCTCAAATGAATTTTTGGATTGTCTTTATTATGTTTGCTTCTCTGAGAGTTAAAAACAAAAATATAGACACAGAGGTACTGAGAGATATTATTCATTTCATAGACCAAGGCAGAATGAGGTTAGATGAGATATTTCTTAAATCTGCTTCTAACCTGGAGTCTTTCTTAACTATTAGCCCTTTTTAAGTTGTATTTTATTTCTGACTTGATAATAATATCAGCCATTTTGTTAAACATCTACTGTATGTTTTTTTAAACTTTTTTTAATTGAGTTATAGTCATTTTAGAATGTTGTGTCAAATTCCAGTAACATCTATATGTTAAGCATCTTATGCACATTGGCTCAGTCTTATAAAAGCTGTGCAGGTTTTTATTATACAGCTGAAAAAAGTGAGAGTAGTAAGTGGTAGAGGAAAGATTCTTGGTCTGTCTGACTTCAAAACTTACAGCTTTTCACTGTAATATAAAATACTGCTCAGTATCTGACCAATCTGTGAGCATAATGGAAATATTTTAGTTTCAGCACTGCCACTGAACACCTGTGTGACCTCAGGTAACTCTCATACCGTATCTAGTCCTTAGTCTTCAATCTGCAAAGAGTTGGACCTGATGATATGGAAAGGTATTTCCCAGATCTCATATTCTGTAATTCCATGCTGTTTCTAGAATTCCATGATATTGAAAAAAACCTGTATCTGTCTAAAATTTCCTCAAAATAATTGAAATGTTTGCTGTAAAGAGTATGATCAGAATTAGAATCCCTGGTGTGACCTTGAGAAAGTTACTTAGTTGCACTGAACCACAGTTTTCTTATATATAAAATGAAGTTAGTGGTACCTGTCTTGCAAAGTCGAGATTAAATGAGAAAGCAAGTGTGAAATTCAAGCATTCTATCTGTTATCTAGAAAATGCTTTATAAATAGTGATTCTTTTTTCTCATCCTAAACAGTTCCCTTTCTGTATAGGCAGCATATTCAAATGAGGATTCCATTCAGTGCTTATTAGAACCCCAAAATTTTTTAAAAATACTTTTCCTAAGTCATTGTGTAGTTCTTTCCCATGGAACAAAAACATGGGAAATAAAAATTACATGTTGAAAGGAAAACAATTTTGAAAATCTTTTAAGATTGAAAGTTCTCTCCCTTTTTTCAAAATAAAATTTCCTACCTATTAAGACAAAGAATTTCATATCCCATAAGTCCTCAATATGTGTAAATAAATTCCTTAGTGGTTGTCACTTATTTAAAGTGTTGTGTTGATTCACTAAGTAAGAAAACTGTTAAATGGCCATTCAAACAATCTTCTCAATCAATTTCCTTACCAGATAATTCTAACATTTAAAACAAAAGCATTTCACAAACCACCCTGAAATGTTTAACCATGGTATTTAGACCCAGAGTAAAACTTTAAATTGGTACAAAGGTTAAGGATTTGTTTCAGTCTTTTCAGTTCACTGCACTTTTTTTTCCTATGCATACATATTTCAAGTAAGCTCTGTAGTTACAACTATAACAAGTGACACGTGATAGACCCCAAATCACTGCGCTGTGAAAATGCACAGAAAAAAAGGACAAATGAAGATATCAAGGTCTGTTTCATTTTGCGCTGAACTGTAAAATGCCACCCTTGTCGGACAGAAGATCACTGATTCTGAGCAGGGCTTGCTGGCTGCTAAGTTGTGGGTAGTGTTTCACTTTCAGCAACTGTTAATATCCGGGTTTATCCAGGCATAATGACCTCACTATTTGTGACACATTGTTGAATTTTATGGTTCTTTTAACTTATTTAGACCTTTCTTCCCCCCACACCATTCACTGGAAGACTGGAATGATCCTGAGCCGAGCAATAACTCAGGGCTGCCTTGCTGTTGGTCATCCAATCGGAGTCAAGGCCACTGAAGGAACATCATTAGAAGGATATAAACTAATCCTAAAGAAAAGGTAATGTCTATGAGCTACTAATCTCAAAGCAAGAAGTGTTAATTTCAAGATTCCTGAGCAGTCAGATCATGGTGCCACCTGGCTTAAATGGAATATTCATTAGGTGTTTAAGTTTGTGTTCGAAATATCAATATTAATTTTTCTAATCTAAAATATGTTTGGTAGCATTTCCTAGATATTTTTAAAAGTAAAAAATTGGGCTTCAGTATGTATCTGCATTATAGACAAGCTGCTGCTTTCCTGTATAATTATTGGAGCTAATTTCTTTATATCCATTTTGGTTGTTAACTAAAATTTTAATGTTCTGTGTGTTTTCCTAACCTTTTCTCCATCTTCTGAATATGAAAGATGGAACTGTGAGAGAAAAATCAAGGAGACAAAAAGTTGCTGGCTTGTAAGGCACCAAAAAGTATCATTTTTTTTTTGTTTCTAACTTGGAAAGATAAAATTAAAAATGAGAAATACATTTAGAAGGAAAAATTAGCAATAAGGAAAAATATTATTTATAGTCATCTGGAAATATTGTTTCCTAGATGCTTTCTTTTTTCTTCTTCATTTGTCTTTTGATTTCACCTAGTATTGACAAAAGCAAGTACTATTGTACTTCAAGACTTAGAAGCTATTAGCCAACTACTTCTGACTGGATAGGAAGTCAGGATGCGCTTAGGGCTGAAACCAGAACTAGGGCACTTAGGCAGCAGAGAACCTGGCCCAGCCACAAATACAGAGGGGACATCTTCTCTAACATGCAAAGCAGACTGTCTAACAGGTGTTAGGTTAAGAATGTGATCTACAGAATCAAATTTCCAAGTGTAAATCCTAGCTGTAACTCTTACTCTAACAACCACAAAAACTTCTGAATTAGACACTATTTTAATTTCTTTATATTGCATTGTCACATTTAATCTTAACAATAGCCTGATAAGGTAGGTGTCATTACTATCATTACAGATGAGGAAATTGGAATACAGAGAAGTTAATCACTTACTCAATGTCATATCTACTGAGTGATAGGGGAGGAATGCAAAATCAAGCAACCATAATCTATAACCCACTCTTAGCCACAAAACTGCATGGTCTGTAGGTCAAAATGCAGTCAAAAAATTGCCAATGAGTGCCAGGTACTTCAGGGAATGAGTAGGGTACATTAATTGAGAAACCCAGGCAGAAGGGAGAGGGAGACAGTAGCTTGCTATTGCACACACTAGCCAGTGCTAGTAGGGTCCTAAACATGTAGTTCCCAGGGAGAGGCAGACAAACCCAAAGCAAGTCCCAGTTTGATGTGATGCTGTATGTAGAGGGGATAACAAGATTTCTGGGGCAGAATCAGTGCTATAAATTGGAAACATACCAAGAATCAACTTATAATAGAGACAGGCAAACCATGGGTCATGGGGTCAGAGATGCTTCAACTCACTTAGTACAGGGTTATAATAAAGAGAAAAACTAATCAATTGTCACTGACCCAGAAGTGACACAAATTAAAGAATTAACATGCAGGATGCTAAAACAATTGTTACAATTACATTCTGTATATTCAACAAGCTAGAGAAGATTGGACATGTTGAATAGAGACATAGAAGATATGAAAAGACTCAAATCAAATTTCTATAAATGAAAATTGCAATGTATGACACGAAAAATATAGTGAATGTGACTAATGGCAGATTAGACATTATGGAAGAAAATATTAGTGAACCTAAAGAGATAACAATGGAAACTATTCACAATGAAAGCCAGAGAGAAAAAAATATTGAAAAAAAAATGAACATGAACAGAGCATCAGTGAGTTGTGAGAAACTTCATATGGCCCAATCGCTGAGTAATTAGAATCTAAAGGAAAGAAGCAGGGAACAGAAAAATATTGGAAGAAATTATGTCTGAAAAATTTCCAAAATTTGTGATAACTATAACCTGCAGATCCAAGAAGTTCAACAAATTGCAAGCACAAGAAACATGAAGAAGAAAATCCAGGGAAAATCATAATAAAATTGCTTAAAATTAGTGATAAAGAGAAAATCTTAAAAGTAGCCAAAGAGAAAAGACATACTTATTACATACAAGAGGAGCAAAGATATGACTGACAGCAGATTTCTTGTTGACAACAGTAAGAATGGAAAGACAGTGAAAGATTGTTAGTTCTTAGATAGATGTCTGAAGAAATCTTTAAAAACTAAAAGAAAAAAAAACAACTTGTCAATATAGAATTCCTTTCCCAATGAAAAGATTTTTAAGATATAAAGGCAAAATAAAGACTTCAGATATTATTCACAAACTGAAAGAATTTATCACCAGCAAACCTGCCAAATTTGTCTAAGGAAGCTCTTCAAGCAGAAGAAAAATGGTTTCGGGGGGACATGAAGGGCACTGGGGATAATAACTACATAGGTAATATGAAGACCTCATTTCTTATTATTGAAGTCTCTTTAAAATATATTTTATTATTTAAAGCAAAGAAAAAAAGTATTATGGAGGTAAAAACATGGAGACATAAAATATATGAAGCCAACAATAAGAGAGAAATGTGAAAAAGGTTTTTATACTGTATGTGTCAAATGATATGATATCAACTGAAAGTAGACGGATAAGTTAAAGGTGTTTGTGATAGATGTTGAAGCTAAAATAATACAACAAAGAGTTACGGCTAACAGGCCAAAATTAGATAAAATGAAATAACAAAAAAAATGCAAAAGAAAACAGATAAATATGGAAAAGGGAGCAAAGAACAGATAGGACAAAGAGGAAATAAATAACAAGATGGTAGATTTAGATCCATTGTATCAATAATTGCATTAAATATAAATAATATAAATAGCCCATTTAAAACTCAGGCATTGTCAGATTAGATTAAAAAAGCAAGATCCATCTAAATGCTAACTTACAAAAAAACCCACTTTGAATATAAAACCACAAATGGGTTAAAAGTAAATGCATGAAAAATGTATGCAGTGATAAAACTAACCCATAGAAAGCTAGAATGGCTAAATTAATATCAGACAAAGTAGAGTTCAATGCAAAGAATATTACCAGGGACAAAGAGGGTCATTTCGTAATGATTAAGGGATTAATTCATCAAGAAGACTTAACAACATTTGTTCACCTCATAGCACAGCTTCAAAAATGAAGTGGAAGCTAAGAGAACTGCAGTGAGAAAGAGAAGAATCTACAATTGTAGTCAGCAATAGAATATCCTATTTCAATAATTAATAGAACAAGTGGGAAAAATCTGTAAGGATACAGAAAACTAGAACAACACTATCGAACAGCTTGACCTAATGGATATTTATAGAAGAATACACCCAAAACAATGAAGACACATCCATTTAAAGTGAACAGTATGTTAAACAGCATAGATGGTATTCTAGGTATAAAACAAGTCTCATACATTTAACAGAACTTAAATGTTATAAACATTTTCTCTGGCCATAATGGAGTTAAATTGGAAATCAATAGCATGTAGATTTCTGGAAATGCCCAAATATTTGGGCATAAGTAACACATTTCTAACCCATGGAGCAAAGAAGATATCAAAATGGAAATTAGCAAGTTTTTTGGACTGAATGAAAATGAAAACACACATGTTAAAAATTGAGGGATGCTACTAAAAAAGTCCTTAGAAGGAAATTTATATAAATACCTATATAAGAAAAGAAGAAAGGTATCAAATCAGTGACCTCAGTTTCCATTTTAAGATAGAGTAAGAAGAATATATTAAACTCAAAAGTAATCAGAAGACAGAAAATAGTAAAAGTCAGAGTGGAAATCAGTGAAATAGAAAACAGAGAAATGGAAAACAAATCAATGAAACCAAAAGCTAGTTTTTTGAAAAGATCAAGTAAACTGATAAGCCTCTAGCCAGACTGTTCAGGAAATAAGGAAAAGGACACACACTACCGGTATCAGGGATGAGAGAGGTGATATCACACAGTTAATAAAGGGGTGATAGGAAATATTTTGAACAAAGATGTGCCAATAAATTTGCCAACTAAGATGATAAAGACCAGTTCTTTGAAGGGTACAAACTACTAATGTCTACCCAGGAAGAAATAGGTAACCTGAATAGTCTTACCTCTTAATGAAATTAAATTTTTAGTTCAAAACCTTCCCACAAAGAAAACCTCAGGCCCAGATGGTTTCACTAGTTTCACTGGGGTATTCTACCAAACATTTTAGAAAAAATAATAATAATACCAATTCTATATATTCTCATCGAGAAACAGAAGAGGGAACACTTTTCAACCCATTCTATGAGGCCAGAATTATTCTGTTAATAAAAACTAACCAAAGACATTACAGGGAAAGAAAATCATAGACTAATGTCCCCTATGAACATAAATGAAAAAATTCTTGAAATTTTAACAAATTGAATACATTAATGTATAAAAAAGATAATATATCATGACCAAGTAGGGTTTATCCTGGAAAAGTAAAGTTGGTTTAACATTTGAAAATCAATCAGTGTAAGTCACCATATTGGTAGATTGAAAAGGAAAAATCATGAACATCAAATTGATATAGAGAAAAGCATTTAACAAAAGTCAGCATCCTTTCCTAATGAAAACTTTCAGAAAGCTGAATAGAAGGGAACTTTGTTAATATGACAAAGGGCATCTATGAAAATCCTCCAGCAAATACCATACTTAATGATGAAAGATGAAATGCTTCTTCCTAAGATTAGGAGCAAGACAAGATGGTCCACTATTACCAGTCAGCATTGTATGGAAACCTTCAGTCAATGTAAGAAAAGGAAAAGAAATAAAAGACATCTAGATATGAATTGAAGAAGTGAAACTGTCTTTATTATCAGATGACGTGGTTGTCTATAGAAAATTCTATGAAACCTAGAAAAATTTTTAGAACTAATAAATGAGTTTAGCAAGTTTGAGGGCTTGAGATCAATATGCATATTGGTTGAATTCCTATATGCTAGCAACAAACAAATTTAGAAATTAGAAATTTTAAGCATCATTTACAATAACATCAAAAATATGGCATACTTAAATATAAATCAGATAAAATATGCACAAAACTTGTGCACTGAAAACTACAAAACATTGCTGAGTGAAATTAAAGAAGACCTAAAGAGATGCAAGGATGTACTGCATTCATGGATTGAAAGACCCCATATTGTTTTGGTATTCATCCTCAAATTGATCTTTAAATTTAATGCAGTTTCAATCAAAATTCCAGCAAATTTCTTTTATAAAAGTTATCAAGCTGATTTTAAAATCAAAAGACCTAAATAGGGAAAACAATTTTGAAAAGGAAAAACAAAGTTACCCGACTTCAAGACATTATAAAACTACAATAATGAAATGGCATGCCATTGGCATCAAAGTAGACAATTAGATCGATAGAACAGAATAGAGCATCCAGAAACAGATCCACATATATATGGTAAATTGATTTTTGATGAAATTGCAAGAGAAATTCAGTAGGGAAAGGATTTTTGTAACAAATGGTGATGGAAAAATTGGATACCCATATGCAAAAAAATGAACTTTGATCCATACCTCATACTGTAAACAATAATTAACTCAAAGTGAATCACAGACTTAAATGTAAAACTTTAAACCGTAAATATTTTAGATGAAAACATAGAAGAAAATGTTCATGATCTTGTATTTAGTCAAACTTTCTTGGATATGACACCAAAAGCGTGATCTACAAAAATATAAATTGATAAACTGGACTTCATTAAAATTAAGGATTTCTACCCTTTGAAAGGCATTGTTAAGAGAATGACAAGACAAGCTACACATAAGAAGAAAATAATTTTGATTAACACATATTTTCAAAATACAACTCAAGAAAACAGGCAGATAAATGATTTGGACTAATACTATAATAGGGAAGATAAACTGTTGGCATATGAAAAGATGATAATCATTAGGGGAAGGGAAAATAAACCTAAAATGAAGTACTACTATGTATGTAGTAGAAGATCCAGTGTTTGAAAGACCAACCATACCAAATGCTGGTGAGGATGTGGAACAACTGGAACTGTCACAGTTGGTACGTAGTTTCTACATAGTTGGTAAAATATAAAATGGTTCAGTAACTTTGGAAAACAACTGGTACTTTCCTAAAATATGCACATATATATGTATGTGTATATATGTATACATGTACAGGTATATACATGTTTCAGGTATAAACATGTGTCTGCCTTATTGCCCAGTCACTCCTAGAAATTTATTCAAGGGAAATGAAAGCATATGAGCTTACAAAGACTCGTACATGAATGTTTATAGCAGCTTAATTTCTAAAACCAAGAGTGAAAACAGGAAACAACTCAAATGTCCATCCATAGTGATTAGATAAATAAATTATGGTATATCTATGTGATAAAATATTACTCAACAATGAAAAGGAGTAACTCTTGAAACATGCAGCAATATGGATGAATCTCAAAACAATTATATTGTGGGAAAGGAATAAAATCATAAAGGGTATATAATTGTTTGATTTATTTATATAAAACTTTGAAAGTGCTAACTAATCTAGGAAGAAATCAGTGTTTGCCTGGAGATAGGAAGATGGGGAGGAACAGGAAGCCATGATTACAAAAGGGTACATGGAAAATTTGGGGGTGATTTTGGGAGCTGATGAGTATGCATGTATGCTCATTATCTTGATTGTTGTGTTGCTTCAACATGTATATACAAATTTCAAAACTTAGCAGATTTTATGCTTTAAATATGTCTGTCAATTGTATAATATTTCATATGATATGTCAGTTATTTCTCAATAAAGCTCTTTTTATAAAGTACCAAAAAAAAAAGCTAAGAAAAATACAAAAATTCAAAATGTTGTGTAAGGAATGACTAAGTGGTTACTTTAGAGGGATAAGATGAGGGAAGACCACATCATTGTGATCAGTGGTCTAGATCAAAATGGCAGGTGTTTGGGAAGGTAGGTTATATATAGCTTGATGAATATGCTCTTCATGCCCAAGGCTCTCCCTGGGTTCGCTGGATATTGATCTGGTTACTTCTTACTCTGTCCCAGATTGTCATGGAATTGGGTGAGACTAAAACCACAAACTCAATATCCTTGTTGTCTACAGAGAAGAGAGCTTGGGAAAGGAAAAAGATGATGATTAAAAAACCCCAAAAACCTGTAATGAGTTTAACCTGAAAAATCTCTATTTACAATAAACTATTTGGTTTAATTTAGGAAGGAGAGAGCAAAGAAGAGAAGGAGAAAGTTAGGATGGGCAAAAAAAAAAGGAGGATCCCCATGCAAATGAGGTTTATTTGCCTTTGTATTAATCCAGTGTGTCTTTATCTGAGAAACTAAATCTATTGCAAGGTGGAGGCAGAATAAAAGAAAATTTGGAAGACTAGAGGTTCTTATTAATTGTGAAGCTGCATTTTGTTTTTTAGAAAGCAGTAAGGACCAGGATTTTTAGAGCTTACCTCACCTCTGGGTATATACTTGCAAATATGTTTATCTTTTCCAGAGCATTTTAAGTGCTTATGTGACTTATATTTTAAGAATACAACCATATTTCATTATATAACAATACATATTCTCATGTGACAGCAAGTTCTAGAGACAAATTTTTTTCTCTTCACCTAAGTAGTATAATGTGATTTTAACAAAAGCTATGAATTGAGACATTGCCTTTTATATACTAAAAATAATAGAACTAGCACTTAACGTAGCAACCTGACAACTCACAAAGAATATTGTAAACGTATCATGCCTCATTAGTTCAGTTCTATCTCACTTGGTGTCATTTATCTTATCCAGTATAGCAAATGCTTGCACATGTTTGTCTTTTTAAGATTTTCTTCTGTGATGTGTATCTGACCATGAGTGGATAAAAGACAAACAACAATTTCATTATCAGTTGATCTCGAATCAGAAAAAATTACAAAAATCATAAACCTCAAAATCAAAGATGCTTCTTTCTAAAAGATATTTAGGGCATCAGTTGAACAAACCAATTGAAACAAAGTTTTTTTTTTTTAGGCTATCATTTAATCTTGATTTTGCTTTTTTTGTAAGGAATGTGGATTATAGGATCTGGCGTTTAGTGTTAAATTCATTAATTAAAGCAATGCACACGCAAATCCATCTACACACAGAGGCTAGATTAGGAAGACTAGAAACTAAGGATCCCTAGATTTTGTTTGATGTGAGCATTATTTTAATATTTGTAATTAGTTGTGAGCTTATAGAAATAAGGAGATTTCACGCAAAAAAAATCACATATTACTGGCCTTGAAGATACCAAAAGAATGGGCAACACTGGACTTTCATTCTCTCATGACAGCAATCGTGAAGGAACAGATTCCCCTTTTAGATGGGATGTATACCCTCCAGTTTGCTATATTCTCCACCATTCCCAATAGCAGCCCTCACACTAGCTCTAGCCTGCTTCACTTATTTCTGTTACCTGTCTGGTAATCTTTAGTATCTTCCTTATTTCAATGTTAATCTTTCAGTTATGGTTTTATCTTTCTTCTAAAGTCTTAACTAGAAATTAAACAATAACTGGCCAACCTTAATCTAGACTAGGTTGAACTAACACTGCTTTAAGGACACTATAAAATACAACCAATAAGTGTAGCTATGTAATGCTAGGTACCAAGACGGAAAGACAGATAAGTAAACAGCACATCACCAGGTAATCAGAGAGATTGAGAATCATCTCTTTGTCCAAGTCTTGAAGTTTAGGAGGCTAAGAGTTAGATTAGAGTGACAGACTCTAGCAAGTACACAGTGTAGAAAGAACTGTTTACCATGCATTGGACTTTTAAGTAATATTAAAACATATAGATAACACTATTAGAAATGTCAACATCAAATATAAAATTTTCTATGTGTAATTTCACAATGTGTGGATTGATGAATGTACCTTCTTCATCTCTGCTCTTACTATGTTAAGAACCATGGAGGGGAAATCCCTTTCCATTTTCTCTATGGATCCTACTTTTTGGTCCAGGTAGCATTGGAAGACACCAGAGCCATTTGAAGCTGCCAGGGAAAATATATTTGCAGTTGTGAAGTATCGTGACAGTCTTCCTTAGTTAACTGGGAAACTAGCATTAGCCTATGAAATTTCCCCCAATCTGAATTGTGGGGATGTGCTGCCTTCTTGCTCATACCGTCTGATAAATAGAATATTTCAAAGAGAAAAATATGTGTACACACACACACGTTTTCTAGATTTCCAACAGGAATACTATAATGTACATGCATGCTCATTGGGATTATATGATCAAGCTTCCCAGGTAGTTTCCTCACCTGTACACTGGGAGTGACTAAATGATCTTGAAAGTCATATGCTTTCAAAGAAGGAAGGATTCTAAAGAGCATGTACTCCAAACCCCTTTTTAAAGGTATAGTAGTAGTTTTGGTAGTGGTGGTTGTGATGATGATAATAATGATAAAAATATTACTATAAGAAATTCCAACACCACTATTGAGTTATAGTCAGTTTACAATGTTGTGTCAATTTCCAGTGTAGAATACAATTTTTCAGTTATACATAAACATACATAGATTCATTGTCACCATTCTTTTTCACTGTGAGCTACCACAAGATCTTGTATATATTTCCCTGTGCTATACAGTATAACCTTGTTTATCTATTCTGCATATGCCTATCAGTATCTACTCAATAAAAAGAAATGTAAAAAAAAAAAAAAAGAAATTCCAATGCCACTAGAGACCAAGTGATCTACAGAAGGTCATGTATCTAGTTAATGTCAGATCCAGGGCCAGGACTTAGGTCTTTCAACCTTACTTTGGCACATACCATGATCTTTATGACTTTGATTCTGGGTAGAATACTGCTTCTTCATTTTTTGCTCCTCTCACTTTTGTTATTGTTATTTTTTTAATTTTTGTTTTTGTTTCTTTCTAAAAAGTTTTTTAGCTTGGCACTTGTTGACCAGGAAGAGGAAATTCTATGACATTATTCTCTTATTCGGTCCCATATGAGCATCATTGCATATTGAATCTAAATTTGATTTCTTTACATATAAAATGTCTTGAAAACTAAACAGATGCCCTTTTGTTTGTAGAAATTTTATTTTTTAAAGAAGTTATTATACACTAGAATATCTTCTCATCCTGCACCACAATTGAAATTTGTTTTTTATAGCTTCAGTAAAATTAAAAGGTAACACTTAAGATTATATATATATAGACTCCCAGTTGGGAATATTACTAATGAGCTTACAGGGCTTATAAATGATATAAAACTACATGTTGTTAGTAAAATTTCTTAGGAAAGTATATGCTTGAACAGAATTGAAACTGTGTTAAAATTTGAGAAGTGCTAGGATATATGTATTTCTTTCAGAATTATTTCTTACTTTGTTAACCAAGGTATAATTTATGTTCTTTAGCTATCTCCAAGAAGATCTTTTAAATCCCCTATACTGTAATATATTAAATTAAGAATTTTTTCAGGGTAGCCTTATTATTAACTTTTAGAGTGATAACATTGTGTCATTTTATTTACATTTCTTTTTTAAATTGAAGTGTAGCTGATTTGCAATGTGTTAGTTTCAGGTATACAACATAGTGATTCATTTTTCTTTTTGCAGATTACATTTCTATTTTTATTCAGATATCTTTAGTCTCCTATCATATGCTTGGCACTGTGCTCAGCTATAAGGATACATGTGATCGCTTTCCTAACACCATTGCCAATCTGGTGGACATCTCCCCTGTTATGTTAATTTGGGGGAAAACGTGCTACAAATTCAGAAATTCAAAACTGAAATTGATGTAATTTATTTTTGTCTAATCACATTCATCCTCAAGCTAACACCGTAATCCAATTAAAAGACAAAATACTGAATTTTATAGATTTTGGTGGTTAGCATCACTATCTTATGAATTGCAGCTGTCTTACTCTTTGAAAAATTATCATTTTCCGTTTTATTTATTCTGAAGAAATAGGCTTGTAATAATTTGTTCAATAGGAGGAATTGCCTGTAAGCAAAAATGTGCGCTGAGTTATACCCCTTACATATTAAAATCATCTGAATTTTATCACAACCCAGCACAATTCCAACAAAGCATTACAGCAATCAGTCTTTATTGTTATTATTTTAAAAAGGAGTATAGATATAAGCTTGGGATTGACAGCCTTAAAGACCAGTAATAATGTGGTTTTTGTTATATCTTCATTCAGTAGTTGAAATATGACTTTTTTAGTAGTACCTCAGGAGAATTTGCAATAGTATGAAACTGTTCAGAGTTTATTTTAGCACAATTGTATAGAAATATTTATGTTCAAATCAGTGTTTTAAGTCACTAAGAGTATATGTCAAATTATATTCAGTGAGACTAAATGTTGATTTCGTTTTTAATCTTCAAGTTATACAATATAATGTGTGTTATAGTTTCCAATCTAATTAAGAAGATGTTGAGCTGAAAGTCAGACACTCTGGGTTCTAGTACCTACTTGGATATTAGCTAGCAGTGTGATTTTGACTCTCTCTCTGAATCTCATTTTATTCATTTCATAAAGTGGGGACTAGACCAGGATAGGCCCCCAGTTCCCTTCAAATTCTCAGTCTGTGTGTTGTTGTCTTGGATAATGAATATTATTATTATAATATTAATTTTAGTTCTAATCCTAAGTCAAAAATTTTTAAAGCTTCTCTTTTCCTTTATTAAATACAATATAAAAAGACCTCTAGAAAGACTATCTCCTTCAGTACCCCCTTCACCCCTCCCAGTGCTGAAATTCAGCAACAATTACATTCATCTGAAGCCTGAGAATGGAATTCTTAGTTTAGGGATCAGTTAGGGCTTGAAAGATGTTTCATAAACAATTTTGTGTAAGTATTAGAACTCTTCATATGTTTTCACATCTCTGCTTTCCTCTTCTCCATTCTAATTTCGTTTTAATACTGTCATGTTCTTCTTCTTTACCCAAATTTGACATTTAAGACAACCTTGCCTATTCTCTCTAACCCCTACCCCATTTATTTAATCACCAAATCAGTTCTCCTTTTATAATATTTTAAGTACATGGTACTTCCTACCGCCGCCCCCCCCATCACTCTAGTTCAAGTGTTTTCCAAAGTCTAGGCCATAGACCACACACATCCAAATTCCCCAGAGTTCTTATGATTGCAATCACTTGCAATATCTGTTAATGTAGATTTCTGGGGGTCCAGAACTTCAGAATCAAAATCTCTGAGAATAGGGGCCTGGTGACCTACATTATTATTAAGTGCTCATCCCAACATGCCCAAGAATTTTTCCCATTTTCTTGTACAAACTGAATGTAGGCGAAAGGCTAATGTGCACTGAACCAGTTTTGGACAGCTATCTTTCCAAGTTCTGCCCAGATCATACAACCCCTTGCTTTAGAATAGAGCATTACCTGTCTGACACCTCTCATTCTCAACTATTGAGACTTCTGTCAAAACTCAGAGGCAGTAAGAAAAGTTTGCTTAACATCCCACTACACTTGACTAATTCATTTGTCCTATCTCTGTAAAGTTTCTAAATATTAATGAATACATGATTAGTTAATATAGGCATGATTAGCCTCATTACATTTTAGTTTTTCTTTCTTACTCAGACTTAGCTCAGAAAATCTGATATTTCTTAATGAAATTTTCTGGTTGTTTCAGAAACAGGTGCCTGAGGTTCCTAATTTTCCGTGGTGTCTTTTTCTTTCCCATCCTCTTAATCCCTTATACTTAAGACTCCTTTCTGTCTCACAGATGATTATTTTGGAGGGCAGAAATTTCTATAGTGTTTTAATTGATTCTAATTATTCTCTAAAATTCTTAATTACTGTTGCCATTGGTAATACACATACATGCACACATACACACACTCACACACCCCAGAGAAATTGATTGGGTACCAAAGAAATTGATTGTCTTAGGAAGGGCTTTAGCTGTTGAGGTAGCAGTGATGGCAGTGGAATGGTAGGATCCTTGGTAGCGTCTGTGCAGTCGCCCTGCCAGGCTGTGTGGAAAATGTTCCTTTTATTTGAAACCTACAAAATGTTTCATTGTGGAGAAAAGTTGTCAATCTTTAAATTACATTTTCATTACAGACATAAAGAAGATGATTCTCAGAAGTGGGTGTTTGGAACTGACGGCTGCATTTATTCTAAGGTAAGGACTTTAAAAGCCACGGCTTTTGTTCCTAACTTTTTCTATTTCCAGATTCTTATAAAATGTACTGTCTATTGTTGAGAACAAGAAATGCTTTTTCTGCACAAATGATTTCACTCTGCCTAGAAGTTTAGAATGTAACTCAGTTTAACTCAACAGTGTCCTCTGAGGTTTTGCTTGACTTAAAATAAATTTTAAAAGCCAAATACAATTCTCTCCAATCCATTGGTATGATACAACTTAGCATTTTAGACTGCCAGTTTTCTTTCTTTCTTCTAATTTTAAAATTAATTTATTATTTTTTAAATTTATATTTAAATACATTGACTATAATTTATAATTTATTGACTGTAATTGACATATAGCACTGTGTAAGCTCAAGGCATACAACGTGTTGATTTGTTATATTAATATATTGCAATACAGTTACCCCTACCTCCCAGCCCTTAGTAACCACCAATCTTCTGTCTCTATGAGTTCTGCTTTTTTAGATTCCACATATAAGTAATACCATACAGTATTTGTCTTTCTTTGTCTGACTTATCTCACTTAGCATAATGCCCTTCAGGGCAAAATTTCCTTTTTTCTTTAACAATATTCCATTGTTGTGTATGTATGTAAGTATATACATATAATCACATTTTTTTTCTGATAGGCCATAAATGGTATTTTGTTTTCCTTTCAGTTTTATTAAGTTATAGTTGACATATAGCAGTGTATAAGTTTAAGATGTACAATATACTGGTTTGATTTATATACATCATGAAATGACAATCCCAATAAGTTTAGTGAATATCCATCATCTCACATAGATACAAAAAAAAAGAAAAAATTTTTTTCCTTGTGATTAGAAATTTCAGGATCCACTCTCTTAACAAGTTTCATATATAAGAAATATTAGTGTTAATTATATTTATCATATTGTACGTTACATCCCTAGTACTCACTTACCATATAACTGGAAGTGTGTGCCTTTTGGCTACCTTCATTCGATTTCTCCCTTCCCTCACCTGCCGCTTCTGGTAACCACAACTCCAGTCTTTTTTTCTGAATTTGTTTGTTTTTGAAGTTTAATGCACTAACCCTACGTTAATTCCTGATGCAGAACATACTGATTCAATATTTTTATACAAAATAATCACCACGATAAGTCTAGTTACCATCTGTCACCATGCAGAGATATTATTATTGACTATATTCCCCACACTGTACATTTCATACCCATAACTCATTTATTTTATAACTGGAAGTTTGTACCTGTTCCTCATCTACTTCACTCATTCTCCCACTCCCCTCCCCTCAGCAAACGCTTGTTTGTTCTCTGTATCTATGACTCTGTTTCTTTTTGTTATGCTTGTTCATTTGTTTTGTTTTATAGGTAGCATATATAAGTGAAATCATATGGTATTTGACTTTCTCTGTATGAATTATTTCACTTAGCATAATATTCTCTATGTACATCCATGTTGTCACAAGGGGCAAGATTTCCTTCTTTTTATGGGTGAGTAATTTTACTCTGTGTGTGTGTGTATGTGTGTGTATACCGCATCTTTATCCATTTGTCTGTCTGTTGATGGACACTTAGATTGCTTCCATACCTTGGCTATTGTGAATAATGCTGCTGTGAGCATAGGGATACATATATGTTTTTGAATTAGTGGTTTTGTTTTCTTTGGAAAAATACCTGGAAGTGGAATTCCCAGATCATATGGTAGTTCTATTTTTAATTTTGTGAGGAAACTCCATACTGTTTTCCATAGTGGTTGCACCAATTTACATTCCCGTCAACAGTGCATGAAGGTACCCTTTTCTCTACATCCTCATCAACACTAGTTTTTTGTTGTCTTTTTGATAATAGCCATTCTGACAAATGTGGGTGATACCTTATTGTGGTTTTTATTTGCATTTACCTGATGATTAGTGATGTTGAATATCTTTTTATGTATCTGTTGGCCATCTGTATGTCTTCTTTGAAAAATGTCTATTCAGGTCCTCTGCCCATTTTTTAATTGAATTATCTGTGTTTTTTTAATTCTGTCAGTTCTTTATATATAATTTTGGGTATTAACCACTTATTTGATGTATCATTTTCAGGTATCTTCTCCCTTTCAGTAGCTTTTTTCAGTTTGTTGATTTTTTTTTTTTTTGCTGTGCAAAAGCTTTTCAGTTTAGTTTAGTCTTGCTTTTGTTTCCCTCACCTGAGGGGACATATCCAAAAATATTGCTAACACCAGTGTCTAATAGTGTACTGCCTATGTTTTCTTCTTTATCCTATCATCCATTGATGGACACCTAGGTTGCTTTAATATTTTGGCTACTGTGAGTAACATTGCAATAAACATGGGAGTGCAGATATCATTTTGACATCTACATCAGTTTTCCTATTTGTTAAAATGAAGAGATTGGCACTTCGGAAAACTGGCAGTATCTGCTAAAGTTGAGCATGTTTATACAGCTCAGTAATTACCCTACTCATTTAATGCTAAACAGAAATACTTACATATCATAAGGAAAGTATACTTAATAACGTGTTCATAACAGCACTAATCATAGTAGCCTCAGTGTGGGAATTACTCAAATGCTTATCAGCGGTAGAATGGATAAATAAATTGTGGTATATATATTCAATGGACTACCATTAGCAGAGATTAAAAACTTCTGTCAAGGTCCAGATACAAAATATTTGGATCTTTGTGAGTGATATGATCTCTATTTCAATTTCTCAACTCTGCCTTTGTAGCATGAAAGCAGCCATAGGCAATGTGTGGCTGTGTTTCCATAAAACTTTATTTATAGAAATAGATGGTTGGTCAGATTTGGCTCATGGGCCATGGTTTTCAGACCTTGGAGGGTAGCAATGCCAGTGGACAAACCACAGTTACACATAACAATATATATGAGTCTCATAAATATAATGGTGAACAAAAGAAACCAGGAGAATATACAATGCATGACTGCAGTTATTTAACTTTAATTGCCAAGGAAAGCAACAAGTCTGTCGTGTTGTAAGTCAGGGGAGTGGATGTAGCTGGAAGAGGTTAGCTACTAAAAGGAATCATTAGGGGCACTTAGGTGTGTTGTGATGTTCCCTTTCTTGACCTAGGTGATTAGTTAAACAGGGATTCACTATGTGGAAATAGATTGAACTGTACACTTACGATTTATGTATTCTCTTATATGTCTATTGTATTTATAATTACTGTGTTGTACACCTGAAACTAATGTAACATTGTAAGTCAACTATTCTTCAATTAAAAAAAGGTTTGCTTTAATAAAATGAGGAGATTGGTCTTGAGTTCTCAATATTTCCTTCCTGTTCTGTGATTCCAAGTCTAAATTGAATATTAATCTATCATTTAGATTTAAGAAAGGCAAAAATTAGATTAATCACATGGTATCTGTCAGTGTTTGCTTCAGAACCCTACCATCATGATTTCAGAAATGCTAAGTTACTCAGATGAGTAAACTGAAAATACATAATGTATTAATTTCTCAGGGCTGCTATAAAAAGTACCATAAACTGGGTAACTTAAAACAACAGAAATTTATTCTCTCACAGTTTTGGAAGCTAGAAGTCTGAAATCAAGGCAGTTCTGTGCTCCATCTGAATCCTTTAGGGGAGGATCCTTCCTTGCTTTTCCATCTTCTGGTAGTCTGGACATTCCTTGGCTTGTGGCAGCATAATTCCAGTCTCTGCCCCCATCTTCACATGGCCATCCCCCTCTGTGTCTTGAGTCTTTACCTGGCATTGTCCTCTGTGTGTGTGTGTCTGCATTCACATTTCTCTTTTCTAATAAGGACATCAGTCATATTGGATTAGAGCCCACCCTAATGACCTAATACTAATTTGATTACATCTGCAGAGATCTTACTTCCAAATAAAGTCACATTTACAGGTACCAAGAGTTAGGACCTCAATGTACCTGCAGGGCAGGGAGTGCATATTTCAAACTATAACACACAGCATGGCAGTTACTGACTTGTCCCCTTACAGTGCCAGATCTACCATTCATTGCCTGGCACCTGCCTTGGGCAGCTTCACAGCAGAGTACTGCCAGTGGGCACCTTCTTGTGAATGGTTTCCTTAAGCATATTCCTTGTGAGTGGCTCTTTTGTGGTATGTCACCAGCTAGGCACCTTCTTGTGAATGGTTTCCTTAAGCATATTCCTTGTGAGTGGCTCTTTCGTGGAATGTCACCAACTAGGCACTTCCCTGTGGATGGGTTCCTCTGGCGCTCCAAAGGCATATTTACAGTGAATCCTGCTGGTGCGCTGCCTCAGGGACCTCTTCAAAATCCAGTGAGCCACAGCTGTGCCCTCAGTGTGGTCTGGATCTCAGCGTTGGGGCCTCTTCCTTGGGCATTCTATCTCAGGCCTTGGAGTACTGGTTGCTTCCTATGTCTGCTGTTCATATATTCTTCAGTGTTCTGTTTAACCCTTACTAATAGATTTCCTGTCACTATAATTCTGTTTTTGATAGTTTATATTAAATTTTCTTGTTCAAATTACTGTGTGGGTCCTGTCTCCTTTTTGGACCCTGACTAATAAGCATAGTTCTTTCATTTCTCTCTAGAATTACATAATTGAGCTATTTATTCTATGGCAACTTGCATAATTTAAAAAGTTTATAGCGTTTGATATAACTTAAATTTAAAAATTAATGTAACAGCATTTCCCCGAGTAATTATTTGTTGACACGCTTGGTAATATCCCAGCCACATTTACTAACTCAGCCAGGACCATACACTTTCAGCTCTGTTCCTAAGCAGGAACTTTGACAGTCACCAAATGTCAAAGCATTTTAAAAGTTACCTTTATCTAATTTCATTTGGAGATTCATCTCACCTTTCCCTTAACTCATTTCTGACTCCGCTATATTACTCACTCAGAGTGAGGCTTTAGGTTGTTGAAGAGGGAGTCACAGAAAGACCAAAGCTTGTACATCTTGGTAAAAATGAAAAGTGGAAATTTGAGGCTGTACCAGAATATCCTTCCATCTCTTTGGCCTGAACCTGCTCATGAAGACTTCACTCTGAGACATACCTGAATGAAGCTGACTCCTATTGCCCAAGAACATAATTCTGTCTTAAATAAGTGTCACCCATCCCACCAGCAGACACAGAAGAGCAGGATCAAGGTTTAAGTGTATTCCTGTCTCTCAAAATTCAGATCCCTAAAGATCCACTTCTACTCTGCTGTCTTTTTTACCTCTCCTTTTCTTGCAACTTATAATTTTCTAATTTTTTAAAACACTAATATTGATAGCTAGCAGATAATGCATACTTTTGTGTTTCAAACACAAATTATTTTAAGAGAATTTTATTCTAAAATTTTTAACGTTCCACTCACAAACATGATTGCTGGGTTTTTTAATTACAGTTATTCTAGATTCATGTAACAAAACTATTTATTAATGAGGCATTTCATTCTTTTAGAGGTTTAGAAATTTTGATTAGATCTAAATTTAGTCATATCCAAAAGTGTATCCATCTAGTTAAGGCTAAAGTGGAGGATAATTTGATAATTATTTGCAGCTGGATCATAAATGGAGCTCATCCATTCACTTAAAAAAGACAGAATTACTACTTTAGGATATTAATAACTAATCCTGGCTCCATTACTTATTTGCTTTGTGGCCTTAGGCAGATCATTTAACCTTTCCAAGGTTCATATTATTTGTCTCCATACCTGGACAAAATGGAGCTATTAATACTAGTATTTTGAGTATTTGGCACAGATTCTGGCCTATCAGTAGATACTGTCATATCAATTCTGGCTAAATGATCATTTCCAGCTATTAATAATAATAATAATGAACAAATTTAATATAGTGTTGCATTTTGTTATATTGTGTTTACTAGGAGAAGTTTTTTCTTTTGCTTTGTTTTTAAAGTTAACCATTTCTCTATTCATTTGCGAAAGGATACAGTTAGATTACTTTTTTTATATGGTTCACCAGTTTCAACTAAGTTAACTTAAACATGGAACCATAAAATGTCTAGAAGAAAGCATGCATTAAAGCATCTAACCCAGAGTAGTGGTGAATAGACATCTTTATGTGCATGCAGACAAATATAGAATCCATAAAGGAGAAGACTAATGGCTTTGAGTATATAAAAAATTTAAAACCTTCTAAATCTAAAATAGCATAAGCAAACGTGAGTAGGAAAATATGACAAATAGGGAAAAAATCTTTGTAGTATAAATGTCAAAGAATGGTATAATACTTACATAATAAGCTTGATATAGCAATGGAAAAAGATAAATACTGCAATAGAAAAATGGGCAAAGGAACTATATAACAGGAGAAGTATTAAAATAGCCAAGCCAAATAAAAAGTTCAGCTTCACTAGGAATTAAATAAATGTAAAACAATGAGATCATATTTTCTCCCTAGTAAATACAGGGAGATATAAAACTAGGAATATCCAATGTTGATGAAGATGTAAGAAAACAAACATACTCATTCCTTTTTTGTATTTTATTGGTATTAGTTAAGTGTTGCTGTGTAACAAATTACCCGCATAGTACCCTAAAACAACAAACAATTATTTATTTATTTTAAACATCTTTTATTGATTTATAATCATTTTACAATGTTCTGTCAAATTCCAATGTAGAGCACAATTTTTCAGTTATACATGAACATATATATATTCATTGTCACATTTTTTTCTCTGTGAGCCACCATAAGATCTTGTATATATTTCCCTGTGCTATACAGTATAATCTAGTTTATCTATTCTACAATTTTGAAATCCCAGTCTATCCCTTCCCACTCTCCACCCCCTTGGCAACCACAAGTTTGTATTCTATGTCTATGAGTCTATTTTTGTTTTGTATTTATGCTTTGTTTGAAACATCAAACATTTATTATCTCTCAATTTCTGTGGGCCAGGAATCTGAATGGTTTAGCTGGATACTTCTAACCCATAGTCTCTCACGAGGCTGCAGTGAAGGTGTCAATGGAGGCTGCAGTCATCTGAGGCTTGACTAGACTGGAAGATCTGCTTCTAAGCACACTTACATTGTCCAGAGGATTCAGTTCCTTGGCATATGGGCTTCTCCACATTGCTACTCACAACTTGAGCTAGTGATCCAAGAGAGCAAGAGAGGAAGAGAATGAAACGGAAGCCACACTGTTTTCATAACCTAATCTCAAAAGTGATATAATATTACTTACAGTATCCTCACTAATCACATAGGCCTATGCTGGTATGATGTGGGAGGAGACTTCATAAAGATGGGGATATCAGGAGGCAGGGAACATTGGGGGCCATTGAGGAGACTGGTACAATATTTCTGAAGGTCAGTTTGGCAATATTTATCAAAATCTGTAAAATATACATATTCTTTTTGATTCAGAAATTCCACTTACAGCAACTTAACCCAAGGAATCAATCAATGGTAATGTACCATAATGTATCTTTCAGGATTTTCATTAGAGCATTGTTTATAACAGTGAAAATTGAACACAGGCTAAGTAATTAGCAGTAAGGTTGTATAAATATATTATGGTATGTCTTTAGTATCGATACTATATTGGCATTGCAAATAATGTGGAATAATTTCTGATAGAGGAATATGCTAATGTTATAATTTGAGAAAAATCAGGTAAGAAAACAATATTATTTATTTATAGTGTGTCAAAGGTGTGTGTGTGTGTGTAGAAACAAAACTGAAAGTTTATACATAGAACAGGTGGTAGGAGGATGCATAATTATTTTCTTTGAGTTTTTCTATGTTTTCTAAATTTTCCCATAGAAAGCATGTATAATCAGGGAAAAAAAAGAAGCACTTTTCAAAAATATGCCTGATCATGTACTGACCAAGAGGAGATAGAGTTTAAAACATTCCAGGTAATATTCTGGTGACCTGCTTGCTGTATTTCCCATGAGGAGATAAATACTTCTCTGGGGCCCCATGTTAGGTCAAATGTGTGGCCTTTTTGATGTACGTGGAGGAAACATCTTGGGAGTGATGAAGATGATTCCCTAGATCTATTACACTGAAAAAAAATCTCGTAAATGGATGGGATCCTTTTTGGCAACCAGAGTTGCCATTGTACCCTGAGGGCAAATTTGGTTAGTATGAAATCCTGAGCAAGTTCTTACCCAGTCTTCAATAGAACACTTCTCCCTCAAGGAAGTGGAACTTAAAATCAGAAAGCTGATAAATAGCACCTCTGGAATTTGAAACCAGAATAGGACTGTAGGATGTTATTAATCAATATGTTCTGGGGGTATTACTTAAAGTTTTTTTTAAGTAGGAATGATATAATTAAAGATGTATTTTGTTAAAAATTTATGATGGTAAAAAGTGGATTAGAAGGAAAAGAATGCAATGAAGCCTAAAGGTCTGATAGACTTGGAAAGTAATGAGGGTTAAGACATTAGAAGTCAATTTAGGGTGATGTGCAGATGCACTACAAGGGAGGAAAAGTCAAAAGATTAGGGTGTTGACTCCCTAGACAAAAAGATTAGAATTCCAGATTTTGGAGGATGGAGTTGTTTATATTGGTGGTCTGATGATTGAACTTGTAAGGTGCATGGATACAGATCAAGGTAAGTTGGTCATGGAGTAGAGGGTAGTAAAGAACTATGGCATCAAAATGTTGGAATAGCCATCACCTTGGGTTTAGAATGATTCCAAAGGGGAAATGTTAGAATAGCCATCACGTTGGGTTTAGAATGATTCCAAAGGGGAAATGAAAGAACAGTTTGTAAATGTCTCCAAATGCATGGTGTTATTTGTGTACATCTGCCACTTTTACTAGACTGTCAACTCAAGAAAGCAAAGCCCATGACTATTTTTTTTTCTTCTTTTGGTCTCTACTTCTGCTGTGTCTATCAGAATGTCCAGACACCCCATAGCTCTATTTTTTGGGCCCTTCCTCATCCATCTTATTGAATATATATTGAAGTTTCCCATGTTCCAGGTATACCTTCTTTCCAATAAGAGGTAAATAAACCTTAGAAGGAAACTTACATAAAGTGTCTTAACCTCTGTTAAAGGATGTGAAACATGAAACTACCATCAGAATATAAGGGGTTTACAAAAAAAAAAGAAAAAAAAAGAAGAGAGGCTGAATATAAATAGGATGATGAAAAAAGAAAAAAAGAATATGAAGCTTTTATAATTGCCAGAATCAGAGTGATACCACTTGCACTTACTGCCTCAGAATAAGTTTATTGTTCACTTTGCTTTTTATAAATTGATTCTTTTAATGAGCTGATATTTTGGAACATATTTAATATTATATCCCACGACTCATGTTTCCACTCATATTGAAATTTTTGTGATCTTTGTTGCTGAATTTTGGCTTTGATGTTTTACTGTAGAACCAATGTAAAATAATCTATTTTTCTTTGCCCATCATATTCACTTTAGCCAAATTGTCTTGAGCATTTCTAATACAGTAAGAACTGACGTAAGAAAAAATAATGTAATGAAATAGATATGACGTAAGTTTCAAGTAAATGGAGAAACATCTTTTTTAGATAAAACTTCTTTTTGCTAATGTCTTTGGATTAGCTTAGTGATTCAAAAATCTCTTTCCAAGATTATTTGACTAGTATATATAGTAAAGATGCTATTTTAAATTGGGCCTTTTTAAAAAGTATTTTAAAATAAAACTTATAAATGCACATGATGAAAATTAATATTTAAAAAGTATACTAATGAAAAGTGAAGTCTTCTCTCAAACTTTAATCTTATTTCCCAATTATTCACTAATAGCAGGTTTTTTAATATATTCTCAGAAATTATGCTTATTTTTACAAGTATAGTATGGTTCACATTTAAATAATTGAAAGTAGTAATGTTAATTGTGAAAAAAACCTCCAATAATTCAGAACTGAATAAGCAAAAGTATCTCTCTTATTCCTCAAAAGATTATCATTAATTTGATTAATTATATATAGTATATAATAAAATATAGTAAGTCTAGTTATGTGTGTATATGTATGTGTGTATAAATAAGTTATATATATATATATATGTAACTTTATAACCTACCTTTTTCCATTTAATAACATTTTGTGACCATCTCTTCATATTGACATCCACATTTATTTTATCTTTTAAAGTTTCCCTATTGATACACATTTAGACAAGTAGGAACCATGCTGCAATGAACAGTGTATGTATATCTATGTTTGTTAAGTCAAAGGGAATGCATATTTTAAATTTTGATAGTCATTTATTGGTTAATTCAGCGAAACTGTTTTTAATTTGTATTTTTTATCTTTCTTCCTGACTTTTTTTGAATTCCCTCCCTCTTTTTTTCCTTCTGCTTGTTCAAAAGGTATACTCTCTATTTTTCTGAGTCTCTTACATTAAAAAATAGCTTTAGTGAAATGTAATTCACATACCACACAATTTACCTATTTGAAGTGTGTCATTCAACATTGTTCAGTATATTCACAGGGTTTTGCATCCATCACTGCGATCTAACTTTAGAACATGCATATTTAATTATATAAAATTTCAAATAAAATTTAATTTAATATCTCTTTTTCTAGAATAATATAAGGACTCTTGTACCCCTTAATTATCCACAGAGCACCTTCTCATTTTTTTTTAAACTTTAACTCTACACTTTAAAAAAAGATTATGTTATATTTGAGTCAACATATCTAGGCTTTATGGGCTAGTAAACAAGCTGGATGAGCAAGTCACTTAACCTCCTTGTGTTTGTTTCCTCATCTTTAAAATGGGCACAATAATCTTACCTATTTCAAAGGGCTGTTGTAAGGATTAAAATGTAAATATGTTGTTATGTGGGAAATTACTTTGGTGCACTGGTAGCCACCAAGTATGATCCTAGATAGGCTATCCTCGAACTCATGGAACAGGAAGGCCCACAGACCAAATTAAAATGTTCAGATCATGATTTATTAAATCAATTTAAAACACAAAGTCAAATGCATGGGAAGAGAGATGGTGCAGGTGGGCTACATTACCTGAATCTTCACAATATTGTCATGTCCTCTCTCTCTGTTGCATCACCCTTCCCTGCTGCTGATGTGGTTATAAGGACCAGAATGGAAACTTGAGCAAGAGGGCCTAACAGAAAAAACATATGTGAGGCAATGGCACACACTTGCCCCAGGAAAGAGCTGGTTGCAAGTGCACTTGACCAATAGCTGTGCTCCCCAGGTAGCCTATGGGCAGTTGCAGATTTCATCCAGCAGAGGATTAAGAATGAGAGTAGGAAATGGGTGGCCAATTAAAGATCTCATGATTACTGTATTTCTCATGTGCTTCATTTATATCTAGTATAACATAAATATTTGTTGCTTTGCCTATTACTTAGTAAATCATGACTATTAAATGTCAATTTTTATCTTCCTACCCCGTTTTATCTATATTTACAGAGGCATGCTCTACTTACTTTCTGCCTGACACTTCTCAGGTTACTAACTTAGTTATTTATGCTTAACGTAGCTAATGAATCTCATCCATCCTATTTGTCTTCTTGTCTTTTAGAGCAGAACTGAATATTCCCAATTAACAGAGCAACTGCACATTACATGTACATAATGTGCTTACAATAATCATTTTATGTAGAAATAACTCAATAAATATTAGCCATTATTATTAATGTATAAGATGGCTTTAATATTTAGCAATCTAGTTAAACCTGATCAGATCAAACAATAAATTAGAGATCTTAATATGAAAGTTACTTGGCTTGATTTTGATCTGAAATTGACAATAAAGTACAAAGTGCATTTGCCAGACCTTTTTTAGTATTAATGTAGTTCATCCTCCCATCATTCCAGTTGTATATACTTTTAGCTGTTGCTTACAACGCTGGTACTACTTTTTGTTTTTTCCTTTCTGACAGGCTTATCCTCAGTTTGTTCTGACCTACCTAGAGAAGCTAAATGCTCAAGTGGATGTGACCCAGACAGAGTATCACCTTCACCATGGCGCCTGGACCACAGCTCATCAGGAACATGGCAGCAGCTTAGCAGCTGAGGTCAGTGTAGTGAGCCAGAGGCAAGACAGAAATAGAACTCTAAAATGTATTCTGAAAAGAGAAAAATGTTCAACTTGTTTTCAGGCGGCAAGAAGGAATTCACAAATGAATGCTATTAATGCTTAAAATCATGCACATTATACAAATATCTATTTGTACGTTTATATTTATATAAACATTATTTCATTAAACAGATGGTGACACATCTGTTACGACCTCCTTAGGATGGCCTTCTTTTGTTCTAGCCACATACAAATGGTTTATAGGCTGCTTGAAGAAGACTGAAGGAACCATGGAAAGTCCAATGTTAAATTTTTGGCATACATAGTTTAGATATTTCCGCTCAATGAAAATTAGCTACATTATTCCTATATTTCATTTTTTTTAGATTCTGCAAAAAAGTGCCAGTATTCCTGGTCTGAAGCAGCTGCGAGAGCCTTCAGACACCCACTCAATGCCAGAAGGTTCTCTTGAGACAGGGCAGCTGACAGTGGCACTGCTGAGGAAACTGGAAGAGAAACATCCTAAGGCTTCTGCTCAGAGGTAGGGCACTGACAGAATGGAGCTTTATTGCTCAATGACATTCGATGTTTTCCTTCAGTTTCATGTAAGATTGATTTCTTGAAGATTATTGAAATATCTCAAAAGCCCTTTGGCTTTCAAGCACAGTAGTTTTCAGGTCACATTTGATGAAGAGAGGTGACATTTATGTGAATTTCATTAAAGATTGATGTACAATAATTGTTTATAAGTCTACTTCGGAAGGGTTGCTGTCCTGGGATCTCACGAAAACACTCTGAAATAACATAGTTAGGGTAAGGCAGTACTGTGTATATATCTAATAGTGAAAATACCAAAAGGTCTTAAAGAAGGGCACACTCATAGATAATCCTTTCTATGTTCCACGAGGAGAATTATGTTTAGAGCTGGAGAAAGTGCACAATAAGTGATCTTAAGTAATGATAATTTAATAAATTGGCATGATTTCTATTACTGGAGTAAAACCAACACCAATAATTTTGCAAACCAATTGACAATCATCATTGGTTGGAAAATGGGAACTGATTCTCTGATTATGTTTATCGAAAACTAAAGTTTGTTATTATTATTTTGCTGGGCTTGGTGTTACAAATCAGAGTGACTTTATAAACTGCAATCTTAATACACAATTGTTTGAAATTAATTATTGATTGAGTAACTTAAAGGAGTAATCCAATTCTTTCCATATTCAGTGAAGTTCACGAGAATTCCTAAATTTAAATATTCTAACTGTAGATAGAAATGTCAATTGCATGAAAAAAGAAAAACAACTTTTCATTTCTGTTTTAAAAAATATTTTCAGCTTTATTGAGATAGAGTTGACATATAACATTGTATAAGTTTGAAGTGTGCAGCATAACTTTTTATTTCGATTAAAAGCTATCTTATATTCTTAAATTACATATTCCTGCCTAAGATTTTGATAGGAGGGAAATATTTTTTCCTGATAACAAAAGTGATTCTTCAATTTATGGTCTCTCCTAATTGTTATTCATCCCTCAAACCCTTTGATTTTATTGTTTTGAGTAAGATAGGGTACAAACAAAATAACAAATTCAACACCTTGTTGTACTACTATACTATGGGGGTGTCCTGGACCAGTGCAGAAGCCTGAGTTCCAGGTCTTCCTCCCCTAATACTTGCTTTTCAGTCGTACAGAAAGTTCTCAACTCTGATGCTCCAAAACACAATCACAAGGCTGCAGCTACGCAGCCAGGCCACTCTATCCAGATCACTAGAATGTAAGTCCCTTGTGAGCAGTCTTTGAAGTTTTCATGTGAAACACTGGGGTGCTGAGAAACTCAACTACTGTTTTATGAGATCATTGTTGGCCGGTCTTTCTAGGCTCACTCGACAGCCATTTCTACTCTGCCCTTCTTGAGAGAATGCTGGGCGCTTGTCACTATCCTGTGTTCTATTCAAGGAAGCACAGGATCCTCCTGCTCTCAGATTTGGGGCTTTTGGGTGTGTCTCATGCTGGCCCTAGTGGGTCACTGTGCAGGAACCCCAGTGATGATTTACCTATTTCCCTATCACTTCCCTAGCCTGGAAAAACAATTTGTTTTTTTTGAAGGTTGAGGGCTTTGGATAGTTTAGCAATTTTTCTTCTAAGTATTCTGTAGTATCTTCCCTGAAGCAATGTAGTCTGATGATGGAACTTGGGAGAAAAGAGTATAGTATTAGGAAATGAGAGGTTAAAAAAAAACCCCAAAACAAACAACACTGTAGTTTATGTCAGTTAAACATACCACAATACCTGTTTGAGTTGTTAGAATTAAATGAGATGTCTTTACATTTCAGGAATGTAATAAGCACTCAGCAAGTAGAGTTGTGAAAATGTTCAGAAAACAAGTAGCAGTAGCCAAGAGTTTTTAAAGGGACTTGTATTTAGATTCATGATTTTTAGTCAGTAGGAATTGACGGGTAAATATATTTTAGACTTTGTATATTAATAAGAAATTTCCCAGGGCCCTTTTCTTAGTGAGGGTTACTTAGGGTTCATGTGTCTGGCTACAGCAACTTTTCCAGCCTTTTTTTCCTTTAAGCCACAGGGATTTATCTGCATTCTCCTCTCCACCCCCACAATTTACCATAATAGGTGTAATTTCAGTTTCTCTCCTTCTCTTTCTGATCCTTAACAAAGTTATTTTGAGTAAAGAGTAAGCTCTTAGAGCAATTACTTTCCTCCCATTTTGGAAGGAGTTGTTGGGCAAAATTAGAACATGGTGCTGAACTTGGCATATTGATTACTTTGAACCTTAGGTTGTCTTGTTAGGTTTGCATGCTTTCCAAATATAAGCGAATCACTGCATTACGTTATCAAGCTTCAAAAGAGAGCTTCACATTGTCTTGCTTTTATCAAATATAAAGGAATAATATGAAATGATCTGAGTTGTAGAAATTGGAAAAAGAAATAGAATTGTATGATACCAGAGAAAACTTTATGAGTAAATAGTCTGAAAAAAGAATATATAATTGAAAAGAATAAAAATATATAAAGATATAAAAGTATGTACTTCCATAGTAGCCAAAGAAGGAGAGTAGCCAAAGTGGGGAAAGACAGAGAGATTGGTAGTTACCAGCAGGTAATATGTGAAAAGGGAAGATAATGTTTGATTATTAATAACATATACTGACTTTGCTTAAATGCTTTACATGCATTATTTTGCAATAACCTATAAGAAATTGTTAACAAATCAAACTTGGGTCCACTTGCAGGCATGCAGTCAAGCCAGTCTACTGACACCAGGTTGTGGTGAAGGAAAGTACACCTATTGCAGGACACCAAGCAAGGAGTGAAGGGCAGCTAGTGCTCAGAATGCCCCAATTCCCTGATGGGTTTCAACAAAACATTTTTAAAGGCCATGTGAGGGGGAGGAGTCACAATGTATGTAATCAGGTCATGCACAATTCTCTGACTGGTGATGGTGAGGTAACAGGGTGATGTCTCGTTACCAGTCTTCAGGCTCCAGGAGGTCTGGGAGCTACTACCTCATGGCCATTAGGTAGTTAATTTCTTCAATTTTGTGGGGGTTTTAGCATCTGCAAAACAACTCAGGAAATGTGAATCAGATATTATTTAGAGACTTCAGAGAGGAACTAAAGCAGAGGATGTCAGGGAGGGGTCTGTCTGGGAAGGCCCCATAGCATCCTGCTTGGTTACAGTATATAAAGCAGAGGTATTAATCTTTGTTTTACTGATAAGGAAATTTAGGCACAGAGAGATTAAGTTTCCTGGCTAAGGACTTCCAGCTAGTAGTTTAAGACATGCCTATCTGCACCTAAAGCGTCATTCTTAGCCTCTGTGTTATTCTGCTTGACCATTCGTGTTCTTGTCTTAGTGATTATTCTAAATCCTTAGCCTTTAAATAGGGCCTATTATTTTGACTGGATATCTTAGAAAAGAATCCTTAAATAAGGTGAAACAGTTTATTTATTTTTTTTAAACATTTTTTATTGATTTATAATCATTTTACAATGTTGTGTCAAATTCCAGTGTTCAGCACAATTTTTCAGTCATTCATGGACATATACACACTCATTGTCACATTTTTTTTTATGTGAGTTATCATAACATTTTGTGTATATTTCCCTGTGCTATACAGTGTAATCTTGTTTATCTATTCTACAATTTTGAAATCCCAACAGTTTAGAAAGGGAATAATAAAACATATATCATATATGCAACTTTCAATGAAGGCTAAATCAGAGGTAGAAATTATTAAGGGAGACTGAACCCTTGATTTCTTATTGAATTTAATAGCATAGATTTACTGATTTAGAGGCTTGCACTTGAATGGATTAGAGATTTTAAAAATAATATTAACATAACTTGTTGAGATTAACCAAGGTATTTCACACCTTCAGTGGTGGTTCGGTTGAGCTTTGTATATACTAAATTTGGTGACAGGCAATAGCTGTCATTTGTGGAATACTTACCATGTGCCAAGTGCTATGCTAAGTACTTACTCATTCTTGTAACAATATGATAGATTGATTAGCTTATTGTCACAATAACTGATGGTGGAGGTACTCTTACAGTCCATAAAGATATGGCAGCTGAGGCTCAGTGGTTTTGAGATATGTCCAGTCATACAGCAAGTTAATGGAGGAAATGGGATTTGAACCCATAGCCCTTTGGGACTATAGACTATGCTCTTAACCACTATTTTATTCCTCATTCCTAGTGGGTTTTTATTCTATTAATTTCATTACAGAATGCCGTCATATTGAGTAGACATATTAAGTAATTACTAAAATCTTATGTGTATTATATCATAAAAGATTTGGTTAGACTCTTGCCATTTTGATTGGCATATTATTTTGAATTATATCCTTAAAAAACAACTACACCAATCATCACAAACGGGACTCTCTCATCTACAGAATCACTTCATTTAATTTACATGTCGAACACTTGTGGAAAGCTAATTGTTGATCTTTTTTTTTTTTAACGTGGAAAAATTCTTTTTTCCATTGAAGAGAAAGGAAAATCTTTTACTGTGTTAGGCCTTTCATGTAAGACCCTTAATACATGAGAGTTTATATTTTTTATTTACTTAAGATGTTTTTGCCTCCTCTATCAGTGAGGTATAGAAATATAGCTCTCTTCTAATTTGGAGAAAGTAAGTTGGGTGTACATTAAGTATAATTTTGGTCCAAAATAAATGCCATATTCTGGCATCTTAAGCGTCTGGAATGTGTTTGTTTACATTAGTTTATCCAATGGAGCCCTTTACCCTTATTTAAATTGAACAGGGGGTGGGGAAGGACTGGGACAGCCAACAAAGCACACTGACCCAGCTTGTCACCCAGTGACCTGTGAGAAGGAAATAATGAACTGTGAGTAGCTGTCATCTTAACTGTTTCTGACAGTTTGCCTTTGGGCACATCTGTGTTAGTTGCATTGGAAAGGCCTTTGTTCTTTTCCCACTAGTGACTTTGTGGAGCGCTGAGGGCTTTGCTAGCTACTGTACTCCTAACCGGCCCCTGCCTTCCCAGGGAAGCAAGCAGCTGCCACGGATCACAGTGACATTTCTCTTCATGACTCAACTTGGCATGTACTTCACTCTTTCCAAAGAGAACATGTATTTAAAAGTCCTTTGATTTTTTTTTTCATTCAAAATGTAGTTTAATGTCTCATGAGTTTTGATACTAATAAAAAGCAAGTAATAAAATACATTTAGTATTATCTTAGTTTTATATTAAAAAAGCTAAAGAAAAATAGATAGCTAACCAGATGGGCAGGTGACTTGAAGGAAATATATCAAAACATTGACAGTTGTTATTGAATTTTAAATTTTTATGTATTGTTTATTTTTCAGTTTTTAATAATGGAATATTATATTGTGATAGGAAAAAAATCAACATATGTTATGAAAGTATTTTTAATATAGATGCTTTATTAGTAGGAATAGATTAAAATAGATAAAGATATGGTATATTTGGTGCATTTTTCACTGCTACTTTTAAAATGTTTCTATCTAATAATTTAAACTTTAATATATTGCAATATTTACATTTTAAAGTTAATCTAGTGCATAAAATTATTATAATCATTAGGAGAAGTAATTTGATAAGAAACAGGTGTTTCTGTCCCAGGACTTCTAACATATCACTACTATTTCAATCATAACGAAAGCAGAATGTTCTGAATAATTCGTATTATACCCTAAGAGAATTGTTTAAATTAAAATCAAAGCTTCATTTATAAAATGTAATTTCTGAATCAGTTTTAAAGCCTTATTTACATTTTTACAATCGCTATAAAATCAGTTATTCTATTATAATTGTCTGGCTGCAGTCGGCATGGAATAAACTGTTGAGCATTTGGTACTTACTTTATTATATTTACCCTTCCAAGAGAATATAAATTCAAACTATACTGCATTGGTCAATTTTTATAAGGCTTTTTTCCCCTTGATAGATTAGAAGAAATGAAGCTTGAAAAAAGTGACATGCTTTCTTCTGCATTCAAGGTTTTTTTCTCTTAGTAACAGGTTTCAGATGCACTAGCTAACAGAACTATTATAGTCTCCTGCTTTTCAAAGAAAGGTAAATTAATAGTAATGAGAAGTTCTTTAAGCAAATAAATGATGATCATGTCTATATAATTATGATTGTAAAAAAACGTTAAAACTTGAAAGTCATATTCTGATTTTCTTGAGTATTCAATAGCATATGCTATATTACTCTATTATATCATTTATGTAGTTTTGCATATAGTTAATGGTAATATATAATCATCTTATTTGATTAGAACATTCTTCTCACTTTGTTTATCAAATATCAACACAATTTTTGTAGAGACAGTACATGCATAGGGTCAGTTTTGATAATAGCAAACTATGTCTTTTTAAGGAAAGTGGACTGTTTAAATTGCCACACTAAAATTCTTATTTCTTGAACTCTTACCAGTAAAGACAAATGTAAATATAAAAATTGCCTTTGATATTCACTAAATCCAATTACGCTTCCCAGAAGTAAAATCTCATATTATGTTGTATAACTGTTCCTAGCTATTGAAATGCTCAGGATTTAAGCATTAGCCTTTAACTCTTTTATAACTATATACAAGAGTATGGTATTGCATTTAAGAACATAAAATTATTGGGTGTTCCAGAGATGGAGAGATAATGCTTATAATTCTTTTTTTAATTAGAAAAGTCCAGTATCCTGATATTGGCTGGTATTGTTACCTGTCTGCATTTTGGTATATTTTAAAATTAATTCCCATGTGTTCTCTGTGAATTAAAATAAAGTGAGCAAATAATGTAATTGCACCTGTTTTTTTGAAACAAAAGTCAAAAATCAAGCATTCTAAAGGATTAGACTTATATCCATAAATGTACATTCCCTGAGAAATTATCAAAGGCTTTGATACATTTTATGACTAATTTTTGTTCTCATTTACTGCCATGAGGTACCCAGACCTTCAATTATGCTGCTTAATTTCCATTTTTAAAAATGTACTATTTATCTTTCTGATTTTTTCAATATTGTCTATAAAGCTGTTCAAGGTATGAATGGGAAACTTCAGTCTTGCATTCTGCAAACTAGAATATCTAACTAGTATTATAATAGTGAAAATAATAGGTAATGAAGTGCTAAAGTTGAGTAATGTGGGTAGACAAGGAGATGGGTGGTGGAGGTATTATTAGGTTACAGCACATGGAACTGAATGAAAACAGAGTTCAAGCAGTCAAAGTGACCTATAGGTTAGCTTCCTAACTTGTCTGTCTCCTTCTACCTTTGTCCCCCTACAATCCATTTTCCATTTAATGGCCATAGGGATCCTTTTAATATTCTTAAGTGAGATCATGGGAGTCCTTAGCTCAAAATACTCCAATGGCTTTTTATTTCCTTTAGAGTGAAACCAAAAACTTTTCTATATGCTACATGGTCCTACTTTACAAGGCCCATGGTATTTCCCTGAACACCATTCTCCCCTCCCTTCCTCTGCTCCAGCCAGCCTGGTTTCCATGCAGTCTTTCAGGCATGCCATGGATGTTCACACTCTGCCACTCTTCTTCCTTGCTTTATTTTTCTTCATGGCATTTATTGCTGCCTATCATATACATATTTATTTACTGTCTGAATTGTCCCATTAGTATGTAAACTCCATTTCAGCAGGAATGTTGTTTTATTCACATCTGTACCTCCAGGGCCAGAACATGTCTGGTACATAGTAGACAGTCAATACAGGGTTGTTGAATGAATGACTGAATGAATGCATGAATGAAGTAGTGTGATTAATGGAAATAAGAAAAATAGAGAGGGAACTAGTCTGAGCATTCATATATATTTTTTAAGACCCTGACTGTCTGCTGGGTGACTGTAGCCCTAGGACCTACTCTTGAGACAATTCAAACTGAGGCTGATTTTTCTAAATGATTTCTACATCTCTCATTTCTTTCATACTGTATTAATGTACAAATACTTATTGAACATTTTCTATATGCCAAGAACTATCCTAGGCACTGGGGATACAGTACTGAAAAGACAGGTACACTTTCTCACCTCACAGAGCTGCCCCTATAGAATCTAACAGAGAAGAGAGATATTAAACAAATCACTACAGTAAAGGGAGGGTGATGAGTGTGTGTTATATGGAGAAAGTAGTTCAACCTGAACACTTCTCCCTGGTGATATGCTTTTGAAGTACAGCTCTGAACATCTCTCTCACTAACTCACAATTCTTCAGCGTTTATTTGTTCCCTACTAAGTTAAATGAAGCATCGACTGTCAGACCCACTATATGTTCTCTTGTCTCAGAACCTCCCTGTATTTATCCAGGGCCAGGCTGACTATACTTGGCGCATGCTGGTTGCTAGACCAAAATGCCCTTATCCCCTTTTCTACCTAAAATCCTACCCCTGCAAGACCTATTTTTCACTAACAGTTTTCAGCCTTTGTTCTTTTCTGACGTATTCATGTACGGTATAAATTTACCTCTAAGCATGGCATTAGCTTCATGTCACCAATTTTAATATCGTATTTTTGTTATCATTTCCATTTTGTCATTTTGATCTATAGATTTCAGAAGTATATTTCTTATACCTAAATATGTGAAACATTTCTGGTTGGTATGTGTGTTACTGACTTCTAGATTAATTTCACTGTGTCTCACTGTGGTTGAAGAACATTTTTGGCATTATTTCAGCTCTGACATTTGTTGAGATTTACTTTATGGACTACCCAATATCTGGACAATTTTTATAAGTGATCCATGTGTATTTGAAAAGAATCTGCACTCTGCAGTTTGGGGGTGCAGTGTTCTATATATGTCTGTTAGATCAAATTTGATAAATGCATTTTCGATTCTTGTGTTTACTTACTGATATTTTGTCTGCTTCTTAGATCATTTACTGAGAGAATATGATTAAAATCTCCTACTGTGGATTGTCTGTTTCTCTTTCTGTTAGTTTTATGAATTTTTGTTTTCTATAATTTGAGGCTATTTATTAGGTCATATGATTTTTAGAATTGTTTTATCTTTATGATGAATTAAGCCTTACTTTATTATGGAATGTTCCTCTTTATTACTAGTAATTCCTTTTTTTTTGGACTTAAAGTTTATTTTGATTTCATCTCAAATATAGTGACCCCAGTTTTTGGTCAGTGTTTGCATGATTATATTTTTATGTCCTTTAATTTTCAAATTTTATCTTTATATTGAAAGCATATAGTTTTTATTGCAGTATAACATTCTGTCTTTTGATTGAAATATTTAGTCCATTTACCTATAACATAACTACTAATGTTTTGAGATTTAAATCTAACACTGCTATTTGATTTCTGTGTGTTCCATCTATTCTATATTCTGTTTTCTCTTTTATTTGTTGCCTTTTCTTTGACTTATTGAGTACTATATATTATTTCATTGCCTTCCTCCCAATTATCTTGGTAGTTGTACATTCTTTTACTATTCTTTTCATGGTTGCTCTAGAGATTATACATGCTTTCTTGACTTACTAACATCTAACATGTTTTTAACAATTAGTGTTTTTAACAATTCTCAGACAATTCAAAGACCTTAGAACTTTTACTCTCCATATATATACTTTCTGACTGAATACTTGTGTATGTTGAAATCCTTTATGTGTTTCAAACTCTATGGAACATTGTAATTATTATTTTCTTAGTCAATTTTTATTTATACTTAGCCACATTTTTACCATTCCTGTTCATCTTTCTTTCTTTCTGTATCTCTGGACTTCCATCAGGAATCATTTTCCTTCTCTTTAAAGAACATCCTTTGATATTTCCTTAGGTGTGGGTCTGCTAGTCATAAATTCTTTCCATTTTTATTTGCTTTAAAATAGCTATATTTCACTTCCTTATTCTCATTTGCATAATTTTACTAGGTGTGAAATTCTAGGTTGTCAGCTATTTTTTTTCACAAAGCATTGCCAAGATATCATTCCATTGTCTTTGGCTTCCTTTTTTTTTTTTTTTTTTCCAATTGAGAAGTCATGTGTCAGTTTTATTGCTCCTTTGAAGGCAATATGTTGTTATTTTCTGATTGACTTTAAGGTTTTCTCTTTGTAGATTTGCTTTTTGCTGTGATTATTACTTAGCAGTCTTTTTGGTGTTATCGTTTCGTATTTATAATACTTGGGGATTTTAGGACTTAAATTGATGACTGACTGTGTTTTATCAGTTTTGGAAAATTCTCTGCAGTTGTGTCCTCAAATATTATTTCAGCTGCATTTTCTCTCTTCTCTGAAGAAACACTAATGATACGTATGACTTTTAAAAAATCTGTAAACTGTATGTCTCTTATGCTCTGTTTTGTATTTTTCACCTTTTGTCTTCATATGCTTTGGTGTTGATATTTTCTTTTGACCTGTCTCTCAGTTTATTAATTCTCTCTTCAACTTTTCTTATCTGTTGCTAAATCTATACTTTGAGTTCTTAACATCTGCTATTGTGTTTTTTTTTCAAAGTGAGCACTTTCCATTTGGTTTTCATGGCTAATAATATTACCATAATTTACTCAATCATTTCTCTGTTGTTGAACAATTAGGCAGTTTTCAATATTTCAAGTTTATAAATTTGAATTTATTCAAATATTGAAAAGAATCATCTTTGATTCTTTTCCAGAATATGTTTATTCAATCTGTGAACATTTATTAAGCACCTTTTTTCTGACCCAAAATTTCTTGGACACTAAGAATATAAAAATATATACAAACAGTCCATGATTTTCAGGAAGTGTTATGAAGCATTTCCCTGCCAATTTACTAGTGAAAATCTGACTATGATTGTGGAAATTGATCATGAGGTTTGTTGTTACTGTTTATATTTTCATTTTATAAAGTTTATGATTTAGCCAATCAAATAAGGGACCTGAATCTATATTTTCTAACAGCACTTTATTTTCTTTCTGCAAATACAAGCCATCCTTTATATTTTTCATGTTTTAAAATTGGACTACAGAGTTAACCAAATTTTGACATATACTATCTTAGAATTATTTTTATTTTTCAAAACTTAAAAACTCAGTATCATTCCTTGATAATGAATAATCTCTGCCAAAAAACATATGAAAATAAGTAATTTTATATTAAATTAAGTTATTTAAAATAATTATGTTGTAGTACATATAGTCATTTCAGTTGCCCATCAATTTATTAATTTGAATACAACTGACAGTTTTTTGATTGACTTGTTATCATCTGTTTGTCATAATGCATTCTTTTTTGATGATAAGTCTCTAATTGGACCATCCTGTGAATTAGAGGCAAAAGGATCAACTGAGCAGACACAACAATACTGTAATATTCATATTCTCAGAACATACAGATTTTGATTTGGTGATTTTAGTATCAAGATTTAAATCCTTAACTTCCATTGCTAAACTTTGTTCATTGTATTCTCTCCTGTTATACTACTTGCAAACACTTGAGAATCAATTTATATAGATAAATAATAACTTCTCACATTTATATTCATTAATTCATTTGAGAAATGCTTTTGAGTGCTTATTAAGAGAGATGATATAGCTTCCTAATTGACATCTCAGAATCTGGACTCAGATTGTCTTGGCTTCCAGTCCTAGCTCTTCAAAGTACTCACTATGTGATTTTTGGGTAAGCTGTTTAATCACTGATACTCAGTTTCCTTGTATACAAAATGGGGATAATAATTATTGTGAAATTTAAGTGATCTCACAAATGTCAAAGTTTCGCCCAGTTCCTGGCTCACGGTAAATACTCAGTAAAAGGTGGCCTCTATGATGATAATAACATGCTGTTATTACTATTGATATTGTTAGTAAATGTAACAAGAATGCAAAGCAATTCCTGCCTTTAAAATTCTGAAATCTCATTGGGAAGGAGCTGTGCACTGCTATATTTTTAATGTTATTCAAAAAGTAATTTTTGAGTTCTCATTGGTTGTAGAGAATTATACTGCGTAGTATTTGAGTATGTCTTTCAAAAAATACCCCTCAGACCTCAAGGAATACACATATATTAAGTATGTATATTCACAATGGAATAACTTAGTGGTGACAAACTATAGTCATGCTATAAAATTTGTTTTTAGCCTTTATGAAAAAGAAATTGAGTATATCAAATCTCTTATATCACCAACTTGGAGTATATGAGTAAGTATGATAGTCTGTTCTCAAGAAAATTGAAATATGGTTGGAGAGACAATGCAAAAAAAAGTAAAAGCAAAAAAAAGGACTTTAATAACTGTTATTGTTTTTTTTTTTATTATTCATGCTTATCATTAAACTTTTGGGAAAAAATAAGTGGAAAAGAAAACTAAAAAATACATAATCCTCAGTTATTAATTTTTAATCTCTTATGTGTATTTTGTTGTTATTGTCATAGTTACACTTACAAAAATGGGGCTATGCTAATTTTTGTGTTTGACAATGACAATATAATAACAGACTTTAATATGTTCTGTAAACATCTTTCCACAATTAAATATATGCCTATATTATCATTCTTTTGTGCGAATCTTAATTTGTATAAGCAGTCACATTATAGGACTTTAACATGTTTCTGGGGTTTTTTGCTCTTATAAACAAAATAGCAATAATCAACGGATAGAAACTTGGAACACGATGTTGTTCACCAGAATCTTAGATAGAATTTTCACACTACAGCATATGAGAAGTGGTACCTCACGAACGTTGTGTGTTGAAGAAAGAGCAGAGAGTCAAGTGTTTGGAAGAATTGTGGAGAAGGGTCCAGAGCTGATCTTAGGAGGATAGTTGGGGTCTGTTTTGTTTGAAAGTAAAGGCAAGGGATTTCATGAAGGGAAAAAGTATGATTTCTTTTTATTTATGAAGTAATGGCTCCCCTAACAATGATGCATGAACATGCAAAGGTGTTTCTTGTGAGAATTGCCATCCAGCTCTGTTGATTTGAGAGTGAGTCTTTTTATGTGTGGCCCATGTTACTAGAAACCTAGGATTATTCTAATTCTTATTTAAGTGAGCTCAAATATCTAACAGAGAGATTTCATCATGAAGTAGCTCATAATTTTCCAGCAGGTATAATTTCTTCTGGAGTAAGCAGAAATTATTTTTCTGTTTTTGTACCCTTATTTTTACAGATACCTGCATTTTTTCTTTCTTAATGAGGCCAGTGAATTCTTTAAGGTTAATAGGAATCTTAATTTGGAAAGTTTTTAGTTTTTTTCTTTTAAATGAGTCTGGCTCTGCATAATGGAACTGATCCATGTCTTTGCCACTGTGAAAACTTAATAGTCGAAAATTTTTCCAGTGCTCAGAGATAAGTTGGGAAGAGTGTTTATTTGATGCACATCATATGTGGCTACCAAGAGACAGGTATTCCCTGAATATGACTGAGACAATCTGGTAATGCTTCATACTGCAACATGAAAGTTCTTTTCTGAGAAATCATTAAAAATGGAATACTACTCAGCAATAAGAAGGAATGAGCTATTGATACACACAGCAATTTGGATGAACTTCAAGAAAATTATGCTGAGTGAAAAGAGCCAGTCTCAGAGGAATCTATGATTTATAATTCCATTTATATAATATTCATGAAATAACATAATTATAGAGATAGGGAACACATTTGCAGTTACCGAGAGTTAGGGATGAGAGAGGGGATGGGTGTGGATGTAAAGGGAGTCTTGTGATTGTACAGTTGACTACCTTGATTGTGATGGTGGTTACACAAGGCTACAACTTTGATAACATTACCTATAGCTACACACACATGCATACACACACACAAATATATGCATAACTGGTGACGTCTTTATAAGAGCTTGGGGTGGTAGCCATGTCCACTGCTTGATTTTGATACTGTATCATACTTGTAAAATGTAGTACTAACGAGAGAAACTGGAGGAAGTTTATTGTACTTCTCTGTATATTTCTTTGCAACTTCCTGTGAATCTATTATTACGTCAAAATTAAGTATTTTAAAAAGAAAAACAAACCTTTCCCAAGTGGAAATATCCAGGACTAGGAAGAATAGAGATTACTTATGGGTAGGAGTTCTTCAGAAAGAAAATTATTTTACTGTACTCCTAACCTAAGCAGGCTCAATACTCCTAAGAAGAAAGGGTTTTGTTTTTGTTTTTTTGTTTGTTTGTTTTGTTTTTAAATAAGAAAAGTTATCTGAAGCCTCTGAAAGAAATGTGCCATTAGAACTAGCCACCAAATGTTTCTCTAAATGTATGGCCATTCATATTAACATTTTTAAAAAGTAAGCTACAAAGTAGCTACAAAATGAATACTTGGTTTTAGTAGCAGATAGAAGTGTTCAGCATATTTCTAATAGGGAATTCTGGGCCACGCTATTGAGAGACTTACTGGAAGTCCATTTCCCCATAAGAATAATAAAATAGGGTCAAATTCAGTAGCGTCATGGGAGGTGGGAAGAGTTTGCCTTATATCATGTATAAGAAGTGGGTCAGACTAGCAGAAACTTCTTTGACTAGGAAGAGTGAAAAGTAAATTCCTAAATTTCAGATTTCTTTACCTCTTTCATTAATAGGAAACACATGTACAAAAAAGTGTGTGTGTGTGTGTATTGGTGAGATTGGAGTGCTCCTTTTTTATATGGTAGTCTACATACACAACATATGTATGAAACCATATATAGATATATATGAGCATATTAATATGAGACGTAAGTATCATATTATTATACTTAAAAGTCTTATAAAATACTTATATGATTTACTAGGATGTCATATTTCATTATTCCAAGGTTAAAAAATATACATCTAACATCTCTCTCACTATATCATGAAAGTCCAAATAACTGAGTAACTATTGTCCTAAAACATCAGCATCACACGCTACTGTAGTAATAACTGCCTATATTCGTTATCTATTGCTGGGTAACAAAGTACCATGCACTTAGCATCTTAAAACATCATCTATTTATTGTCTTGCAGTTCTCTAGGTCAGAATTCCAAGTGGATTTGCCTGGTTCTTCACTTAGGGCTTCATAAGGCAAAGACTTTTATCTGAACGCCCTGGGGAAAAATCTGCTTTCAAACTATTCCAGGTTGTTGGTCAAATTCAGTTCTTTGTGGTTGCAAGACTGATTTCTCCTTTCCTTGCTGGCTGTCATCCAAGGGGCCACTCTCAGCTCCTAGAGGGTGCCCACATTCCTTGGCACATAACTCCTTCCATATTCTAAGCTAGCAGTGATGTGTCAACTTCTCTTTGCGCTTTGAATCTGACTTTTCCTTCTGCCACCACCTGCAGAAAAATCTGCTTTTAAAGGGGCTTGTGTACAACTGAACTTATTTATAAAACAGAAACAGACTGATAGACTTAGAAAACAAATTTATGGTTACCAGGAGAGAAAGGGATGGGAAGGGATAAATTGGGAGTTTGAGATTTGCAGATACTGACTGGTATGTAGAAAATAGATAAACAAGTTCGTACTGTATAGCACAGGAAACTAGATTCGATATCTTGTAGTAGCTTATAGTGAAAAAAACTAAGAAAACAATTCTATGTATGTTCATGTATGACTGAAACATTATGCTGTATACCAGAAATTGACACAACATTGTAAACTGACTATACTTCAATTAAAAAAAATAAAATAAATGGGCTCATGTTAATAGATTATGCTCACCCAGCTGATCTCCCTATCTGAAAGTCATCTGTGCCATATTGCATAGCATACCCATGGGGGTGATATCTCATATTCACAGGTTCCAGGCATTAGGGAAGGACATCTTTGGGGGCCACTTTTAGAATTCTGCCTGCTGCATTGCTGCTTCCAGGTAAAAGACTAGTTTAGATAATTTCTTTGTTTATCTTCTAACTGTAGAATTCCTGTCATGGTCAACGTGAGCCCAGAAAGGACAAAAATTGAAGAGAGAATTTATAATGTTCAAAATTTCTTAAAAATTACATGCCTAGTAGTCTAACAGTTTAGACCAAATAGCTACAATTTTTAAATATCACACACAGTACTAAGAATAGGGCTTGGGTTATGATGTGAGGAAGGAAACAATGCAAAACTTGCATGTGATATACTGTAATGATACTTTCCATTTTACAGACCTTCAAGAGTTTGAGAACTCAACAATATAACTAATGCCTGTTTATATTGATTTGAATTCTCAGTTGCAGTTGATAAAATTCCCAGTGCAAACTGATTTAATCATGGAATCTGAAAAAGCCCAAGGGAAATGTTAGCTTAGATGCTCAACTGACACGAGTAGACTCCATTTTTCTCAGTCTGCCTTCCAGATTTATTTTAGTAGCTCACTTACATATACAGGCAGAGAAAGATACAGTTATTTCAATGCCCACAGAGATACAGATCATTATGAGCAATAGTGTGAATCCCGTTCTCTGGAGGCCAGTTCTTCAGCACTGCTCAGGATGGAACCCTTTATATCATGGCTGTAGTCTGGTCTCCATGCAGGTAGCTTTTTCCCTCTGGTGCAGTTATAGTGTCTGTAAAGCAGCTCAGGAAAGAGCATCAGACGGTGGAAGATTCTGGACTCTGCTATCCTAATCACTCACTGCTAGAACCTGCTCTTTTGTGACTCTGGGGAAACCTTAGAGACTTTAGCTTTTCTGCAAAAGAGAGGCAAGAGACATGGAGGAGCCTTTGTACTTGGGAGGGCCCCCTAGGGCTCTGCTAAGTTTGTATTCAATACTTAAACGTATAAGTTACGTGAGGACAAAGACTGTCCCATTTTTTCACTCCTGTATACTGAGAGCGTGGAACACAGACATCACAACCTCAAGAACTATTGCTGATTGAATTAACGATTAAAACTAACAATATATGCATAAGTTCCCCAAGCACTTTAAAGGCTCCGAATGAGAAGTCTTAAGTATTTTTCAGTCCTTAACTGTATTTCTTTAATGAAATGCTTATGAATTTCCTTGATTAGCTATGCTAATTTGGCATTTATGGTATGGGTCAGAATGCATAGTTTTGTTTAGTATCTTTAACATATCGTAAATACCTTGAGCAAAGCATAATCGAGACTTTTTTTTCCCTCCTGTTCACATGAATGCTTATCATATCTTAGTGTTTTACACAGAGGAGTTGCAATTTCTTGATGCTATTGGCCTATCTTTTTAGCTCACAGCTGTTTCCTGGTATAATGTCTGGGATAAAACGGGGGTTAGGATGCTTTCTCGTTTGTTCCATGTTTTTATTTATTTATTTTTCTCCTAAAGAATGGCTAACTGATAAAGCCAAGAATTAGATTACCTTGTATTTTAGGACCAAGATCTCTCAATTCTAGGCCTTAAAGGGTTAACCCCTTAATTATTGATAATTTCACAAATAATAGCAATTTATTGGTACAAACTCCATTTTGTCCTTCAATAGAAAATACATGGACTTTTTATTGTTAGCAGTTAAAATCAGGTTTGAAATTAGTAGCACATATAAATTCAGCAAATTTTGAGTTCCTTCTGTGTACCGGCACTTTCTATATGTTTTCTTATTTAATCTCATAAAAATTCTTTGAGATAACTTTTATTTCTACCATTTTTTTTTCCTATGAGAAAAATGATACCCAGAGAATTTACTTGACGTTCTAGTATCAACCAGTAACTGGCAGAGCTGTGATCTGAACCTTAAGCTTCAGAAGCTAAATCTATTCTTTCTTTTATAGTAGTGGTTCCCAGACCAGCAGTATCAGCGTCTCCTGGGAACTTGCTAGAAGTGCATTTATAGGTCCTGCCCCAGATCTGGGGTGGGAGTAGGGCAGCCATCTGTGTGTGTCCTCCAGATAATACAAGCTAAATTCTGAAAACCGTTGCACGAACACACAAATGTTCACAATTTGGCCTAGCCAGGTAGATGACAGGGTGAGTTAAATGACTTCCATCTTGGGGAAATATGTTTAATATTTATATAATTTTCAGTTCCAGTTTTTTCTCAAAACATAAGGCTCTATTGTGTCTATTTTTACAGTCTTTTATTTTTAAATTTTTAAATCAAATTTAGGGTCTATTTCGCATAACTATATCCCTCTCCTTAAGTAACATTAAAACATTATTTTCAGTGTATTTCTGAAATTTATCATTGCTATGGCTTGACTTACCTTTATTTGATATCTGATAATGTTAAATTTTTCTCTTTATTAGTTTATTAGTCTTCATGCTTTGGGATTAGGTTTTAATGATTGTAGCCTTGTTTGAAATGTAACTAATTGTAAAGCTAATTGTATTTTTTGCCACCTCAGTAAATGTAAATGAGTACATCCCTTTGTTCTTTTTCCCTAGGAATCATGGGACTAAATCAGCTTGTTTTATTAATTTAACAAATATTTGTAAAACAAATAACATGAGCCAGGCGTGTTTTGAGTGTTTGTTATTAATACTAATTTCTTGGTTATTTCTTTTAAAACAGCAAATAGTCAATATCTATAAATAATTTATGGTATAATACTCATTATCTTTGTGACTATTGTGTCATTTCTTATAATTTCCTATATTTTGTGTTGTTCTATTAGGGACCTTACTTAATTTTCAAAGGCTATCTATCTGTATTCCTGACTCATTTCCCCTGTCTCTTTAAAAGCAATTCTAAGATTTATTAAGTGCTTACCATGTCTCAGGCCAGGACTCTATTTTGCATTTATTACCATATGAATTTAGGTATTAAGATTATCTCCAATTTACAAATCAGGTGACTGAGAGACACAGAGTAGAACAAGGTCAAAGAGCTAGTAAGAGAGAGTCAGGATCTGATGGGCTGTAACTTAGAGCATCAGTTCATAAAACATCGTACCTCCTATTACATTTTAACTTTTTTTTTTCTTCTCTTTCTTCTTTTTTTTTTTTTAGTGATTCATAATCATTTTACAGTGTTGTGTCAAATTCAATCCCTGCTTAAATCATTCTTTTTCACATGTCCTATTAAAGCAAAATTTTGATACATTTTCCTTTGACTGTTTTTCTTTTTTATTTCACATCAGAGATTTGGGGGAAAAAAAAATACAACCCTCAGGGGGAGGAGGGGAAGGTATGTGATAAAGTGTTTGCCTGGGTTCAATCCCCAGTACCTCCATTATAACAAATAAACAAATAAAAATCTAATTACCTCCCTGCTTCTTCCCCCCAGAAAAGATGGAAAGTCAACTCAAAAGACTTCCCTACATGGAGAGTGGGTATAACTCAGTGGTAAAGTGCATGCTTAGCGTGCACGAGGCCCTGGGTTCAATCCCCAGTACCTCCATTAAAAATTTTTTTAAAGACTATTTAAATAAACAAACAAACAAAACAAATAAATAAATAAATAAATAATCCTCTAATGTGTAAAGTTCTGTAGACCAGGGACTGTAGCCTATAACCTTCTGGTGCACATTGCCTGTCATAGAGTAGGGGTTTAATGAAGTGATGAATAAAACAGTAATTTTGGACATGACTTTTTATTTAACAGTTTATCATATTCATATTAATGATCACATAACTAAATATCCACAGTAAACACTTATATAATGTTGAGGATGTCAACATTTGACAGTAACTTTTTCAAATTATGAAATTTGAAATTAAGAAAACAATTTACATTATGACATATGAACAATATTTCTTTTGTAAGTCTTACTTTTTTCACTTTTAGCTTCTGAATATACCTTTTCTTTCTTCCTTCCTTCCATTCTTTTGTTTCTATCAAAAGAGTGACTTCTTTTTAGATATATCCAAAGAAAAGCACTTCCAACAATAGAATTGTTCCCCAGGAGAACTGGTCAGGGCTGGGGATTTGAGTCAGATTTACCATTTGGGTCTTCAACTGTGCTCCACACCTAGAGCACTATTAACCACACAGACACATGACTGAAAGGTGGTGAGCCTGCCAGAAAGGCGAGAAAGTGAAACAGGTCAAACAAAATAATTTTTGGTTACTTTCCTCTTCCAAAAATCTGTTATGAAATTCTGAATTGACCTCTAGTGTATTTTACTTGTCAATTGACCCAGAGAATCAGGTCTTCATCTTCGTAACATTCACAGCCCAAACAAATTATTGTAATTACAGACTCTCCTTGAGTCTTGTTCTGTTTTTCAAGGATTTGGCAAGCACTACCAAACACGGAACCTGCACAAAATGCTGAAAATACACCAAGGAATTTTATATATATATATATATGTATATATATATTTCAGTTGATTTTAAATATACAGTAATTAATCAAGAAAATAAAATAAGTATGGTGCTAAAAAAATGAAAAAAATTTAACAAATACACATCACATATCGAAATGTTTAATACTGTGTGTATTTGTATTCATTAACTGGATCAAATTTCTATTTCTGCTCTCTGTTGTTCTAAAAAAACACTAAGTAAAAGACTATTGTTTGCTTGAATGATCTTTAAAACCATGATGAATGGGGTAATAGTGGGAATGGATTACCATCTAGGGAAGATAAAAATTAGAATTAAAGATAATCCTGATAAGGGGAAGAAATTTTCGGATACAGGCCAGTTCCATTCATTATGAAGATGTGGTAGTTCATAGGGAAAACAAGTTCATAATGAGCACATCTGGCAAGGTAAATTCTAGGACCATCAGAGGGATGAGACTTAAGGAGGCTCTTGGAAATCCCAAAGATTAGAAACCAAGTTGGATCCCATGTCCTTTTATCATCCTCCCATATCTGCACAATTATCGACCTATCAGCTTAGCCTGCCCATTTGCCTTAACCCTGGCTCCACTCTGAGTAGAATCCTGCTCTGGATTCAGAGTGTCAAAACCTGAGGAATCATAGGAATTGGTTTAGAACTTGGGTTTTTAAACTTTGTTCCTTAAAGCCTCTGAATTCAAGGACACTGGATATGAGCCTGGAGGGGAGACTAAGCAAGCATTTCCATTCCTCTACTTTGTCAAGAGTAGCTCCACTTTATATTTCCAGCTCCTGCAGAGGGAATGCAGCGTAATGCTTAAGAATGTAGATGCTGTGGTCAAGTGCTTCAGTCTAAATACTGGCTCAGTACTTACTACTAACATAATCTTGGACAAGTAATTTACCTCTGTCTCTCAGTTTTCCATATCTGTATAATGGTCATCATAGTAGTACCTAACTCTTATTGTTAAAGTAGTGCTTGGCACACAGTAAGCATTCAGTAAAAGGTATCTGAACAAAGAGCTCTGCTAAAATGAAACAAACAAACCAAAAAGTAAACCCTTGGAGTCATTAATTTTAAGATAGTTATAAAAACTAAGGGTTAAGGAGTACAAGGGCCCTAATCCTACTTCCATTATTTCTTTACTAAACTATTTAATATCATGGTCTTTAAAATCATATATATTGACTTTATTTTATATTCTTTGTTTTGCTAAAGATTCATAATTCATGTACATTCTGTTTGTGTATTAATATTTTTAAATGGTTTAGGTCAGGGGACAGGTGGGGAAGACACCCCCGTAATTTGCTTTTTATAGAACCTGTCACTGAGACATAGGTGGATCAAGGTTTGGCTATGGGTTCTTAAGGATGATAATGATAATCTATTGATGATAATATCTCTGAGTAATGGTCAGAGGAACTAGGATTATATGGAATGAGAAAAGAGAGCAGCGATTTAATAGTGAATATACATTTAAGGACATATACATAATATGGAAAATAGTTTTTACCTTTCTCAAGTTCAGCACAAATATAGGTATAAGCAAGCATTCAGTTGAAGCATGTTCAACAAATGTCTGTCACTTGCCATCTATTCTGCTACGTGCGAGGAGATAAAAGATCAGTCTCAAAGGAATATGTAGTCTGTCAAATGGAATATTGAGTTTCTGTAGAGTAGAACAACTTCAAAACGATTACTTAAAATAAAGTTGATTAATGCCAGAAAGTAAGGAATTGCTTTAAAAATAAAATGGAGTAATGCTGAAAGGGCACAGGAGCCAACCTGAAAAGCTCTCAGTGGCCAAAGCTGGAACAATTTAAGAAAAAAAAAAAAAAAGAAAAAGAAAGAAAAAAGAAATTAAGCCAAAGAATAAAATAAATATTCATGAGTTTATACTTATAAAAATACATACCCCAATATGTAATTGAATGGGGGGCGGGCGGTGAGGGAGGAACAATTCTTCCTTATAAGAGAATTCCAATTGTAAATATAGAAGAGATGAAAGAAATAGAAAATTGACATTAGAATAGCATAGCAATAAATGCTGCAGGCAAGGCCCATCAACAGAGGCTAAAATTAGTGGATGAGGGTTTAAGGTAAAATAGTGTATTTCCAGATAAGTTTTTTAGGGCCTTAAGTATTTAAATATTTTTTAGTTACAAGGGACAATATAGTAATTTTACAGTGGAGAAACATGGCAGACAGCATCTTAACCAAGTGATCAAAATTATCACCAGTAATAGGACATATGAATGTCATGTACCTTCTGAAATGACCTGATGACACAAACTTTCATGGCATTCTTCCCCTAAATCCATTACCTCACTCTAATTGTGAGAAAATATCAGACAAACTAAATTGAGGGATACTTTACTGATTAGCTTTATTCAAATGTTTCAGTGTCTTAAAAGGAAATATTGATCAACCATCATAGATTGGAGAAGACTGAGAAGACGTGATGAGTAAATGCAATGTGATCTTGGATTGGATCCTAAACATGGAAAAGGACATTAGTGGGACAACCGATGAAATCCAAAAAAGCCTGTGGTTTAGCTAATAGTATTTCACCAATGCTAATTTCTTAGTTTTCATAATCACATAATGTTTACATAAGATGTTAACATAAAGGATGACCGTGTGAAGGATATACAGGAACTATGTACTATTTTCACAACTCCCTTATAAATCTAAAATTATCTCAGTAAAAAGAGTGAAAAAATAAAGCTGATTCTTTAAAAATTATGAGATTTCTTAGATATAGTTCTGAAACAAAGCAAAGGGAGAAACTAGAGAGCTACAGAAGCAGCTCTAACCTTGAGATTTTGTAGTTTTCATAATACTTTTTCATGCTTCTAAAATGTCCTTCAGAAATGTATTTTTTATACCCCTCTTCAGGTTAAAAAAAAAAAGTCTCAGATAACTTTACAGTTATCTGTATCCATGGATCCACATCCTTGAATTCAAACTACCATGATTGTGTAGTACTTGGTATATGTTTATCGACAAAAATACACATATAAGTGGACCTGCGCAGTTCAAATGCATGTTGTTCAAGGGCCGGTATGTGTATATGAAAACTGGACAAGGAGACTTTTCGTAATGTAAAGTAGTCGTTAACGAAAACTCCTTTTGCAATATATTTCACAATGACGAGGTAACTTTCTATCTTCATTTAACATATCAGACTACCTAAATCTTTGAAACCTTCAGATAGTAAATGACCATTCCCAACGGGGAGATAGGGAGATAGAATTCCTCAGGATTTGAATATGGAATAGATGTTAAATGACATGAACATGGAAACAAAGTTTTTTTTCTAATAAATTGTCTAGAATTTCCTTTTCATGAAGGTTTAAGTTCTACCTCTCTACATTTGAAGGAGGCCTCTTTGGGCCAGCTTTGTAGCTGGACAATTTTTGTGTCTGAAATTATCGGAGGACATACAGTCTCGTGCATAAATCATTGCTGCCGCGATTAGCTCATTTACCACTTCTGCCCTGGAGACAAGACAGAGGAAGCAGCCTCCCTAAACAGCTGCGATGGAATTGCTGGAAGGACTCTCTGTTCCTTTTGATAAACAGTCATGGCCTCCCACCTCTGCCAGGTGTGTCTTCTTTCATGAGGATTAGGAGAGAGGCAGGGGCTGCTACCTTTCAGATAGAAGATCCTCTAAATTGTAAGAATTGGTTACGCTGGATCTAAAAAGAGGAAGATCATTGTCCTAAGTTACTGCAAGAGGTTTGGGGTTTATTTTATCCTCCTATAAGCTCTTTGAACTCCACTTTGCAAAACTAACTGAAATAAGAAAAAGAAACCTGTCCTGACAACTTCAAACCAACTCTTCTTTTGATGCAAACAAAAAAGTCACCTCTAATTATAGCAAATTATATTGAATTATAAACAAATCTATCCAATCCATCTGTTGTTTGTGTTCCTGTTGTTTGTATGGTTGCCTCAATTACACCTTCAATTTTTATTTTTGTTTACCCTGTCTCATTATATTTTTCCTTACAGAATTTTTCACTCCTCTATATGAAGCATAATTGTATTATAGCGGTCTGAAGTGCTAATTTGTTTTTTTTCCTCTACTGGAAGATGTATTTCTTCCATAGCCCTCTGACTTTTAAAAGGGAATTCAGTAGAAAAACATTAGAGAATATAGTATACAAGACATGAGTTGGTAAATTTAAAATATTCCTTATCACCTGATAATGTGTGCTTAAAATGTTAACGGAAGCTAATTGTTCGCTTGTTATGACCTATCCTTTTGAAATATGTAGTTTCTAAGTCATTAATCTGAAGCAAATTTCTTGGGAGTTCATTCCTGTTGTGTGACACAACAGGGGCTGGTCAGTGACATGTGACTTGGTAAAAGAATTACCAGAGATAAAGTATGGAAATAGAAAAGGAGTTTATTAGGGGTATGCTGCCCTAGACAGCAGGACAAGAGGTGCCTCTGTGAGCCCTGAGGGCGAGTTGTTGAGGTCTTTTATAAAGTCGGTCACAAGGTGCCTGATTAGCTTGTGCGCAAGTCTCTGATTGGCTGTAAGTGAGGTAGGAGGCTTAGGGTCTGTGAAGGGCGGTGGGGTTTGATAAGGTGGGCTGAAACAAGCCAGCCTGAGCTCTCCTGAGATTAGGCATTACCTAGGCCTATTAGTTTGTTAGGGGAAACATGCCCAGTAAATTAGGTACTTTATCTGTTGAGGGATCACAGGCTGACTTCTGAGAGCCCAGAAATGGGGGTCATTAGACTTCGAAGGCCATCACTTGGCCCAATGATTCTGGTTCCTGCTCAATCTGAAGTTTGTGAGCCTCTCATTTGTTTGATAATCATATAAAATGCAGGTGATGGACTCAGCAAGTCAAATTTTATATGGATTTTTTAGGGATAGAAACCTCTAAATTAGAAGGCCCACCAAAGTATGGGTCCTTGTCACCCAGCTGTGAAAGAATTTGCACGGCAGAGGCAGAGGGTAGAAGTGAACAGCCACTTTATTGCTCAGAAGGGGAAACAGAAGGAAGGTGCTCGAGCGGGGAGAAAGAAGGAAAAGCACTAGAGCAGGGCGCCATCAGCCAAGGTGGCCGGTGGAGACAGCTCTGACCCGGGTCAGGACAATGGTCTTTCATGGGAGGCTTCTACCGTCATGTCCTCCTTCCCGGTGTGATGGAGCCAGTCAGCCCCTGTGCAGGTTTTTCAGTCCTTATGTGGGCTTTTCTGGTTGTTGTCATAGGAGTCGTCAACTGTCACGGCACTGGTGGTACGTCATTTAGCGTGCAAATACATTCAAGTGAGCATATACTGGGGCTCAAGGTCCACTGGAAGTAGAATCGTCCACCATCTTGGGCATTGGGTCTAACCAGTTCTGGTTTCTTCTCTGAAGCTGCCACCTGAGACTTAGATAACAGTAACTGGTTTCTTTTCAGGAGAGAGGCAGAGGTATAATCCGGGGGTTGACAGCCTTGGTAACAAAAAAAGAAAGTAGCTTTTATTCAGAATGCCTGCAGTCTGGTGGACCCAGAATCCTCCTCCGACCCTTAAAAAAACCATCTCAAGATTCTGTTCAGCCATGAAAGTTTTAAAGGAAAATAGAGGAATAATCTCAGTTAATCGCTGAGATAGGTGGTCAGAGTCATTGCCACCCCCAGTGCCTGCAGGCTTGTCCTGATCAACTGCTGGAGCCTGCTCTTCTAGGACTGAGGGAGGCCTGGGAGACTTCAGCTTTTCTATAAAGAAGAGGCAGGGAGTGCAGGACTGGGGTGGGTAGTGACCGCAGAATCCTGCTGGGTATCAGATTCAACCCCACATACCAGATTCTTGACACAAAGGAGGTTGAGGAAGGGAAGTCTACTCCACGTAAGATGATTCTCTACAGGACTGAGCTTATGTGCAGTGGTATCCTTGTGCCAACTGATTTAACTAAATGTATCTTACTTAGAAAAATACATTTACAGAATTTCAAACATATTAAAAGTCTCAATACATCTGTAGCATAAGGTCCCATAATTTACTTTGTCCATGATGACATTAAAGAAAAATATAACAACTGTTTTAGAGTTATGGGCTCTACAGTATGAATTTCATTGTCTTTCTAGATTCAGTTTATTATTACAGCAGAGATTTGGGTTCTATCTGCATAAGAGAAATTTTCTTTTAAACTGTATATAATAATGCAATGATGAGTGAAATTAATTTCACAGTATCTCTTGCTTTCTTTATAGTAACCAAATTTAATATATGGATTTAATTATGACATCTGGGGATGTCATAATTATTAGTAATAATGTATTATTACACTGACATAGAGGTTTTTGCTCTAAAATTTTTCTTTTCTATAAAAAGTGGTAAAAGTGGCTTTTGCAGGACTGATTTCCAGCATTTTGCTTTTTAAATTCATTTTGTGTTAAGATTATGTTAATATTATAAAAGCTTTTTAAAAATTGGAGTCATTACAATAAACATTTTAATAAAAGTATAATAATATCTAGAATTAGACTGTACTTATGTTGGGTAAAATATATGTGGAGCTCTTTGATATTAGATATTTTAACATTTTCTAAAGATATATTTTTAAAAGCATAATAATATGGATCTGAGAGATCATTAATGAGGATACAGTTTTAAGTATTTATCCTTTCAAAAGAAAATATGTTTCTAGTATTTACCAGTTCTTCTGATGTTGAATGATGATAACCTGTTAGTGCCTACCCTTCTACTATATTTCTAAACCTTTCACATAATCCTTATGTGTTCATGATTCAAAATTCTTTAAGGAAGGACTATCCCCTTATCTCCTATATTTTTAAGATTGCCTAAAAGGTAAATGATTCTGAAAGTAATTCATCAAAAATTGTAATTTGTAATCCTAACACCTTTTTAAAAGGTACATAACCTTCACTCACACTCCACAGGTCAATATGTCATAATTTTGTTTTACTTAAGCTTATAAAAACTCAGATAAAAATAACTGGGTTTATGTGTGGTTTCCTGTTTTCTAGTCTCAAAGGGGGGAATTTCTAGATTAGTTTTTTTTTTCCCTTCCCCTGGGAAATATACAACTCTCTATGTTATGGCCATTAATGTTCAGTAATGAGTTAGTCCTCAAATACCAATAAGATGATGTGGGCTTGATGGAAGTTAAATGTCCCTAAATCCTATGAATTGATCTGCAGGAGCTGTTTTCCGCATGAGTGGTGGCTTCACCCAGGCAGACATCCGCAGAGCTGTGGAGGTCAGGGTGATGGAGGAGGAGTGGGCTTGGCGGCACACATGCACTCTATTCCTGACAGTGTCTTGCTTCGGTAAAGGGAAGTGAAGCGCGTATACCATGCTCAGTGGCATTTCCAAATGCAGCTCAGCTGGGGGCCCAGGCTTATTGCATCAATGGCACATACCGGGCAAAAAAGGAAATACATAATTTTGTCAAAGTAGTAGATCACAATCTACCAGTCCTTCCCTCCCCCTTCAAAATCATCACCCCCACACACTAATAGCTCTAATAGATACAGACTTTATGCATATTTCAGTCACAGCAGTATTTCTAATGCATATGTGAAAGGGCCCCTAATTTATGTCTACCAACTGCGTGGTGCCCTTCTTTTGGGTAATGTCATCATCCTAATGGTGTTTCTATTATACTCAAAGGTAGCAAATGAGGCTTATTGCAGGAAGGTAATTGATTTTCACTGAGTGAAAATGTAAATAGCCATAAGAAATCGTATGAAAGATAAGCAGTTCAAAATTGCCAGGAAAAAAAGTGATTTGTATATGTGACTTATTGGTCCAAGTATATAAAATGTTTCTTTTTTCAAGTCGATACCACAATAACTGTATTTCATATCATTTTATTTCAAATTGAAGTAAAAATTGAAGAATTTTGATGATCTTGCTTTTACCAGTTTGACTGTGTATTATGAAAATCATCATCTTATATGGAAGGGGGGACTTCCTTTTGTCAGTGTGTCTTTGTAATAGAAACCACGTGAATAAAATTTCTCTTATGGGTGTGTTAAGATGAATAATTCTTTTTTGGACTTCCTAGAGTAAGTAAAGTATAGTATCTGTATCAATAGTGTATGCTTTAAAATGTATATAAGCCAAAATCTCATTGAAATTTAGTATAAACATTGGTCCCATATTCAAGAGAAAGGCAAAGCTCAAAATATGTTTTTTTATTATTATAAAGAAGAATTAAAGCAAAACAGAATATCTGAGGCACTGAATTTGTTTGCTAAAATAATGGTATTTTAAAATGTATAGTAAAGAGCTCATAAAATTATTTTTATTCCCTCCACAAGTGAAATATAGACATCTGTACATTACTATTATAACAAATACTATTTTCATCATCACTACTGTTTTCTGACTCTACAAGATACCTTTTCTGATAAGTGAAGCGTCAGTTATCAGAAAAGCAACATTTCAATCACAAAAGTATCCTTTTTCTACTTGAATATTTTGTAATGATGATTAAGAATTAGACTATACATGTTTTCTACTCCCCTACCCTATCTTGCTTATGATTTGAAAAGGACTTATATTTCAGGATTATAAAATATGTAATGAGAATGTTTTTGAACTTTTGTTTTAGAAGGTCACTTGGATTAAAAAGAAAGATATTATTTGTGCTGACCTTTGAGTTGGCAGATAGAGAGATTTGATAAATTTTACTTCTGCTGGAGAAAAGGAAGTGGGACAGAAAAAGAATTCAGATTTCTTCCCACTGAAGCAAGTTTAGAGGAGCAATTCTTTCTTTTCACTTTCAGCATCGTCAGATGCAAAATCTTTAACATCTGTTTTATTCTTTATAATGTATATGACTAAAGGCAGGCTTGACTTAGCCAGCAGTTCAAACAGGGGGTAAACTGAAAGCATGTTGACTTATTACACAGGCCATGAACAAAATCTGCTCTTTAATATTAATTAGTCCCCAACCAAGCCCTTTAGTTTGTTAGTTTTAGATTCAGATGGGCAGGACTCCCTAGTGATTCAGAAATTTCATTAATCACTTCCAGAACGTTGTGTGAAAATTCATTTAGTAGAAAACCCAAGCTCAAAATAAAACATTCAACTTTATGGGGAAAACAAAACCTTGTATGTTTATTTCATTAAGTAGAAAACACCAAATAGGTTTATCACAGTGTGACTCTACAGCTTCTGCATTCCAGATTTGCTATTTCATCTAAAAACCTAGGTCTTTATTATGTTCTTTCTGAATTTAACTGTCTCAGATTTATCATGCTGTGAGTAAATAATGAAAACAGGAATGGTTTAAAGGCTACTAAATAATTAGTACACTCAGATATGAAATCTCCGTAAAGATGGTGGGCAGGGCATCAGCCACTCTATTTAGTGTATTTGGTAATTTTGTAAGTGACACTGACAAATATGGGTCTGAATATTTCAAGAAGAAACTTATTCTGCTTCGAATGACCCTGAAACTTGTTAAAACTATAGGACAAGTGTAAAATTGGACCAATAGAGAAAGCATTTGAACAATGTAAAAAAGTACCTCTGTTATTAAAACAATCTAATAGTTTTATGCAGTTGTATTTTTAAAAGCTTATTTTGGTTTTATTTTGAGAAGCTTTTAGGAACTAAAAGTTATTTTAACAATTTTTTTCTGTATTGGAAAAGACACCTTTATTATATGTAATTTTACAGTGTCCAAAATCTGAGATAATGAATATTCTATTTTAAAGAATGTATATCATTTTTTATTAGCTTTTGTACAATTCCCTACTTTGGATTGTAAGGGAATATACAATGGCATGTCACAGATATGCCATTCCAAATCTCGGGTGTAATCATTGGTGCAGTTTTCTTTAAGATTGAGATGAGAATACTGTTGGCAGTATGTAACTATAGTTCATCCCAAGTCCTAGAAACTTTAATTCAGGTGCATTGTGGGCACGTAAAATTTTAGTTCAGTGCTTTTAAGAAGTCATGCCATTTTGTCGTTTGACACTAGTTTTCAACCCGGCATGCTTTAGCAATGACTGAAATTAGTTCCAAGTGAATTACAGCTAAGCTATTTTCTACCATCTACAAGAACATTTTTATGCCAACTGAGTCAAGAGAGGTTTTTGAAATTTCCTTTAGTACATATTATGGTATGAGGCTAATCAATGTAGACAATCAAGTGTCCTGATTGTACACATCATCGAGATGTCACTGAATTGCTTTCTTGCTAATATTGTTTAACCACAATTATTATTGGTCGGAAGAAACACTACTTGCAATTCTCTGCTTTCTTTCCAAATCATCAACAAGTGTTATTTCTGTGGAGACCATGAAAGAGGTATCGATCCATTGTAAATTGGACTAAAACCAGCAACTCATTTCCTTCATGATAACAAAGAATTACCATTAAATGTGTCTTCTATCTGCCGAATTAGAAAAAGTGTCCTATTGTGGTGTATACCATAATACAACCTTTGTGCCCTTAACACATGGTGGAGATTTGAATTTTTATGAGAGCTGGAGGCAGATTATTTAGATAACCTGACTATGAAGAGCTATCATTTGACCATAAGGGTAAGAAGTTTCTAGGCCTTAAATAAAATTAAATCTTAAACAAATGAGGGATAGTTTTCATGGACTAATTTGAATATTGTGAATTTTCAAGTTGTTTCTCATTGTCTTTAAAATGAAAGGGATTCATGGTAGATAAAGATTTGATTTATTGCCCACATTTCATAAAGGGTACAAATGATATTGGTCTTGTTGGTATTCATGTAAAAGTAACTATGTGATGATGGAAAATACAGAAAGTATACAATCAGATTTAAGGTACTGAATTCAAAATACAAGAATCAAAACAATAGTGAATTATATGGTTCTACGTTGCTGTAGAAAAAATTCAAGGGCAGCTTCATAGAGTTGTGCTTCAAAGATTAAACATAATAAATTATATCAAGTGAATTTAAAAAAATCCTCAAAATGACTTTTTCTTAAGTAATACTTTCCCATCAAGAAATCTCATAATTTGGTGAAAAATTCAACATTTGTACATGAAGATAGTCTTCCTTTAACATTTAAAATCTTCCATCATGTTAATTTACATGCTTTAAAACTATACCGATAAAGTAGTTGAAGTAAATAAATAATAAAAAGCACATCAAAGTAGTTATGACGAGACAGCCAGATGGCAGAGAATTGCAGTACTTGCTGTAATTTTATCAAAATTACTATTGTCATGGCATGTTAGTTTTCATAAGAATTTATACAGTCACTGATCTCATACAGACAAATTAATTTCAGGTTCTCTCATGTGTAGTCACATAACAGCTATACTTGAGCACGCACAAAAGAAAATTAAATAATCATAGTCACATAAACTTGAAAAGCAGCACAATATCTTAAGTTTACTATTCCATAACGTCTTGGGATCAGTGATCATTTCTGTTATGTTAGACTCAAATTGATCTACAGTTGTACAGCCATTATGTAGTTTCTGCTGTATTTAGTCTTCATTATATAAAGGTACTGTGTCATGCATTCTATTAGTGAAGAATTGTTATTAAGGCAGTAATGTTGTAATTCCTACATTTATGGCCTTTCTTCAAGTTTCATTCTTTTATCTCTTTTTTGTCTAGAAAGATAACAGAGCTTTTTATGATTCCCTTTAAAGATAAATACAGATATGAATTCTCAACAATTAATGAGCTTAATGATATTTGAATTAAGAATGTTTATTATAGGTTTCAAATGTTCTCCTTCCTTTCTTTGTCCTAGAATTATGAAAAGAAAACCTGACACTTTGTGCATTATACATATCTCTGCTGTTCATATCCAACCAACAAGTTTCAATTCTAAAGGTTTCTTCCTAAAGTAATTTAAAAATTTTTTTAATTTATTTTATTTCTTTTCTGTTTTTTTTCTTCTTAAGTTATTCATTTGTATTGTCTCATTTCACAGCCCAAGGTCTTTCCGACATGCCATGTCTCACTAGGTATCAGATTTGGTGCATAATTAATACACACTAGGCTTCAGTATCCTTATCTGTAACTTGAATGTTTACCTGCTATTTTTGCTTCATAGGTATTGGAGGTTGGGGTGAGAACTTCATTAAATTAAGTTTTAGTTTTTATGAGCTTAAAATTGAAAGGCTAACATTTTCATTAGCCATTTCAATGATCTCAAACAACTCATTCAAGGAAGTATAAAATATATTACCTGGCAAAGTGATAGCAGTCATAAATGTCTTAGAAAAAGTCTCGTTAAATATTTTAAACCTTTATTCTTTTTTCCATCAAAAACCTACTACATTCAACCTTATACTTTTGCCTCTGAAGAGAAAGAATTGCTTAATTCATTGAATTTTAGTTATCCATGCTCAAGTGCTTTGTGGTCTTCAATGTACATATAGCTTTTATTTCATAATAGTGTTTTCATATTAATAGTAATATATCTTCTAGGAATTTCAAATATGTAAAATTTTATTCTTGAAATACAGATGCTATAGGCCTGTTTTTCTTATGGAAAAAAGTCACTTATTTTATGAAGTTTTAAAATTTGAATTATCACTTAATCTACTGGCTTTCTCTCAGTAGATGAGATGGGAGCTTTAACATCTCTCTGTCTTTTGGAAGAGGTTAAAACAGGATTACCCGTGGAAGCAATGTTCCATATGTGTTCTACAATAGCCTTAAATCTTACTGTTTTCTTTAAGATACTGATCATGATAATTCTCAAATGCTTTAGTTGAAATTACTATATACTTAACTATATACTCCAAGTTTATACTTGGAATTAAGAAGACTTTGCATATGGTGAAATGCATATTACTAAGTTATATCTTTAAAAATTAAGTGACATGCTAGGAGTTTATGACAAAGAAGTTAATGGAAATGGAGATAAACATATTCAGTACAGCATTGTTAATGCTAAAAAGACTTGGAAATTGACCATAGAGGCATTGCTAAGTAGATTACATTTCATCTATGAAGTTTTATGAAACATTAAGCAACATTTTTTCCAAAGATTTTTTAATAGCATGGGAACTTGCTTATGCTATAATTTTAATTGATAATAATAGAATATAAAACATGTATACATATAATCTAAATATGTAAAAATAATGTAGAAATGATCATTTTAAAAAGACAGGATAAAAACTTACTGTTAAAATGATTGGGGAAGCTAGGCCTGTGCAGACTCTTCCCTGATTTCTTATCTGTTTTCTGTGTTCTCCTACTGTTTTATAATGAAAATGTCATTTTAAAAAATAACATGAGGAAAAAGAATAAATGGAAAAAAGGACACACAACATACAAAAATTTAGAATATGACATACAATTTCAACCCCACCCTATAATTATTTTTATTTTTGAATACCATTGTAGTACTTTTTATATTCTAATATTTATTTTTATGTATCTTTATTCTCTAAGATTGTGAGTGTGAGTTCAGGGACTATATCCTTTGTTCCTGACATAGGACCAGTACTTAATAGTTACTTAGTACATTTTTACTGAATGGATATGTGATATTCCATAAGAATACCTGTTTTTATATGGTTGAAATCTATGTGACTACTACTTCTATTTTGCTTTTTTTATGCTTACCCTTGCTTCATAATGCTGTTACATGACTTTACATAAACTTTATAATAACAGTTTTAATGTTGTTATAGTACCCTATGGGATTAAATATCATCCTGGACATGGATATTTAGGTTCTTTCCTACTCTTGTTATTATGGACAAAATTTCAGTGAATATTCTCACCCATTTATCTTTCTGCTTCTTTTAAACTATTTCTTAAGATAAACACCTAGAACGTTACTCTTTCTTCAAAAGGTGTGATCATCTTTATAATACTTGCTATATTTTGCCCTATTCTATTACTTCCTAGTAACATAACCAAGAATGAGTGAATATATTGATTTCTTTCCCAAATACATCTAAACTGAGCTTTTTAAGTTTAGATATTTTTGTTACATTTAGTGTATTTTTTTTAAAACCTAGGTTACTTTAAATCGCTTTTATTTTATTACAACTTCCCATGTATCAGTTTTCTAATTGTATTTTTCTTTATGTAAATAGTCAGTTTATATCCTGTGTTCAGTTGGAGTTTTTGAAATTTTAAAAAATATGTTTCAATGCACTAATTATACATTAGAGAAAAACCCTTTTTATGTTATATTTGATGCAATTAATTTTTTCAATGTACTGCTGTCCTTTAATTCTACTATTTTTCAATATACAAAAGTTAAAAAATTTATACATTCTAATCCACTGATCTTTTCTCATGTTGATTGTTTTGCTGCAGAAAACAAGCAGCATTTTCCAATACAACACAATGACATGCACTGTCAGCCTTGTACGAATATGACTCATTTGTATGTAATCCACTATTATAAAGAATGTAATTATGTGTTCCTAGATTAGGTAGTTAGGCTAATTGTTTTCCTCTTTGAATTTTCTCTTTCTGTGTGTCTCCTCTTTCTTCCTCCCTGTCCTTCCCTTCTGCTCTTACTTTTCTTGCACTTATTAAGTGTCTTCCTCGCTGTTCCCTGCTCCACCATGAGCCTTTGACTGCCCTTGATGAAACTGCAACAGCATCCAATTACCATATTGTACTCCTGTTCATCTCCTACAGATATCTATTGGTTAAATGCCTAAAAAATCTCAAGCCTTTGTTTTAATCAGAAATCAATTCACACATTATACATATATGCATATGCATAGATATATGTGCATATTTTAAGGAAAAACAACACAATTCTAATGATAACTCCTTTGTCCATAATTATAAACTAAGACAGGGACTTGCCTTGCATCTGGACAGCTGGACATGAAACTGAAGGCTAACTGCCTCCCTGTCATGCAATTACCTCTATTCTTGGGACCAAGTCTATTGTTTATTGATCTTGATCCTTCCTTAAAAATGGAGTCTTTGCTGTATGGTACTGATGAGCAAATGCTGTTTTTGGATTCTTACACTCTGAGTGACTCAAGGATCTTTGAAAGATTGTTGGGATGGATGATGATTGTTAAAATCTATAAAATTCAGTGTCTGCCTTTTAGAACATCATTCATCTAGTCTTTAATATAGTCACTTCTGAGTCCCGATCGTAAGTTCAGCACCAGGCCAAACAAATATGTTTATAAGAAAATGTGTTTCCTGCCCTTGATGTACTTACAATCTAGTTTGGTAGACAAAATGTATATATAAGTTGAAAAACTAAAAAATGCATTAGATGAACTAGTTACTGGATAAAAAGTGAGACAGTAAGGGTGCAGATTTATATGCTATAGAATTTAACATTAGGGGAGACAGTCTAAAAACAGGGTGGCATCAGGTAAAAGTTTTACAGGTTGAATTGTGTCCCCAAAAGATATGCGGAAGTCCTAACCCCCAGTATCTGTGAATGTGACTGGAAATAGAGTCAGTGAAAATGTAATCAAGTTAAGATGAGGTAATACCCAATTAGAGTGGGCTCTAATCCAATATGACCCGTGGCCTTATAAGAGCAGAAGAGGCAGAGACACACAAGGGCTGTAAATGCATGTCAAGGAATGCTAAAGACTGTCAGCAAATCACCAGAAGCTAGGAAGTGACAAGAAAGGACTTTTCCTTATAGGTTTCAGAAGGAGCATCATCCAACTGACACTTTGATTTCAGATTTCCAGCCTTTAGAACTAGGAAACAATAAATTTCTGTTGTCATTAGCCCCTCAGAAGGTGGATATGAGACTGTGCTATAAAGGAAAGGTGGGACTAGGATTGACCAAAAAGGGGGCTCCATGGTGGGGGGAACCTCATAAGCAAGGGTATGAATAAGTATCTACTAGAGATTGTAAAAAAACTCGAGTGATTGTCTCTGAGACTAGTGCAAGATAAATCAAGCTTATACGGGAGATCCAACTGCCTTTAATAACATCGTGAAGAATTGATCCATTTTATTCCCTCACTTAACGCTTTCCATATTTACCAGTAACTTACCACGCACCTCATTAGTAACAGGGATCTATTTTGGCTCCCAAACAGTTATTCAATAGAAAAGGAGGCTGTTGGAAAGCACTTTTTACACTTTCATTTTTATCCTTACCACTGAAGTTTTAAAAATTATTTTAAATACATAGTACATTCACATAGTTCAAAAATAAAGTTCCAAACAGGTGTTTAGTGACAAGTTTCCTATCTACCACTGCCCCCAACCTTCCCTGTTAGGCCATTCCCCTACCCGCCAAGGAATTACTCCTATTAGTTACTTGTGGATCTTTTCATAGGTTTTTCTTGTTTGCTTGTTTGTTTTAATGCATAAACACAGAGAAACATAAATATGTACTTCATTCCCTTTGCAAAAAGTGGTAATACTCCAAAAACTGTACCTTGCTTTTTTTTTACTTAACAACACTGAAATTTTTCTGCATCAGTACAAAAAATGTGCTCCTTCATTTTTTTGATGCATACTTTTTCTTTATGTGAATTTAAATTTAAATTGCTTTCATTTAGATTATTTCTAAACTTTTGCTTTTAAAATCGATGCTACAATGATTAATCTTGTACTTAGTTCATTGCACACAAGTAGATATATTGGGATACATTTTTTTAAGTAGATGCGATAAGGTGTATATGTAATTTTTATAGATATTGCCAAATTGCTCTCAAAAGAGGCCATACAATTTACACGTTTCCCAGCAACATGTGAAAGTGCCTGTGTCATCCACAGCCTTGATAACACAAGATAAACTTTGAACTTTTGCTGTGTGTCAGGGTAAACAAATGGTCTATTGATGTAATTTTAATTTGAAATTTTAAGTGAATTTGATCAATTTTGTATGTTTAAATTAGGTTTCTCTTTCTTTGTCAGTATCTTTGCCCATTTTTCTATTGAGATTTTAGTATTTTCTTATTGACTTGCAAGCTTTTTTTTTAATATATTGGAAAAATTGCCCTTTGTTACTTGAGTTAACAAATATTTCCCTCAGATTATAGTTTTCCTTTGACTTTACTTGTGGTGGGCTTTTTTTCTGTACAGTTTACATGTATTCTGTGTGAGAATTAGACAGGCTTCTCCTACTTTAAAACTGTGAATGAATCTGAGAGCCATTTTTAAGACATCATTTAAGGTGATGAAAATGACGACAGAGAATTGACTGAAGATTACTTCCGTATTTTTGAGTTTGGGAGCCTAGGAAATTGGGAGTCTAGAGTTGATCTAATGATAGAGACAAACATCTTGTAGTTGTTCTAGGTACTGGTTTTGTTTTTCAAAAAATTTCTAGAGCAGCAGAGTCGAGGAAGCTATGTTTATGAGAACCAAATTATATTGCTTAAGATATCATCACTGAGTGACAGTTTGTTTTGAAATAGTGTTCCAAAGGGTCTGTGAATCTGTCTGGCTTTAGGGGTTGGGAGAATGAGAACCAAATGTTTTATTTATTGATGTTACAGATGAAGATTTTATTTCTTTTATTTTGATCATTCATTTATTCAACTGACAGTACTTAAATTGAGCACTTACCATTTATCAGATATTGTCAGTGCTGTGGCTCCAGCGATGAGCAACAGCAACAAGGTTCACATCCTCCCATAATTTGGTTTGTAGTTGGAGAGTAAAGTATTAACACGCTCACAGGTTATGATATGTCCTATGAAGGAGTTAAAAGGGAAATGGAATCAAGATTAACTAAAGGGGGAAGTGCTGCTTTGGAGAGCATAGCTAGGAAAGATTTCTTGTGAAGGTAAGATTTTAAACTGAGAAATCGTTGATGCAACAACAGAAGAGTGGGCAGCGCCCAGTGTTGGAGGGTGGGGGTGAAAGTGTGTTCTGAGCAGAGAGATTAGCAAAGATCCTAAGGCAGGAGTCTGGTTTATTTTAAAAACAAAAGGTGAAGTTTTGGCAGGAGTAGAAAGGTAGAAAGACCTGAGGATGGAGATCTGGGCTTATAGATCCTGGTAAAGAGTTTGGATTTGATCTGATTTTAAGATCTGATCTGATTTTCATTTTTTAACAGATCACACCATGTATGATATTACACCATGTGAGAAATGATGTAATTTGATTGATTTGACTGTGAAAAAAAATCTGAAGAAAAACTTTTTCTGTTTTGCTACCATTATTGGCAGCTTTAAACATCCCCCCTGTTCCAACCTAGGTACTCTTTATCACATCACCCTGCTTATCTCTCCATAGAATTTATCTCAATCTATGAACATATTATACATGCTATTGTTTAAGTTCTTTAAATTTTTCATCTCAAAAACCTTTTTCTCCACAAACTTTGCCCGTCTGTTTGCCCTGCCACACTTCGGCTATCATTGTCACGTGTTTCCATCTCTGAGAACTCAATAAAAATAACCACAGTAATAATGACAGTAGTACCTATCATTTGTTGAGCTCGTTCTGTATATCTGGGTGCTTATACATAAAAAGTGCACAACAACTCAGTGAGGCTGTATTGTTGTAAGTTTATAGATGAAGGAACTGAGATTTATACTATACCTTATGTGCTAGTCCAGAAATTGATCAAGAGATTCAACTAGTTAGTGTGAAAGTTGGAGATACAGTTCTTCTCCCAGAATATGAAGGCACCAAAGTAGTTCTAGACAACAAGGATTATTTCTTATTTAGAGATGGTGACATTCTTGGAAAATATGTAGACTGAAATGTCACTATTGAAATGGCATTATGTGAAGCTGCCCATTCCCCTGAAGCTCTGAAGTCTTTTCATCATGTAAATAATTTCCACATCTCTCTTTTGTCATAAACTAACGATATTCTGGATGAGGAACTTCATCTCCAACTTTCACACTAACTGATTGAATCTCTCCACCCTTTCCTTTAGAGCCTGATCCTTCAGCTACTGCTGTTGCCTGCAGTACTTCTTGAGGTTTTACTGGAAGTGTAACTGTAGGTCTATACAATTTCTGGACTAGAGTATAAAGTCCAAATTCTATAGCATGGATGCAGATTCATCTCCCACTATTTCTCCCACACTCAGCCAGATAGAACAACTTACAGAAAATTAACATGCAAGTAGTTCCCAAACTTCTGTGCATATTATAATCACTTAGGAGTCCTTTAAACATCTCAAAACCCAGACCCCCTCATACAATTCAGTCTGAATATTGGGGGGTGGGACACAGGCATCACTATATTTGAAGTTCCCCAAATGATTTTGGTTGCTGGCAAGTCTGGGCACCGCCGACGTATGCCTTGGTGTGTCAAGCCTAGGAGCCCTTGCACATGCTATCCCTCCCACTGTCCGGATCCACTGAATGAATTCCTCTATTCTTCATTAAAGACCCAGTTAAAATGCCTGTCTCTGAACCTCCTTGATGATACCCACCCCAAACCAAGACACATAGTCAATTTTCAGTTTTCGTTTAACATTTTATATGATTCCCCTTCTGTACTCTAGTTATTTATTTATATGTCAGTCTACTCTATATATGATTTTATAGATGTCACTGTATTAAACATTATATAATGAAAAACATAGTGAACACAGTGATTTAGCTCACTTAATGGCAACCTTAAGATCTGAGAATTAATGGACGAAAAATACATTTCTCTCGTGTCACCTGAAGGAAATTTCATACTTTTTCTGACCCTTGCTACTCTCCTTTTCACCATTGACCTGAGGAATATAAAGGAGCCACCATTTATTGAGCACTTCCTGTGTACCACACACGCATTGTCTCTTTTACTCGTTATTACCACTTTTTAAAGGAAGTATTATTATTCCCATTTTACAGTTAAAGACACTGAGGCTCATAGAAACTAGATGATCAACACAAGTTCTTTCAGCTAAAAAGTGACAGAGATGGAATTAAAATCCAACACCTCTTTCCATTGTGCTTCAACGTGTTTTTCTCTCAAAAATATCAATATCTAGATGCAATTTGCCACAGTAAAAGATGTTTAATAACAGAGAGAGCTTTTTTAATGAGTATATCATTTTGGCTTTTGCTTGCCTGGTAGATATTTAACAACTTAGATGGTCTTGATTAGTTAATGTTCTCAGAATCTGTTTGGTTTTGCTTCTTAATTTCTACCACTAAAGTCTCCAAGCGACCTTTTTACACCCAGTTGGCTTGACCCACCTGGAAACCCATTTGTACTCTAACTTTGACTGCAGCATTGATTGCAACTTATTACAGAAAACCATTTCTCCTGAATACTGACATCACAAAGCATATGACTAAGGATGCCTGCATCCTTCTATCCAAACTGCTTCACCCATATCCTTGAAATAACAATCCTCTTCCCCAAAGATTCTGCAATTACCTCTTAAGTAGGATTCAAGCACACATAAGTCATTTGAGAAGGCAAAACCCATACATATGGCAAGAAAAAGATGGCTCTTACATGGGGCTCAGATGGGCTTGTTGCTATCAGGAAAACACCAGAGGGAGAGAAGATCAAGAGAAAAGGAAAATTAAGCAAGTAACAACATAAGCAGCTGGAGGAAACAGAAGAGCAGCTGATAAGTAGGAGAGAAAGAAAAATGAAGCATTTCAGTGATAACCCATTATTACTGGGAAACAATTTTTAATATGGCTAAAGGGAAGGGAATTTAACTACATTATGGGGAAAAAAAGGAAATGCTGGAATCCTAAATATAGCTAATATAGAATCAAGAAAGGGAGGATGTAAGATGCTTCTTAAACTTTGGGATAATGAATGAAATTTAAATCACAATTGAGAGTCACCTAGAGCATAATTTTCATGTGGAATATTGGAATACTGGTGGGTGGAAGATAAGTAAATATTAATGTCAATCTCCGTTAAAAAAGAGTGCTTGTATAAAACCAAATAGCACCGATTCAACTCCTTACAGTTGTGCTTCCATCTGATAAGTTGATGATCATTAAGGATTGTAGCGAGGGCAGTAATTTTTAAATGTTATTGAATAAAAATGACTGGCATCGTATCAAATAAACAAAGTTAGCAGTAGGCCTTTAAGCTGGTTTTGAATAAAGTGGTATTTTATTGCTGAGTAAAAAATTATCCTAAACTTACTGGCTGCCTTAGTCTGGGCTGCTGCAACAGCGTACCACAAGGTGGATGGCTTATAAACAACAGAAATTTGTTTCACATAGTTCTGGAGGCTAGAAGTCCAAGATCAGGGTGCCAATAGGATCGAGTGAGGGCCCTCTTTTGGGTCACATACTTCTTTTATCCTCTCATGGTGGAAAAGTTTAGGGAGGTCTGTCGGGCAGCTCTTTTGTTTTTTTTTCTTTTTAAATAGGGATTTGTGTGATCTCTTTTATAACAGCATTAATCCCATTCATAAAGGCTCCACCCACATGACCTAATCATCTCCCAAAGGCCCCATGTACTAATACCATCACATTGGGGATTGGGATTTCAACATATCAATTTTGAGGGAGGACTCAAACCTTCAAACCGTGTCAATGGCTTTAAACAACAATTTATGATCTAACACACTTTCTGAGGATCAGGAATCCAGGAGCAGCTTAGCTGTTTGATTCTGTCTCAGAGTCTTTTATGAGGTTGTAACCAAGCTGTCAGCGAGGGTTTCAGTCATCTGAAGGTCTCAGTAGGACTGGAGGATCTGCTTCCAGGTTTTCTCACGTGGCCATTGGCAGTAGACCTCATTTTCTTGCCAGCCTCTCCATAGGTCTGCTTATTATATTTCAGCTGGCTTCCTCCAGGGTGAGTGATGAGAAAGAAAGAAACAGGTAGAGAGAGAACCTAGTGTCTTTTATAACCGAACATTGGAGGTCAAATACCATCACATCAGCTATATTCTATTGGTTACACAGACCAAATGTGGTACAATGAGGGAGGTGTACTAGCCAGCTCAGGCTACCATAACAAAATATCATTAAGTGTGGTGACTTAAACAATAGAAATTTATTTTCTCACATTGTGGAGGCTGGAAGTCCAAGATCAAGGTGCCAGAAAATTCAGTTTCTGGTTAAAGTTCTCCTCCTGGCTTGCTGCCTTGTCACTGTGTCCTCACATGGCCTTTCCTCTATGTGCATGTGGAGAGAGAGAGAGAGGGTGAGTGAGAGAGAGATCTGGTGTCTCTTCCTCTTCTTATAAGGGTACAAGTCCTATTGAATTAGGGCTCTACCTTTATGACCTCATTTAACCTTAGTTATCTCCCTAAAAGTCCTATCTCCAAATACAGTCACGTTGGAGATTAGGGCTTCAGTATATGAATTTTGAGGGGAAACAATTCAGTCCATAACAGGAGGGACTACACGAGGTTGTAAACACCAGGAGGCAGAGATCTTTGGCGCTATCTTAGAGGCTGCCTACCACAAGCCTACTGGGTGATGAGTCTCCTGGACTGTTCGTTGCCCTGATGATTTTCTGTGTCATTCAAACCAGACTCACCGAAAACCTTTCCTCTTCGGAGTTACCTTTGGGGTTGTTTTGGTATCACTCCTTGTTTAGTCCTATTGCAGACAAAATGAAAGCACCATTCACACCATTTTATCAGAATGTGAAAATTATAAGTATATTATATAATTACATATATAATTATGGGATGTGTGTGTGTGTGTATGTGGTCCCCCTAAATAAATGTCCAATTACGTCTAAATACCAGTGAAAGAGTTGTATACCTTTATTTTTTTATGTACATATATTCATTTTCATATTCTTTTTCATTAAAGGTTATTACAAGATAATGAACATAGTTCCCTGTGCTATACAGAAGAAACTTTTTAAAATCTATTTTTATATATAGTAGCTAACATTTGTAAATCTCAAACTCCCAAATTTATTCCTTCCCACCCCACTTCCCCAGTAACCATAAGATTGCTTACTATGTCTGTGAGTCTGCTTTTGTTTTGTAGATGAGTTTGTGGTGTCCTTTTTTTTAAATTTTTTTTTGATTTCACATATGAGTGATATTATATGGTATTTTTCTTTCTCTTTCTGGCTTACTTCACTTAGAATGATGATTTCTAGGTCCACCCATGTTGCTGCAAATGGCAGTCTTTTATTCTTTTTTATGGCTGAGTAGTATTCCATTGTTAAATATACTACAACTTCTTTATCTAGTCATCTGTGAATGGACATTTAGGTTGCTTCCATGTCTTGGCTATTGTATATAGTGCTGCTATGAACATCAGGGTGCAAATGTCTGTATAGTTTTAAAATTGTGCTGGTCTGACACTATTTTCAATAATGTTCTCTTACTTTCTTGTGAATATAATCTATTCTGTATATGAAAGAGCATTGAAAATCTCTAGGCTTTTAATTTTTATTTTTTATGGTAAAATATACTTTAAAAAAACAAAATGTTCATGAAGGTATGAATACTTTTAAGTTCTGAACTGCTGACTATTTTCTAAGAAGATAACAAACTTTTACTGAATACATATTACATATGTGTAGACTTGTTTTGAAACAAAAGGGAAAGAATAAAAAGAAATAATCTGTCTTACAGAATTTTCCGTTTGATAACAATTTACTGAAATAAAAAATCTTCACTTATAATGATTTTATTCTAGATATTAAATGCCAAGAGTACCAAAGTGCTTATTCTGTCCTTTTTAAATTGAAATATGGTTGATTTACAATATTATATTAGTTTCTGGTGTATTATTCTCTATTTTCAGTACTAAAAATATAATTAGTAAAGAAAGAATGATAAGGTATATGAGACAGATATTCTACAAAGGACAAGCAGGGAACCAAAGAGCAATACTGGGGAAAGATTTTTTTTTTAATTATTATGAAATATTTCAAACAAGCAGAAAAGGATGCAGAATGATATAATGAATAGCCATTGCTGACTGTCCAGCTTTAATAGACCTGTAACCCTTTGTCATTGTTTGCTATAGATTAACTTTTCAGAAATTAACAAATTACTGCTACATTTGGAGACTCCAGTGTACCATTCCCTGGTCACACTTCCCCTTGCTGTTCTCCAGATAATACCTCTATTCTGAATTAGTGTTTACTGTATACCTGCATGTTTTTATATTATTATTCTATTAACAACATATAGTATGGTTTTGCATGTTTTCAATCTTTATATGGATGATCTCATGGTGGACATACTATTTTGTTTCTTGCTTTTAGTGTTTAACATGTTTTTAAGATTTATCTGTGGTTATATATTATCTCTAATTAAATTTGTTTACTATATGACTAGTGAATACAGCACAATTTATTTATCTTTTCTTCTTTGGCAGACATTTGCTATATTCACCATTATGTTTGGTAATTTGGTTTCTTTGCTCATTATGTTTTTGAGATTTATCCATGATGGTGGATGTGAAGGTATCTTTTTAATATTATACTGCATAATATTACTAAAGATGTTTACTACTAGTTTTAATTACTGCATAATGTCCCAAACAGTGAATATTCCTTGATGTCTTACGCTGTGTGAATGCAAGAGCTTCTCTAGGGTATATACATGGAAATGGAATTACTATGAATAAAGAGTACAAATACTTTCAACTTTATTTGGTTTTATCACATAGCCCTCTAAGGTGATTCTATTTATAGCATAGCGGTGGCATGTTGTCAGACTTGATTTTTGCCAAGCTGATGGATGTAAAGTGGTACCTCATTATTATTAATAACATTAACATTATTTGCCCTTTTCTGACTACTAGTGAGGCGAAGCATCTTTTCATATTTATCGGTCATGCTGGTTTCCTTTTCTGTGAATTGCTATCTATATCCTTACTTATTTTCTATTAAGTTGTTTGAATTTTGCTTATTGATTGGCAGTAGTTATTTATGTATTTTAGGTACTAATAATCCTACCATGCTTCACAATTATTTTTCCCTAAAATTGTTTTTATATCTTTTGTTGAGTGGATTTTTTAAAATCTAGTAATATTTATTAATATTTTATTTCATGGTTTGTGCTAAATATCTTTTAAACATTTAAAACTTTGTCTTACTGTATTTAGGTATTAATCAGACTAGAATAGATTTGTGTGTGTGTGTGTTTATAATAATGAAGTAGTTTCTTTTTTATAATTGCAAAATATTCCAGCTACAGAGGAAAGTATAAAAGAAATTTTTTATATGTATTGTTGCAACACATTTATTGAGTAGTTCAGTCTTCTTGATGAACTTTTTAGTATTTCCTCTGTTGTATGTCACATTTCCATACATGCATGCATGTGTTTCTGGACTCTGTTATGTTCCATTGATCTATTTATTTGTTTCATAGCTTTTAAATAATAAAACAGATGTGTAAATATACATTAGTTTACATAATTCATATGTCTCTCCTATATTCTTAATGAAAGCAAAAACAGAACTAATTGAGGATTTTTTTAAAATTTACATTCAAAATGTACACAAAGATTCTACTTAATAACAAATTACTGAAACTCTTCCTCTGAGGAGACCAAAACAAAAATGCTTTCTTTCAACACTTCTACTTAATATTATGCTGAAGATCCAGGCCAGTGCATTAAAGCATTGAAAAAGAAGTACTTAGTATAATAACAGAAAAGGAAAATAACTTGCCTTATTTGCTGATGAAATTTTGTATACAAATAATGAATGATGAATAAAGGTGAATGATTAAACAAACAGAAATTATATTCAGGAAAGTAGCTTTGGGTTAGAGATAGTCTAAGGAATTGCCTGATTATGTATTCATATCTTTTAAAAATTTATACTATTAAATTATTATAGATTGCTTTTTAGAATTCATTGAGATAAAAATATTTAAAAGTTAAACATGAGAAACACTTAAAAATATACTTCATTAAGCATATTTTCCACAACAAAATTGATTAGGTCAGTTTATCTTTTGTGAGGGACACATTATAAAATGGCCTACAGTGAATCGTGCTCTGTTGAATGCCCTTCCCTTCAGGGTGGCCAAAACCTGGGACTTGCTTCTGAATAATAGAATGTGGCAAAAATGATTAGATGTCACTCTCTTGTTACATAATGTTTTATGAGACTCTGTCTTAGCAGACTATAGTGAGAAAATTTCTTGCTGGCTTTCTATAGGCAAATTGCTATAATATAAACTACCTATAGGCAGGGAACTGTAGGTGGCATCTGGAAGGACTTTAAGGAGCTGCAAGAAAATGAATCCTGCCAACAAGCTGAGAGAGCTTGGAAGTGGATTCTGCCCCAGTTGAGCCTCCAGATGAAAACAGCCTAGCCAACACCTTGATTGCATTCCAATGAGATTCCAAGAAGACTCAGCCAGGCCACTCCTGGACTCCACACCCAAGGAATCTGTGAGATAATATGTATCAGTGTTGCTTTAAGCTATTAATTTTGTGATAGTTTATTATGTAGTAATAAAAAACTAATGCATCTTTGATGTCACTGATACTTAGAACAGACCTTTAAGATTATTGAAGAAATTTATAAATTTACAGAAGAAACTAAATATCTTAGCTATGAACCATTATACCTTAAATTGTTCTTATTTATTTAAAAATAACAAGTCTTTTTTGCAGGATAAAGATGGATTTCTGATTTATTTGGACTTGGAATTCTTTTGTATAAATCATTTTTCCTTGAAGATGATAATGCACCTGAAACAAGCTAATCTGAAGTCTTATATAGTGTTATATAGTCTTGTTATTGGACATGGATTTTATCTTAACTTCTGAAATCTAATATTATTGCAATAGCAGTCTTTTTATTTCTATATGTCCTGAATAAGGAAGTAATTACTTTTGACATTTCCACCTTTGCTTTTTCCACTCCTGTGCTTTGAGCGCTCATGTGTTAATAGTCCTTCTTTCATTGTGATTCATTTTAGTCCATCACTGAAAATTTGCCATTTAAAACATTTACATTAAGTGTGAAATTTGAATTGTTATTTATTTTATTTAATTTATTTTTACTAATATGAAAATGTTCCCTTGCTCTGACCAGTTAAAAACATACTCAGTCAGTGTTGCCTATAGGGATGGGGATCATGATTGTAGTTCATGATCATTTCAGTGGAGCTTGTTTTCCACTTGCAAACATCCCAGTCTCCTTGAATCTAAAACCATTGTCTTTGTCAAACTGGCAGTTGGGTTTAATGTCTTTTATGTGTAAAGATAAGTGTTGTGTCTGATAGAAAAGAAACCAAAGGTAGAATATCTCTTCCCAAGAAACTGTCACACTTGAGAGATATAAAAAAGAAACATTTGAATACCTACAGCAGTGCTTTTAACCAAGCCCATTCTGTAGCTCCTGACTCACTCATACCCGCCTGCTCCCTCCCTCTCTTCCATCTGTTAGTGAATTGCAGGAAGCTTCCAATATCCTCCCTCTTTTAGGACTAAATCGACCCTACCGCCTACTCTATTTCTTTTTGTCAACCCTTGTAAGATAAACTACTAAGAGCCTTCTGTCTCAGAACTTTCATCTCTTTAATTCTCTGCACTTCCTCCTTGACTGAAGCTTCCCAGACTCCAAGAGTTACTCATGAGGAAGCTAAGGCCTAGTGAAGTTAAGAGACTAATGTAACGCAAAGTCTCTATCCCGGCACAACGCTACCCTTCTATGGAGTCTGTCTGTGTTGTGATCTTCAAGATGGATGGGGAGTTGAAGGCCTTGGTGGGATGGTAGGAAAAACAGTGAGCCCTAGGGAGCAGAGAGCAGAATCATTTAATAAGAAAACAGTTAGGCTGTGGTTTCTAGATATAAATATGTGGTGTTGATCAAAGCTAAAGGTAAGGTTTTTTTTTTAAATTTAAATTACTAGAAGAATTTGAGAAAACAGTAATCAAGAGAGTAGTCTTTATGTGATATATCATGAAGGTTTTTTTTTAATTTGATCATTTAGTTTTTATTTATAATCATGAAATTTTGAGCCTAGAATTTTATTACTTTATCATTGATAGTATTGTTAGAGTTAATATTTTTTGAGTCCATACTATGATCCAGCCAATGTATAGTCTGTTACATAGGTAATCTCATTAAATTCTTACTACCACTGTATGAGGTAGACATTGTAATCCCCTTCAGTTTAAACATGAGGAAACTGAGGAATGGAAAGATTAAACAGAATTTTCAGTTATACCTGCTGCTAGTTAAGTGACAGAGCAGGAAACTGGATTGATGTAGTCTGATACTTGAGTCTCTGCTCTTTTCAGTATATCGTTGTAGACACAAGGGCTGGTTCTTGTGACAGAACAGGCCTGGGGACAGGAATCTGGGGAGTCATCAGTCCAGAGATAAGCCATGAGAATATATATGTTTTTCTATGTGAACCTATAGAGAGGACTGGGGGCTTAGAACTAACCCTTGGAGGCAATTCACAATTAGGAGGAAAGGGAAATATCAAACAAACAAACAAGAAAACAAACTAGCAGCTCTGGTTGGAGAATCAAAAAGATCCAGTTAAATTTAAAAAATTAAATTAAAATAAAATTTTTTAAAAGAGATCATGCCCTTGTATGGTATCATCAAGCTAACTGCAGAGAGAGTTTTGAGAAGAATTAAATGATACTCTGTATCGATGACTTGTAGAAACAACAAGGAGAAGGAGAATAGGGAAAAAGCTATTGACTTCATTGATAATGAAGACTTCGGTGATGCCTGAGAGGGTTTTGAGTGTGGGTGGAAAAAGGTTTGTAGATGTAGGGTTGACTCGTAACACAGAGAGGTTTGGCAGTGACATGGGTCAAGTGAAAATAAGGACTGGGCAGTAGGCCCAACTATTTCTTTTAAGAAGAGGATCTATGTGCATGTTGGACAGCAGAGGAGAAAAGATTGAATATATTGGCCAAGGAGGAGATAAATATGAGAGGAAGATCCCTTTTCAGCAGCAGGAGATCGATCACAGTAAAAAATTTAGAGAATGGAGGGAAAGGTTAATCAGTACGAGACGCTAGAAGTGTGTGGAGGTGGTGAAAAATGTTTCTGTAGGGGTTTATATTATGTATTTCTAGCCACGATCTCAGTGAGCTATAAGTTGCGGTTATTGGCTGAGGGCATGATCTGAAGGAGAGCAGACAAGATCTGAAATCCCATACCATTTTCCCCATCCCATCTTTGAGGCATTTGCTACATGTATTTTGCTCCCCTGATAGACTATAAGTTCTTTGAAGAGAATGGGGTTAATCTTGTTCTTTCATCCTTTATTGCCTAACACAGTGTTCCGCATATAGTATATTTTTGTTAAATTGTGCTGAACTGAAATGAATTGAGTGACCAGGAAGATTTCCTAGAGCAGCAAGAGCTTTGTTGAAGTTGGACTGTGTGAATATGTGGTGTGACAGGTTGGTAGAGCTCTGCGTTTTATTGCAGCTGTGCCGCAAGACCAAGGAAAAGAACAGAGGAAGTTGAGTGGGCTAGCAAGCAACGCAGAAGGTCTGGGCTGCTCACGGGCTTGTGTTGTGGCTGACCATGTAATCCAGGTGGTGTGAGGAAGTCGTCATTGCTAGGGGTCGACTAACAACAAGAAACAGTGATGGGTGCTGGTTCAATGAAGCACTTGCTGGAGATAAAGGAAACTATCTCCAATAGAGAAGTTGTCATTGTAGAGGAGCAACACCATGTTTTAGTTGGTTGATTGACCAAAATAAAGATTTGATATATATTATATTATATACAATATATAATAGATATACCAGGTCAACAAGTCAACCTTTTGAATTTTTAATTATGTTGGGGAGAATATAAAATATCTTAAATTGCACCATGAGATATCTCAGTTCACTAAGGCAATATATGTTTTAATAAGAAGGATAATTTCCGCCTGATGAGTTCAGGGAGAACTGAGTATACATCTATCCATCCAGGTATGCTAACAGTTGTTATAAAACAATGTTATGAAACATATGTTCACTTCTTACTAAAGTGCTCTTCTAATGCTTACACATATTATCTGCCTTAAATCACACACCTCAATGAAGTAGATAGGAAACTGCACTGAGGCCCAGAGAAGAGAAATTTGCCCATGATTACTGTGCTATTGAGGGGTAACACAGGAATTTGAACCCAGGAAGTATGACCTTAACTGTGTTCTTAATTATTATAGCATATCATCTCCTGGCCAGCCCTTAAATACTGTGTTCCAGTGAAATGCCAAGGACAAGTGAGTCCTTTGCTTCGAGCATCTAGACTAGCCTGAGAGAAATTTAACATTCTGTATATTGAACATAAATTTGTATACTGAACATAAATTTGTATAATGAGAAGGATTAAGACGAATTTGTATATAATCATTGCAGCAAGTTTTGGTTCCATTTGGGTGCAAAAAAAGTGTGTTGTTTCCCTCAACATTTACAAGAGTGGTTCTCATCTATCCCCTCATGTGTAATTTAGGACAGAAATTTCTTGCACAATAGGCAGTTGGGTAGCTCCTTTTGAATTTTACCAGAAACCCCATCTCAGCATTTCCAAAATTTGTGTTATCATCATTTTCCCCCAAGGCTCCTTCTCTCAGTGAACAGCATCACCAGTCACCAGTTGCCCAAGCAGAAGCCTACCCATCACCTGTGCTATCTCCTCACTCCCAACACAGTCAATTTCTAGGACACCTTAAATCTATCCACTTCTTGAAAATTTCTCTTGCCTTCAAATTGGTTACCATTCCTTCAGTTTTAACACATTTTACACAATATTGTTCTTTCTGAAATACAAATCTTAACCTGTCCTTCCTCTGTTTAACATGAATTCTTGAATTCTGCTTCACCTGAGCTGTAAAGGTCCCATGATCCTTCTTGCCTGACTTTTCAGTTAACTATGTTTTTTCACCCACACTCCACATTTCTCATTCTCTCTGACACATTATGCTTGTTCATCCGCGCCTTGCTTATGAAGTCTCCTTACACTAGAATCTTTTCTCTTTGCTTCACTAACTTCTACTTATCCTTAAGGTCTTGGCTTAGATGTCAGCCATGGTATCATTTCTTCCTGTAAGGTTTTCCTGATTCCCTCAGTTCATATTAGATGTCTTTTCTATGTGCATCACACACACACAAAAAGGGGAGACAGTTCATAAGAAAATTAGAGGCATAATTGAAAGACTATTTAGAGCAATAGAAATTGTGGCATAGTCTGAGAGCCAGTTTCTTCTAACTACTTCCCCTAAAGTGAACGGTTGATCTTCTCTGCATAAAGCTTATTCTGAGCCTTGATGGCCAGAAATGCAGCTCCCTGAGTATCTGTTTGGTGTCCTTCCCTCTTCTCCTTTGGGAATGATCATTGTTGTTGGTCTTCTATCCAACAGTTGGGCTCACAGCAGGTTGTATTTGGGTTCTTTTTTGACTTTTGAAAACAGCAGTTGGTTATAACTTACATGTTTGTTTGATTTATTGTCGCTGTGACAACATTTAAGTACCCTCCATGAACCCAATGAAAAACAAAAATATTAGACAAGAATATATTAAAATAATTTAGTTATGTTTTGATAAGAATCATTCAAATTCACATTTATTGACAGCTAATGAGTAAAGCATTTGCATAATTATTTCTGTATTGAATAAAATGTAATTTCCCTCTAAATTATACTATTTGAGGAGGAATTTTTATTTGTATGCCATTTCTGTATCCATTAATATCTAAGAATAAATCTTTAGGTGGCCTATAAAAATAACTTCTGCCTATATTCTAGCATGAGCTTACATTTGGGAAAGTATTTTTCAGCTAATCTTTGCTTAATAAATTTTGGGAAAGTCTGATTTATCTATGTATTTCTCTCTGTGAAATAAAGACTACTCATGACTTTAATTTTTTTCTTTTGACACAACATTCACTGGACATAGAGTATTTATACTGTACTATTTAGGAACCTGGAAATTCATTAGAATCAAGAATAGCCACAGTATCCAAATCGATGAACTGTTGCTGACTCTTTAATATCTCCAAAGGGAAACCAAGCTTATAAAATCTTGCTAACCACCTTGCGTTGAGCTGTCACCTCCAATGTACCTTTGATATACTCGCTCTTTGTTAAAGGGGAAGATGGGAAACAGAAAGTGTATCATTTCATTCACACGGACTTTGTCTGAAAGTGCGGCTGTGATATGATTTCTGTCAGAAACAATCTGTTTGATATTTCTCTGTCTTTGCTTGGGAACACAGAGTGGCCTGTCTGTTTTCTATCCCTGGGTGCTGGGATATGCTGCCTTGTCAAACAGCATTTGTCTTCACTCACTACCTGCTTGTTGAGTGGAGCTCAGCCTCGCCGCGGTGGCAGAGAAAGCCTTAGGCTGCTCGGCATCTGTCTCTTCGTGTAATTAACTGCAGCCCTGGATCGGGAGCAAAACAGAGATTTTGTGCTGTAAAAGAGTAATGTGTCTAGACAGGAGTTTCTAAGCAAGGAAAAGGTTTGTTAGTGTTTCTGTTCAAAGAGGAGGACACAGATTTTTTTTTTTTTGCCTCAAAAATGTTTTGAAGACAAAGTGACCATTTGCTTCTTAAGTAAACTTTGAACAACTCACCTAATGTGCCTTAAATGCTCCGTCAAAAGCCTTCACTTGGTTATTTTTGCATCAAAATGAATAATGATAATGAACTATAGACCATTGAATTAGATAAGAACTCATGAGTCAACACTGACATAAATAAATGAATAAATGAATAAAAGATGAAAATGGTCTCTTCTTCAGAGTAGAATGCCAACTAGTTAATGTTGAAGGAATGATTAAGTTAGAAAAATCACCATTTCACAATAGTCATGTAGTAATTGATTTGAGCAAGAATCATCCATGGATTCTAATACTAGTAGATGAAAGTTTGATGAGGATCAGGATATATATAGTCTCAAATTTTCTCCTCACAAGTTATAATATATATATATATATGTTACAAATACATATACATACAAATTACATATTACATATATATAGATATATATATATACCTAGATATATATATATCTATAAATATGTATATATCTAGGTAAAGGATATATGGCAGCTTTTTATTTTCTTTTTGTAACTTTTCTGTAAGCTTAATGCAATATGAAAATCAATAAGTACCCAAAAATAGAATTCACTTGTGCTCTTTTGGCTTTCTTCCCAAGTAATTGGAGCATGGCTCAGATTTGGCTCTTTTTAACATAGTATTAGGAAAAATGCATTATGCTACTCAGAAGCTTCACTCACCAGCTGCCAACAAAGCTTCATTAATGTAATATGTTTCACAATCAAAACCTGCTCTCTCTTGGGAAAAGAGTGACATTCCGAATACTTGCCTCTCACAGAGACCCACTTAGAGACTTGCAATCCAAAAGGAGTTCTCTGTGAAATGCGAATATCTGCATGTGTGGTTCCCTGACACATTTTATAGTACCCTTTGACTCTACAGAAAAGGGCCCTGAAATTTAGAAAATGAATGCTTATGATTCTTCCTATGCCATTCTTAATAAGCTTGCTTTCAGGAATCAGAAGGCAAAGAATCCTCCCTTCTAAGACCTTATTGTGAAGCCTTAGCAGCCCTGATAATTGCTTAAATGAGAAAAAGAGACTAAATATTATAATAAAGACTGCAAACAGTATTGAAGACAATTATACTAAACTCTTCCCTGGATATTTTTGGGATTTATTTAATATAGAGCACTGTGATGCCTGAATGGATGGATTTATAATTTAACTTAAAAGTTGGAATTAAGCAATTCAATGTGTGTCTGAAGGACAACCTGCTGATTAGGTGCCCTGTGTTGCACTTGCCATTGAGGATGGGCTTGACCATTCCTTCACAGCCCGGGCCAACAGGATCTCTTGTTTGAAGCCACTGGCTTTGAAGTATCTTTTCTTTCTGGTTGGTGACTAATAGAGGTGGTTGAGTTCCCTCCCAAGGGGTAAATGAGTCAAATTTCAAGTATCAGTCCTGTTTGTAAATTGATCTAGCTCACCAACACTGTGAGATGGTCTCTGGTGTGCTCCTAAAACCTCCTCCAGTAATTATTGAATTAATTGATATTTGTATTTTGGGGATATATTTTACATTGAAAAACAACTTTGTATTTTATATTTTCTTAGAAATATAAGTTCTCTCCCCTCTACCTTTCCTCTTTCTTTCTTTCTTTCTCTCTTTCTCTCTTTCTCTCTTTCTCTCTTTCTTTCTTTCTTTCTTTCTTTCTTTCTTTCTTTCTTTCTTTCTTTCTTTCTTTCTTTCTTTCTTTCTTTCTTTCTTTCTTTCTTTCTTTCTTTCTTTCTTTCTTCTCCTTCCTTCCTTCCTTCCTTCCTTCCTTCCTTCCTTCCTTCCTTCCTTCCTTCCTTCCTCATTTCTTCTTTCATGATAGAAGAAGTCTGTAGAAGTCATATTGTCCAACTTCTTATTTTAAGAATTAAAAAATTCTTTATTTTAAAGAGTAAGGATTGGGTGCCAGAGATCTCCAGGTTGCCTGGGGACCGTGTTTGTTGGTGGGGCTGGAATTTGGACCAAAGGCTTCAGGTTCTCAGGCTAGCGTTAAAGTTACATGTTGGCACTCTCATAACAACCAAGAATCTTTTCAACTTCTTGAAAATTCTTGGAAAACAAAAACATACTAATTTTTAGGTAGAATATCTGATGAAATTAGCTTTTGAAACTTTTGGTTTTGAAATAATTTTAGATTTGCAGAAGATTGTAAGGATAGTACAGAGTCTCTGTATCTCTCTCCCTCAGCTTCCCCTAACACTAACCGTGGTGCATTCATCAAAACTAAGAAGTCGTTATCGGTACAACACTATTAACTAAAATAGACTTTGTTCAGGTTTCCCTAGTTTTTCTACTAATGTCCTTTTTTTCAATTACTGGATCCAATCCAAGATACCACATCACCTCTAGTCATGTCTCCTTAGTCTCCTCAGTTTCTCAATACTTCCTTGTTTTTCACAACCTTGACCCTTCTTAATAGTGGTCAAGTATCTTGTAGAATATTCCTCAGTTGGGGCTTCACTGAGGTTTTCTTTTGATTAGACCGAAGTTACACATTTTGGGGGAAAATATCACGGAAATGATTTGCCCTTTTCATTGCTTTATATCAGGGTGTGCATGATACCAATATTACTTATTACTGGTGTTGTTGACCTTGATAACTTGGTTAAGATGGTGTCTGCCAGGTTTCTCCACTGTACAGCTCCTGTTTTTCCCTTCTCATACACTATTTGTTAGAAGCCAGTAGTTCAGCCTACATTAAAAGGAAAGGGAATTAAGCTCTACTTCTTGGTGAGAGGAGAATTAAAAAACTTGCAGACATAGTTAAGACACCATAATAAGTAACAGCTAGTTGAGGGGAAATACCTTCTGGCTATGCAAATACAAAAGTTTCTCCTAAGTTTTGCTCACCAATTTAGTATTTTTCAGTGGATCTTGCCTATTGCAATTATTACTGTGATGTTCTAATAAGGCTTCTTTTTTAATCCTTATTTTTTTACATTTATTAATTGGAATTCTTTTATAAGGAAGATTAACCATTCTCCCCCATTTACTTATTTATTCAGCCTCTTAATTATATTCATATGGGGCCATGGATGTTAATTTTATTCTTCAGGTAACAGTTCAAAACTATCATTTATTTTTCAAATTGTTCATGTTAGCCATTGTGAGCTCTTTCAGTTTGCCTCCTGTGTTCTTTTGACATATACCATACTTTTTATCCCCCCTCCTTCTGAATTCTTTCTTACTTTCTGACAGTACAAGATGCTCCAGGATCATCTTGTGTGTCCCGTGCCTCAACCAAGAATCAGCTATTTTTCTGGGAGAAAGCTGTTTAGAAACCAAGGTCTGGGTGCTAAGTGTGCTTATTGCTTTTGGGTTGTATTTTCCCTAGGCCCTCTCAGCAGACAGCCACAGGAAATATATGTATATATACTATTTTTGTAAACATATGCGTTTATATTTATTCCTATATCTATGTATCTATATATATGGTAAAATAAACATGAGTTTATAATGTTCTGTTTGATTCTGATCCAACACTACAGGGTTCATTCTAACATTCCCATCTTGGTTATTTGAAACTTTTTTCTTTGACAGTAAGAAACGTGGTTCCTGTCATGTATAATATATTTTCTCATTTGTTCAACTTTAATATACATGTAAGAGTGTTAGGATTGATAAATTTTACTATGTGAAACGAATTTAATATGTAGAGTGCAGTGTTTGTGTGCATTTCGTTTTGTCATTAGCCTTCCAATATCTAGACAAACACTTGTTTCCCACAGCTCTTTAGGTCAGTTACTTTCTTCCCCACCCCTTCAGTGAGGTTACATTTGTAATATGGCTAAGTTGAGTTACTTTAGTCTGTATTACATCCTGATTCCTCCCAAACCCTGGTTGGTTTCATTTTGTCTGTTTTGTTTTTTAATTTGCAAAAAGTGATTCTTTCTGGTGTAAGTTTTATGGGTTTTTACAAATGCATAGAATCATGTACTCACCACCACAGTACCATTAAGAATCAAATAGTAATCATTAGTAATCAATCCCTCCCCTCAACCTCATTCCCTGGCAACTACCAATCACTTTTCTGTCCTAACAGCTTTGCCTTTTCCATAATGTCATATAAATGCAATCATAGAATAGATAGCCTTTTAGGTTTGGCTTTTTTTTCACATAGCAAAATGCATTAAAGATTCACCCATGTTGCTTCATGTATCAACAGTTTGTTCCTTTATAGCCACATGTAAATCAGAGTGGTTAGAACACACCCTCACAGCATACATAAAATAAACTGAAAATGGCTTAAAGACTTAAGACATGACACCATAAAACATAAAACTCCTAGAAGAGAACATAGGCAAAGCATTCTCTGACATAAACTGTAGCAGTGTTTTCTTAGGTCAGTCTTCCAAGACAATAGAAATAAAAGCAAAAATAAACAAATGGGGGTGTAATCAGACTTACAAGCTTTTGTACAGCAAAGGAAACCATAAACAAAATGAAAAGACAGTCTATGGAATGGGAGAAAATATTTGCAAACAATGCGTCACACAAGGGCTTAATTTCCAAAATATACAAACAGCTCATACAACTCAATAACAACAACAATAAAAAAAACAATCAAAATGGGCAGAAGACCAAAATAAGCATTTCTCCAAAGAAGACATACAGATAGTCAATAGGCACATGAAAAGATGATCAATACCGCTAATTATTAGAGAAATGCAAGTCAAAACTGCAATAAGATATCACCTCACACTGGTCAGAATGGCCAATATTCAAAAATCTACAAATAAATGGAGAGTGTGGACAAAAGGGAACCCTTCTACACTGTTGGTGGGAATGTAAATTAGTGCAGCCACTGTGGAGAATAGTACAGAGTTTCCTTAAAATACTAAAAATAGAATTGCCTTATAATCCAGCAATCTCACTCCTGGGCATGTATTTGGAGGAAAAAAAGATACATACGCCCTAATGTTCATAGCAGCACTGCTTACAATAGCCAAGACATGGAAGCAACCTAAATGTCCATCAACAGATGACTGAATAAAGAAGATGTACAATGGAATACTACTCAGCCATAAAAAAGAAACGAAATAATGCCATTTGCAGCAACATAAATGGATCTAGACATTATCATACTAAGTGTAGTAAGTCAGAAAGAGAAAGACAAACATCTTATGATATCACTTATATGTGGAATCTAAAACATGATGTAAATGAATTTATTTACAAAAAAAGAAGAGACTCACAGACAGAAAACAAACTTGTGGTTGGTTACCTAAAGGGGAAAGTTGGTTGGGAAGGGGTAAAGTAGGAGTTTGGGATTAGCAGATACAAACTACTACATATAAAATAGATGAACAACAAGGTCTTACTGTATAGCACAGGGAACTATATTCAATATCTTATAATAAACTATAATGGAAAAGAATGTGAAAATAATATATAAAAATATATATAAATAACTGAATCACTTTGCTATACAACAGAAACTAACACAACATTGTAAATCAACTATACTTGAGTTAAAAAATTTGTTCCTTCATATTGCTAAGTAGCATTTCTTTGTATGGATATACCAGAATGTATGTAATCACCTGTTGAAAGACATCTTGGTTGTTTCTAGGTTTTGGTGATTATGAATAAAACTACTATACACATTTCCATACACATTTTTGTGTGAACATAAATTTTCTATTCACTTGGGAAAGTACCTAGCAGTGTGATTGTTGGGTCATATGTTAAGTGTGTATTTATAAATATTTGCCAGACTGCTTTCCAGAGTAGCTATACCATTTTGCATTCCCATCAGAAATCAAAGTGTGTTCCTGTTGCTCTTAATCCCCACCAGCACTTGGCATTGCAATGGCTTTTTGTTTGTTTGTTCTGCTCTGTTCTGATTAAGCCATTCTAGTAAGTGTGTAATGGTATTTCATTAGGGTTTTATTTTGTATTTCCTTAATGATTAATGGTGTTATGCCATGTTTCCTGTGCTTCTCTGCCATCTACATGTCTTCTGTGGGTGAGATATCTGTTCAGATCATTTGTCCTTTAAAAACTGGGTTGTTTCTTTTCTTATGGTTGAGTTTTAAGAGATATATATATATATAGAGAGAGAGAGAGAGAGGGAGACTGTATAAAGTCTATGTACAAGGACTTTACCAAATTTATGATTTACAAATATTTTCTCCAAATTTGTGCCTTCACTTCTCATTTTCTCGACAGTGTTTTCACACAGCAAATGTGTTAAAATTTGTTAACATCTAATATATAATTTTTTTCTTTTATGGGTTGTGCCTTTGGTGATGTATCTAAAAACTTCTGGTCAATTCCTTTTTTTTCCCCTAGATATTTTAGAGTTTTACATTTCACCTTTGGTCTATGATCCAGTTTGAGTTAATTTTTTTTTTAGGTGTGATGTATTAATTAAGGTCCTTTTTGTTTTGTTTTGCTTCATATAGAAGCCCAGTTATTCCAGCACCATTTGTTGAAAGATTATGCTTTCTTCATTGAATTGCCTTTCTACCTGTGTCAAAAATCAGTTGACAATGTTTGTGTGGGATTATTTTTGGTCTCTCTATTCTGTTTCATTGATTCATATTTCTGTCTTTTCATTAGTATCATATTATGTTGCTTGTATTGTGCTATAGTAAGACTTTGAAATTGGGTAGTGTGTGTCCTCCAACATTGTTCTTTTTCAGAATTGTTTTGGATATCCTAGTTCCCTTGACTTTTCATAGAAGTTTCAGAATCAGCTTATCAAAATCTACAGAAAAGCTTGCTGTGATTTTTATTTGGATTACATTGAATCTGTAACTCAAATTGTAAAAATTGACATTTAACATCTTAAAAATATTGTTTTTAACTTTATGAATATGGTGTATCGCTCCATTTATTTATACATTTGATTTTTTATCAGTGTTTTGTAGCTCTCAACATACAGATACTGTACACATTTATAAAAGGATTATACATGAATATTTTATATGAATATTTCATGTAATTGAAGATGTGTCATTTTAAAATTTAATTTCAAATCCCAGTTGTTAATTTCTGGCGTATAGGAATGTGGTTGATTTTCATACATTGATCTTTGTCCTACAACTGTTAAACTCTCTTATTCTAGGAGCTTTGATGTTGATTCTTTGGGGTTTTCTACATAGACAATCATGTTAACTATGAATCAAGACTATTTTATTTATTCTTTTCCAATTTGTATGCCTTTTATTTCTTCTTCCCCCTCTCAGTGCACTGACTGGGACTTTCAGTACTTTGCTGAATAGGAACAGTAAGAGATTTTTGCCTTAATATTGATTTTAGGGGGAAATTATTCAGTCTCTTACTATTGAGTATGATATTAACAGCAGATTTTTTTTGTAGATGACCTTATTAGGGTAAAGACATTTCATTCTGTTCCAACTTTGCTGTGAATTTTTATCATGAAGGCATTTAGAATTTTGTTGAATTTTTTTCTGCATCTATAAGGAGGATCATATATTTCTTTTTTAGTTAATATGGCAAATTACATTGACTGGTTTTCAAGTGGTGAACAGGTCTTGAATTCCTATGATGAATTTCACTTGGTTATGTGCTGTTTCATCCTTTTTTAATTTTGCTGGATTTGATTTGATAATATTCTGTTGAGTAATTTCTGCCCCTATGACCGTGGGGAATAATGGTCTGTAGTTTCTCTTTTGGATAGATTTTTGTTTGAGTTTGGTATTAGGATAATGTTGACCTCATAAAATGAGCTAGGAAATATTCTTTTCTACATTCTGGAAAAGATTTTATGGCATTCATAGTATTATTTCTTCCTGAAATGTTTGGAAGAATTCAGTATATTTTGGAAAAGTAATTTTATGTAATTTCTTTACATGGAATTCCATTTTAATTTTTAATTAAAGCTTAGTTAGTATTCAGAAAAGTTAAACCTACTCTGTGGCTGAAAAATCAAAATTAACTTAGCTGCTTTAGAATCTGGAAACTGAGTTGAGTTCACCATGATTTGTGCATTGTACTGTGGGATGAAATTCAGTGGTTGTCTTCCTAGAACATAACACATAAAAATAAATTTTCCCTAATTTTATTTCAGAGTCTTTATATCAAGACTAATATTTAATATTGACAATCAGGAACTAGTAACTTTCCCTGAAATATTACACACTGTCTTGCAAAATACCTGGAACCAAATGTCCAACTTTTGGATATTTTGGTTTTTCAGTCTTCTTTGTGATGAAAAATGTCAGTCTTTCTTCAGCTTTGTGTCTTTCAGTACCATCATAGCCTCCCCATGCATCTGACAGTGTACCCCGAGGTCTGCTTAAGGTATGACTCAGCAAATCACCATGGTGATGGGAACAAGGGCCAGGCCAAGGAGGCATCAATTGTAACTGGGTAATAAGAGGGCTTTCTTTCTCCAAGCATGCTGCAGCCTGCTTTGGAGACCTGTCTTGAACAACTTGAGTCTGAAAAGTCGGATTGGTATCCATCTTTGGTAGGGCTGCCTCAGTGAACCTGGGTTTAAAGGATTCTTTGCAGATCAGATCTTCTACTTAGCTGCAGAGAGATTATCCTGTTGAGCATCTGGTCTTTGTTTTATCTTCAGTCCTTATTTCTTCACCACAAGGGGTTAACCTTTAGCTGGACTGGCACCATTTCAGGGCATTTAGGATTTTAAGTTCAACATATGGATAAATTTCAATTAAAAATATAGTAGAACATTTAAGAAAATGACTTGATGTTCCTCATTTTATAGTTAACATATTTTGAAATGAGATCTTATAGAAACAAGCATAATTTTATTTATGTCTTTCATATGGTAACCTTAAGAGAGAGCATTTTGTATCTTTATTCATTTGTGTAATATTTCTTTCTTAGAAAACTTGAGTCAGGAACCAGATCCCTTTCATCTTTGTTTCCCCAACAACAGAGTGTACAGCACATAACAGGGGCCAAGTGATGCTTGTTGAATGAATAATAAACATGTAGATAAAGTATATGGTTTTCCCTCTTCTTGTTTTATCCTTAATTTCCATTCTCAGTAAGTTTAAGTTTTCCCCCAAAATGTTATAAGGAACTGTTTTCTTTTTCTAATGTGCTTGCTATGGATATCTGAGAGAATACTATTTACTACCCATTTTATTTAGAAAAAATTTACTTGTGTGTTTATTGGTAAAATATTTCCTAAATAAACCTCTTTTGGTGTCATGCATACCAGATACCTCCAGAGTCTGTTTTTTCGTTTGTTTGTTTTTTGTTTTTCAAGCTGGAGAAGACAAGACAATGAGGAGAAAGAAAGAAGAGATCAGGTGTGCAGGTTTGTACACCTGGTTTGTGTTGGGTTTAGAGTGACAACAGATGTTAGTGGCATGATGGACCCTAAATGAGTATCTCATCTAAAGCTTCCTAATCCAGGCCATCCTGACCCAGCAGCCACTGATTTTTCCTTCGCATTAGACTTGAGAGCCTTACTGATTTTCACCAGCAATACAATTCAGTGTTTAGAGTCAGACATCTAGCATCCTGACATTTTGCTTATTGAGAGTGTCCACCAAGCCCAGTAACCTTGCATTGGACCCGCTTGCCTCTGTGTTTGTTCCTTTCTGCAGCCACACTTACTCCCAGGTGTCATGCCTCCCTCCTCCTTTCATGCTGCTTCCTCCTGTCTGCCCTGAAGGTCCTGGGCTCTCATTACAGCCCGCACCTGCTGCTTCAGGCCGGCCTCCTCATGGTGGATTCCAGGGATGTCCCTCAGCCCTCCCTCCACAAGCCATTTGTCAACTGCCGCACTCCCTGGCAGCACCTATTTTTATGCCAGCAATATTACAGCTTTCTCTCATCAGCTTCTCTTCGTAACTCTCACTTAAGTGTGGCTGTATTATCCTAGGAAGTTTCCCACCCCAGAATTATTTTGGAATGGCATAATTTCAAGTTTACTGGCCTGGAAAATGTCACAAGAATGGGAAGTTCTCACCCATGTTACTTGCTCGAACATAACTTTGCTTCACTGCACTTGTGTGATTAGCGTTAGTGAAACTGTCTATTTGTGGCATGTCTTTACTAAATAACTCTTTAAATACAATTCCACTGTGTAAATAGCTTAATACAGTTAATAAGAAGAAAATAAACATAGAATTGTATTATAAAAACACATGTGCTTTATTATTAGTGGAATCCGAATGTCCTCAAACCTTGTTAGCTTCAGGTACAAATAAGGTCACACTGCAAATGACCATGTTTCCTGGCAAACAGCCTCGCCTGCTAACTGGAGCATCTTAGCCCTTCTTGCTTTTCTTCCCTATGTCTCCTTGGTTATTCCTGAGCATATCCACAGTGTTATATATATATATGGGTAGTCCTCTTGTCTCTCATACTCTTTGGCTATAGCTTCCTTGTTGAGAACATACACCGCCAAAGAAGGATCTTACCTGGACTACAGGTGCATCCTTGACCACATGGCTTCACTGCTCCTGGGAGCATCTTTAGTGCATCTCAACACTACAAATACCTTAAGATGCCAAAAAGTGCTGTGCCCCCTTCAGTCTGCATAGTGATGACACTAGGTTATGCTCCTTGGAAAGCATGCATTTAAATGAGATCTTACAGACATAAGAATGATTTTATTTTTGTCTCTCATAAAACACCTAAGGCATCTTACATTACACACACATATTTGACTGCATACATAGGTTCTGCTATAGTTGACAACCCAGCTCTGGGATGCCCTTTGTCAGTAAGATTCTGAAGCAATATTAATGGTGCTTTGTAGTTTTACATCTCTTGAGACAACATCTCCTTCATGTCAACAATTTCTTTCCTGGCAGGCTTTGGAGCTGCCTGTGTTAGTTTGGATTCTCTCGTTTCTTTGAGTGTATGAGTGCTCAATTCTGAAACAGTGTTCACTCACATTAAATATTGAAAAATAACTGCTTTTTCTGTGCCATGTGACATAGCCCTTCCAGTTGACATTTCTTTGTTCTTATGTGATCTTTCAAAGCATTTGACAACTTTAACCTCATACTTCCTACTTGTGAAACACTTTCTTCTCTTGATCTCTCTCCTACCATGTTGAACGCTCCTTTTTGGTCTCTTTAACTGTCTGCTCTTTTTGCTTTTGTTCTAGCTCTTAACATTGAGTGCCACAGGGCTCTGTCCTCTGACCTCTTCTCTTCTACCTCTGTACTCCGTGGATGATCTCATCTGCTCCCAAGGCTTGAAAAGCCATCAAGATTCCAGCGATTCCCAAATCCACAGCTCCAGTCCCAACCTCTGCAGGCTCATAGATCCAATTTCATACAACAGACATTTCCGTTTGGAGGTGTAACTGGAATCTCAGACTGAACATACCCCAATTAGAGAGGTTATTTTCCTTTCTCAAACTTGCCCCTCTTCCAGTCCTCTCCAGGCTGGACACCTCGGCATCTCTTCACTTTGTTTTCCATCACCAGCCCTATCTCAATACCTAATCCATCCTCAAGTTCAACTGATGAAGCTTTCATTTATTTCCATGCCTAGATCTAGAGTCTGGCCATTTATTTTGATTTCCACTAAACTCTTAGTCCTGGTTGCCATCATCTGTTCTATAGCAGCTGATTCCTACCTGCTCTTTCTACTTGTTTTTGCTCCACTACCATCCATTCTCCATCAGCAACCAGAGTCATTCATTTTTGAATGAACATTATATGTCACTCTCATCCTTAACACTCTCCATCATGTTTAGAATAAAATCTTAGCTTACTATCTTGGCCCACCAAACACTACAAAGTCTGGCTCCTGCCCACCTCTGTGACTGCTGTCCCCACCCGACTCTGCTCCAGCCTACTAGCTCTCCTCCTGTTCCTGGAACATAATAGGCTTTTTTCCATTTAGTGCTGTTGCACCAGCTGTTCCTCTGGCCCCAAATACTCTTCCCATGAGCTTTACATGGCTCTTTCTATCTTGCCATTCAACTCTCAGCTTAAATGTAGCCTCCTAACAGAAGTCTTCCCTGATAGCCCCACATAAATTAGTTACACAATCACTCTCTATCATGATAACGTATTTTAATTTTCTGCATAACACTTACCATTTTCAGACTTTCTTTATTTGTCTGTTGTTTATAAGCTCCCTGAGAGCAGTAAACTTGTCTGTCCTGTTCATGGCTATACCCCAAGTACTCAGAGCAGTACTATAGACACTCAAGAAATATTTATTTGAAAAAAAAAAGAGAAATGTTTATTTGAATGACTGAATTTCATTTATGTTTTTCTCTATACAATTATATATATACATATATATTTAGAGAAATATATGCATATATATGCATCTCTTTTTTTTTGAATACAACAGGAGTTATTTTTGGTAGTTACTTCAGAAAGAATACCATCTTTAGGATGGTATATTTCAGTACAGTGAGTTCCAGTTATGGGCAGAGCTGTTTTTATACTTACGTGTATTTTGAATGCTTAAATGAATCAGTTTTTTCCCTTCCTGAAAAAGGGACTACTGATTGTCTGCCCAAACTCCATTATTTGCTCTTCTTTAATTATTAAAGGTGGAAATATGTCTAGTTCAAATACTAAATACCCTAGTCTCCACTGCAGATATAGGTGTCCCCTCCTGTAAAAAGTGGAAGTCATTAGGTGAAGTTCTTGGAAAACCAATTTAAAAGGTTTTGACTGAGGTATTAAACAGATACCTTTTACTCTTACCTTTTTCTTCTTGCTGCTTGGAAAATGGCCATGATGACTAGAGCTATAGCAACCATTGTGTGATCATGAGACAACCACAAGGAAAAGAGATAAGAATAGCAGAGAGAAAGGAAGATAAAGTCTAGATTTCTAATGACTTAATAACTTTCACATCAATTAGACTGCTAATTTCTTGATTTATGAATAAAAGAAAAATAAATTACTATCTAAACTATTATATATATTAATCCACTATTATTTTGAGTTTTCTGCCATATTAGCTGAGCCTAATAATAATTTCTCTCCCCAAGTAAAAATATGCCATCCTTTGAAATTTGAGTCTATTAGAAAATCAGTTTTAGTAAATTATTTCATAAAATGTTCTGTCTGTTAATTTTACATAACTTATTCAATTTGGGAATTTATTTCTATAAATGTTGTTTTCCATGTTCTCATTTATGAGAGGTCCTGTGGCTTAATGAGGAGGATGTGGTCTTTGGAGTCAAATGATCATGGTCATTTGAAACTTAGCCTTGTCACTTATGTGATCTCTGGCAAGTTTATTAATTTGTCTGAACCTCACTTCCCCATATCATTAATACTCCATACAATTTTACAAGAATACAGTGAAGTGAGAGAAACATTCTATCTCTCATTCAATCTCAAACATGTCTACATGTGTAAAAAGTCATTGACTATACATTTAAGGTTTACTACTTTCTTTATGTAAGTTATATTTTAATTTTAAACAACTGGCAAAAACAGGCATGCCATAAATGGAAAAAGAGAAACCCACAAAATATAATATTTCAATATGATTATCTTATTTCTATAATAAAAAGATAATCATTCTAGGGGGTATTTACAGGTATTTTAATTTTTAAATTCAGAAACTGAGATGAATGCATTCTGCCAGAAGTGTTCACATGTAATATGACACACTGAAGTTTCCTTTACTAATTTCTGACTCTCCTACAGTTCTTTACCCTAAGATCTATAAGATTCACAATTACTGCCAAGATGTATTGTGATTTTTTTCCCCTGTGCTGAAGTTTTAAGGTTTGAGAAGCAGAATCCAAAAACTGTGCTTTTCACTAAAATTAGGGAGTCAGTGTCCCCTTCCTTGGAATGGTTACCAAGGAATGATTGTTCAGATGGAAGGAGGGGTCATCTGATTTCTGTAAAAAAGACGGTGGCCAAGATTAAATGTGTGGGCTGTGAGACTCTTGTTTCCAGGAGCACTGAATTCCCACTCTGCTCCTCATAGGACCAACTTTATTTCTTCCCTAAGTTTGTGAGTTATCATCCCTAAAGACTTTCTCCTTCTCCAGTCCCTTGTCCCATTGTCCCCAAATGTACTCCATCGATGCACGTGGAAGCAGCTCCCCCTGTCTTTTGGGAGGTGCCAGTTTACTTCTGTGAGAGACAAGCTGGTTTTCACATTACACTGGCAACTATCCTGGACTTTAAAAAAAACAGCTGTGTGGTTGCCAGCTGACCTGCTTTCAACCAAACAGCTGCTGTGTAAAGTCAGGGGTAAAGTTTGCAAATCCGTGGGGATTGAGAGTTTTTCAACACCCACCTTTGCTTGAGAATATGAAATGTCCAGGTTATGAGCTATGTGAATTGCTTCAACTTCCTATGGAATCACAGCAGATGATGTTCTGTGCTGGCTAGTTGAAACCAAATATCAGACTAGACGGATGTGCATATGCTTCAAGAGTTGTACGAGTCTGAGTATTCTATTCCTCATCCATTGCTCACCAGTCTAAAATTAGTGATTTGTGTGTGTGTGTGTGTGTGGGGTGGGGGGAACACCTGTCTTCCCCAGGTTATTTTTGAACTAAGACAGTGAGAAGATAAACAGGAATCTTTTTTGTGGAATATGGTGTTGAGTGGTGTATTTTTGTTGGTGAGGGAGAGAGGAAACCCATGACATGGTTCCATACACACATGCTCCCCACACACATACTCACAGAGAGCCATCTTACATGGAGTGCCTGTAACTATGGATTTAGATATCTTTATTTCTGTCTTCGTGAAATAAACTCTAAAAACCATGGAATAAACTCCATTTATTTTTGCTCTTTTTACCTCCTCACCTGTACGCTGCACAGTAATTTAGCTCCCCAGGACAGCTTTTAAGATTCTAATCTTGTTCCTGTCCAGCACTTTTCTCACAGCAGTGAGGAAAGGATTGGCATTCCTCCACTATTGTATACAAAGGAGAATCCGTTCTTGGAAATAAGAGCATTGTTTATGTTGAAATTCCCTTAGCTTAGCTGAACCTTCGATTATATCGCCCATTCAGATAACCAGATTTTTACCCCCTGTGGTCTGTTTCCATTCTCAGACAATTGTCAACAATTTATTTCTGCTCTGGCGATTATTTTTGTGAGTGAGAGAAAAAGAGACATCTGGGAAGATTTTGATAACTGATTCATGTATATAAAGCTCTAAGCACACTTTTAAAAGACACCATATGAGAAAATATAGCTTGTGCTAAAAAATAGCAAATTGAACTAAGTTACTGCTGAGGTAGGCATTTATAAGCTGTGACTATTTATATGAATCACACTGTTAACTTGATTCCAGATATCATGGAAAACATCTTAATTTGTAGTTCATAAATCTGAAGAATATTATTATTCAGAAAAATCCAATATGATTTTTATAATTTATACTGGGTCCCAAATGCAAAGAAATAATTCTATTAATTTTGTGGAAGTTTGCTGAATTTAGACACAGATTGTGTAGACTTCAAAGTGCTATGTCAATCTTATGCAGCATATTGACAATATAAACCCCCATCACAAACTAAGATTTGTCATTTAATTCTGTGACATTTTGTTTCCTCTATATATTTACTCTGTTTATTAGACACTTTCATCCGGAAGCATTAGAAAGTTGGCAAAGACATGTAATGGTTAGTATATTTTGCTTAATGGGAAACATTCCTGATTATACATTCAGAAATTGGGAAAATATTGCTTCATATGCTGTCATTACCATTGCTGAATATGTACAAAGACCAGAGAATATTCAAAGCAAAGGAAATTTTTTATTTGTTAAGTTCCATGTTTATGGCATTGTGTACAAAATGCACATAAAAGCATTTTCTTATCTATTCCTGTTATATTAGATAAGTTCATGCCCTGCTCTTAGCATTTTCCAACACAGCTGTAGAGTAGTTTAAAGCCTGTTTTTTAAATAAGTGATGCTCAATTTGTCTTTGATGATCCGGATGATTCAGGTGAGATGGGAGCACGGTCGGGCCCTTATTTGCATAAAAATTAATCACAGAAAAATGTAAATTGATAAAATTTTGCCTGGCTTTTTCCCCCTATTTGAGAACCTGGGGATGGCTCCCAGAAGCAATCATCTCAGTATGGGGCCGCATTGGATGCTGTACAAATGATCACATTTGTGTTGAATACTCACTCATTTAAATGTCAGCACTGATGGGGTGGTACATCAGTAGAAAAAATGAAAAATAAATACACAGCAGCTGAAGACTATCAAATCCATGGGCACTTTTTAGAGATATATGATCTAATGTGAAAAAAATTGCAGATTAATTATCCTTTTTGCAAAACGGTAATTGTTTTAGTATCACACCAGAAAAAAATCTGCAGTTTATTTGGAATCAAACAAAAAACAGTAATGTTAAATACGTCATTACATCATTGTGTTTATTAGAAGCCTGCAATTAATTCCTAAGGCTCCTTAGGTCTTTAAAGCTGCATAAAATGAAACAAAAGAATGTTGCCATTGATTTTCAAACAAATGCTTATCTTTCAAATCAGTCTGACTTGTGTGAAAAAGGAGGTAATGTTATGAAGTTTGGTAGATATTGTGGATTAACTTAATTTCATTGTGCTGCTGACATTTCTGATAATATCTTCACAGATCCTGTTAAAGTTGCAGTGTTAAAATTTGAAGGTTTTTGTTCAATGGTGTGTAACTTTAACTCACTGTTAAAGAACTTGTGAAGTGTATTCCTAACAAAAGATGCTTTAGGAAAAAACAACAGCAATACTAATAATGGGGAAAATAGAAACTGCTTGTGAGACCCTCAAAATAGAAATCCTTTGAACTGCTTTTATTGCACCATTAACATGCATGTAATTAATGCGGATATTGGAGATTAAGAATTTATATTTAGCTATTTTATGGAAAATAATAAAATTCTAAAATTTTCTTAAATAAAAACAGGTATAAGTCATGTCATTTCATTCTTAAAGATGAGTGGATGGCATTATTATTATTACTATTTTTACAGTTTATGCAACCCATTTATGTTTGTTTCTGGGTAGCTCTCCTTGGCGCTGCTTTGGTGTTCTCGGTGTATGGTTTACATGAAACATTCTTACACAGATGGAGATTAGGTTCATTCTTATTATTCTATAACTTTAGCATAGATTAAAATATTTGAAACATTGAACACATCTTCATTAGCCAGGGAAGAAAAAGTGAAAACATAGCTTTTCCACCTGCTGACTTATAAAACTCCCATTGAATTAATGTTCCACTAACCAAAGTCAATTGTGGAAACACTAGAAATATTTTGAAATAGTTGAAATCCAATGTTATTACCGGAGCTGCTTTGTAGTTAGCTTACAGAATAGCCTCTAAAATTTAAATTGACCGACATTTAGAGACCATGCCTGTTTTTGAGATTCAGTATAATTTGTTATATAATGAGAATAGCTAACACCATGGGTAACAAAGTCACCATTTATGTTATTTAACAATAACATAACATTTAACTTGGGAAGTCAGCCTTTCCAGAGTGCTGACTATGGGGTGGACGCTGTTCTGTTACTTTACAAATAATGATGTGTTTAATCTTTATAACAACTCACTGATGTAGGTGTCTTGTTATCCCAAGAGTGACATATCCAAGGTCACCCAGCTAGTCAGAGGTGAAGCCAAGATTTAATCCCAGGGGTCTGGCATCAGACTGCTTGCTCTCAACTACTCTGCTCTGCTGACAAATGCCTGGTGTGCACCTCTAGGTGCCAGGTCTGCTGCCAGGTGGAGTCTTGGCAAGAGAAAGTGCTTTATTTATTTGACGTTAGAACTTTCTTTTTATAATTGAAGCCTGAATCTATTTTATATCAAAATGTGTTGGGTGACACATTTAAAAATTTTATTTGATCAATAATTTTGTCTTAAAAAGTTACATTTTGTGTCATTATTAGACTAAAATTAAATAAATACCTTAAGATATCTCATGACAGTCTCTCTTTTTCTGGACAATGATATGACTGTTGAGATGAATCATTAAAGGCACTAAAGAGGTCCTTGTGCAACCTGACAGGCTTTGCTATTGTCAGACTCTCTGGGAAAGCCCATGTGCCCCCATTCATTTCTCTTTCCCTGGTATAGTTCATTAGTTCATGTTAGGGCATTACTTTCATTTGTTTATCCATAATGTAACTATCCATGCATCCATGCATCTACCTATCCAGCCATCCATTTATTCAACCAAGTTTCCCCTTACATTCATTTGCATGTTGGGATAAAAGCAACCCTTTTATCTTATGATAAAATAGAGACTCATGCCCATGGCCCACCCATCTTCTCTTCACAGCCTTAGCTGTATCTAATACTTAATGGACATGCAAAATATACAGACAGCCCCCTTGTCCAATATCTGCTCCACACCAAGCAGAGCAGTCCCTTGGCCAGCTTTCAATACTAGGGGCTGCACGCCGGCAGGAAGTTTGCAATCAGGATAGAGCTGAGGAGAAGGCTGGTCCACTCCCTGGAAGCAAGTTTGGGGCTATTTAGCCAAGGAACCCTAAGATCTCAGAGAATTGTCTGGAAGTGGAGAGGAGGCACATGGATTCCTTGGCTCCATGCACTCCTCACCCACTGAGTGAAGCAGGAGGAGGGTAAAAGTGAGGTCCAGGGCAGAACCACTGGTTGCCCAGGTCTCCATTTAGTACTACACCCTACAACTGTTTATTCAGTTCAGGATCTGTGCTGATGCTGTTCTAGGCACTGGGGATGCCCTGAAACAGAACGGTCAGAGTCCCCATGAAATTTACAGTCTAGTAGACATAGACAGCATTTCTTATACACTGAATTTTATGTTACTTAACAGTATCACACTGTGACAAATGTAGGATTGTTCACATGTGTTTTAATATTAAGAGTTTCCTCTGTATAATGCACTGCATTGATCCTTGTTGTTATTTGATTACGTGTGTGGACTTCCTATTAATATTTATTCTTTTAACAGTGTTCTCATACCTCTTTCTTTCTTTTCTATAGCTAAGTGCTCTTGTCCTTTTCATTGGAACCTCACTGTGTTTTTCTTTCCCTCTCAGCTGCTTGTTCTTTTTTCCTCATCTGTTTCCTGGGATCTTTGTTTGACACAAAACTGAAATATGACTCGCAATAGACAATCTGAAGACCTTAAAAGCTGTTTGGGAAAATATTCCTAAAGAGGAAATACTTACAAAAAGCAACCACCCAGTTCTACATGAGTGCCAATATCTTTGGACCCTTTCTGAATAGTGATGTAGTGATAACTAAAGTCCATCCCTTGATACCCTTGGAGCCCACCCAGCACCCCCTTAGATCAGGCAAGTGGGATCTGTCATCTTCATGGCAATATTTCTGAAGACCTATCAATCACTGTCTCTAAAAGCATTTCTTGAAGAGGTCAGAGAAGGTGACCATTGGGCATACCAGTGGGTGAAGATCAGAGAAAGGAAAGGACAGGACAGAAATTGATGAAAGCAGCCATGAGAATTAGGAAAGAGATGAGCCGTCAATGGTGGTGAAAAGTTCCTCAGAGATGGATAGCAGAGAAAGCAGCAACAGGTTCAGAGGAAGCACAGGAAAAAGTAAAAGACTGGAGTCATGGAAATGACTGAGAGTATACTAGAAAGCTGATAGACCCTCCAAAGCTTTCAGGCTTATACAGAAGCTCACTTCTCTCTGCATGATGGTTTATAGATAGGGGGTGCTAAGACCTGGTAGGCAGCCCTTCATTCTTATCATGTGGCTTCCACCTCTAGGTCTTAAGTGGCCATTCCAGTTCTTGCTATCTCCCAGCCAGTAGGAAAAGGGATGAAAAAAAGGGACCGAGGAGGCACATGTCCAGTTGTTTTAAGGGCGAACTCTATGAGTCACATCATATCCACTCCCAGCTTATTTGGCTGGAACTTTGATGTATGGCTACACCTCAATGCAAGAAATCTTGTCTTTAACTGGGTAGCCTTGCTCCCTTCTAAAAATCTATCATTACTGGAGAATTGATTTGGGGGATAACTATTCCTTCTTGATATGAATAAGTGGAGGCAATCAAGAGCCTTATATGATGAAACACTTTGCTTTAAGGAAAAGAATTGGCTAGACATAACTGAGACTGGGAAGTGAAAAGCTATAGACGTGAATCACTCTCTTCTTGCTGGAACTCTGTGTCTTTGAAAATCAGACAGTGGAGCTATTACATAACACCAAAAGACTGTATTTTTTCTCCATCTCTTGAAATGTCATCTTCTTCTTCCCTTTCATTATCCCAAACTGTTTATCCTCCATGTAAACAAAATTCATGCATCCTTCCTCCACTCCAACAATTTCTTTCTATAATATTAAGCTTGTATTATTTTCTTTCCATTAGGTGTACCTGTTGTAACTCTTATTGAAAGTGCCATTTTTCTCCATTACATATTGTCTTGTATTGTTTTCAAAAACTCTCCAGGTGAATAATTTTTGCTTCTTCCTAAAATGCTACAGTCTTCCTAAGGTAAGAAGTCCTCTCTAACTTCTTTTGCATTCCCCATAGTGCCTAGCATAGTGCAGGGGAGACAGAGCAGGTGCTCAATAGACAGTTATTAATGTGCTTTATTTGCACAAAAGTTTATACAGAAACTTGAGGTAGTGGATATCCCCAAACATCTCAAATGCCAAAGCTAACCTATCAGGCCCAGATAGGTAGTAAATTAAACAGATTCAAGAACTTGAAGATGACATGGGGTTCCACCATAAGCAAGTATTTTGAAGGAAGAATTTTTTTGTTTGTTTACAAATCATGCACTTGATGGAGATTTTACTGTAGCTGCAAAGAGAGCTTTGCTTTACAGAAGTATGAAACTCTCTGACTATGGGAGATAATGATAGGTTTTTAGTGCTGAATATAGATTACTTCTGTGTATCCAGAATCTAAATAACCAGGAAGCTCAACCAACTAGAAAAACAAAACAAAATAGAGCAGGTCAAAGACTTTATTTTGAAAAGCAAACTTGCAAGAGATGTCAAGTGTAACTTCATATTCATCTGTATATCCATTTACTTTTCTAGACTAAATACATACATATTCCTGGCAATTACCACTAATGTACTATAGGTTTCCACAGTATTTTATAATTGATGTTTTAAAAAATAACTTTGGATTGTGTTAAAAGGCTTAATTGATGATCTTCAATTGAGAGAAGTATAATATACAATTATGGAAATTATTATGAAACAAGTGTTCTTTCTAGGGTAATTGTTGGAATTATTTCTCATTCTTAAAAATTCCCAGTTATGCAAGATGGAAACATGGTCATTGAATTCTCCTTAGCCTTTAGTTGCCATTAAAATCTAGTCTTTGTCTTAAGTAATTTTCTAATTATCAAAATAATGTAAAGAGATGGGGCAAATGGTAATATATAAAACAGAAGAACAAGTTCCAAGTGTATTTACTAGTTTCTACAAAATATTCCAGGAATAAAGTAGAATAATATTTAATATGCAAAAGTTACTTGATCTTTATGAATTTTGGCTTATAAATTAATAACACTGTAGTCTTCAGTGCCTTGTTTCTGTTAGCGAAAAATATTTAAGATTTAAATCTTAAAATAATTATTTGCATAAACTATTAAATTTTACTTCAATATTCAGTATGAGCTGCAAAATAAATGTAACTTAAATATTGATATAGTGGTACGAGGAAAAGCTTAGAGACTGATAGCTGATAGATTCAGGTTTCCCGTTATGTAGCTAATCTTTTAACCCTTACACAATGCTTAAGATTAGCTTGTGTGTGTAGTTTCTGATTTTGAATGATTTCTTTCCTGTCTAGAGGACTATACCCTTAGAAAGCTTCAAAACAATTCAAACCTATGGGAATTTGTTGTTGAAATATTATTAAATCCCATCAAAGTAGGTCATTACTATTATTGCTACCATTTTTGCAATCTTCCCATTTCTTCTATCTTTTTCTTTTTTCAGGGTTGGGGTACTTAATGTTAGTCTTATAAACTGATTTATATTAAGATCAGTGTATGCAGTATATAATTGTTTTGTATAATGTGATTTCATGGTTTCTGAGGAGCTATGCAACTTTAAATTAATTATAGATGAATTCTAAGTGGTCTGATCTGTGGCTTAGATAAACTTAAGAAAATCGAACAATGACCAATTAAATACACAGGTTCTGGTGTAAAGCAGAGTTGAAGAGTTTCTTTGACAGTTGTGGGATGTGACCCTGATTTTTACATGCATGTTTGTTAGAGACTGCTGATTTAAGTTTGAATTTGCCAGAGTATTTATAATTTACTGTATCATATCCAAATTATATATTGTATCATATTTTATTACTATGTTCATTACATTGTTGGAAACAATATAATTTTGTCTTGATAGAATATGAAGAAAGACTATTTCTCTTCAACTGGGACACATTTGGGTTTCTTTTTATTTTGCTATTGATTTCCCAGAGTGCAGAATAATACCTTTCTGTACAGTCCTGCACAGTTTCTCAGAGCCTGCTACAATGCTGAAGTTCTGTCAAAGGCACTGGACTCCAAAAACATTATCTAAGGTGTTTTTGTTTCCCATCCCTTCATAAGATTAATTGAATTGAGCATTCTGGTGGAGCCATGACTCCATTAATCAAACTTAAATTGATATTATCAACTCTGGACTTAGTTTTTGAGGGAAGAGGTGACTATCAACTGAAATGTTGAGCAATGATCCTAAGTTTTTTTGTATTTTTCAGTTTCATATAAATCCAGGAGAATATTTTAACTTTGGTCATGTTTCTATCCATGGAGGTAGATACTCATGAAATATCAAATAGAATTTTACATTTAATGGAAAAGCAGGGTGAATAAAAGTTACTATTTTAAATAAACAAACTTGTCTTTGAACCTTATTTGATTACCTAGTAAGATGTTTGTGTGTGTGTGCTTTCAAGTAGGTCTTTCCAAAACATGAAATGTTTTGTTTTATATCATGTTTCTATTAAAAATGCCAATTGTTTAAGAACACTCTCCTCCATACTGAAGAGAAGGGAAAATATTAAATAAAAAAATAAGCTCTCCAAGCATTGCATGAATCATTGTCGCCACCTAGTGCTGACTTTTAGGAATTAAGATGCCAAAGGCCTTAACTGAAGCCGTAAAGTTCTAATTTATGTTATGCACATGTACAGTCATTATAGCTGGCTTGCTAGTGCCATTACAGTTAAGGGTCTGTCAGCTCTTCATTTATAAAACATAATATTAAGAGGTCTATTGCTTTTACATAAATCCCACGCTGTGCTGGAACTCTGCAGTCGAATAGCCTTTGCTCTATGTGAATGTTTATTAACAGTGTAAGTTGAACTTGACCAGCTCCTTTCAAAGACATCCTGATGGGCTGAAGTTATATAGGCAGTGCAACCAAAAGGATTAATCTTTTCATCAACAACCTGTGCTTTACCTTATAGAAACAGCTTTACATGCATCAGATCAACAGACATCTAAAAACTCGATTCATGTGGCAGGCCCTGGGTTTTCATAGGGTATATTTCCCACCCAGTGGTATATGAGAGGAGACAGACAGCTTGGGGAGAAAGCCAGGATAAGGTGGTTTCATGGAAGTCAAATGAATTCAAATCAAGAAAGTCTTTTAAGAAGGAAGGAATGATCATTTTGGACACTGCTGTTAGTTTACTTATGTCTTAAAAAGACCTTTGGCTTTAGTGATGTTAAAATTCTGGTGGGGTAGTTTCATTGGAGTTTTAGAGATGAAAATTTGATTGGAATTAGCTTAAGAGAAAAATGGAGGAGAAGAAGAGGAGATGAGTCTTTTAAGGAATTTCTGTAAAGGAACAGAAAGAAATAAGGCAATAACTGGAGATGGACATGGGGTATAGAGAAAAAAATTTTTTTGAGATACCAAGCTGTCAGACTTGCAGGTGGAATGACCAGAAGGGCAGGAAAATTGTTAGTTCAGGGCAGGAACAAAGTCTAACATGAGAGAGGATAAGGATCTAGGTGCAAGCAGAAGTGTCGACCTTAAATCAGATCACTGACTGCTCTAAGGTAGCAGGAGGTGAGGTTCTGTGTTGGTTAAGGAACAGGTCTTTCTTGCCACCACCACCCTTCAGTACCTAGGCACCAAGAACTTCCAGCAACTTTATGGGAAAGCTAGGCCCTTGAACGTAGGGTTGAATACTGCAGATGCTTCTGATGAGGCCAGGCAAGCTCAGGAAACTTTCAGGCTCGGATGACCATTACGTGCACTAGAAAAAATGATAGCTGATGGGCTGCTTCTCTAGTCTCATTCACTAATCAGTGATTTATTACATTATAAATGTCCATCATTTCATTTGTAGACTGAGTATTACTTAGCTGTAGCGATTAATCTCTTGCCATAATGTTAAATTTTATTGGCGAATATTGATTTAGCAATTTCACATCTTTAATTGTAAGATAGTTGTATTGCTTAAATTACCAGTGACTGACTTTATTATGAAGCTTATCTCCCATTCATGGAATGAATTAGCTAGTTTTCTATATCTTTATGGTTTAGGATGTTTTATATAATACAAAAAAGATCCGTTGAATGCTCTGTGAAGTTATATGAGCAAGACTGTATTTTCTATTTCAAATCTACAAGGTTTAAAAAAATTTTTTTCACCAGAAGTTTTGCATTCATTAACATCAATATGCATAATATACTCTTAATCTTCTCTGTGCTTAATATTTAGCTCATTTTTTTCTAGTTGGTTTGTATATTTTTAAAATCTAAATTTATTTGCATGAGGCTTGCTATTTTAATTTTTATTTCAAAAGCATTTCTTTGAACCATTCTACTGATATTCTATTTCCTAATTATTTATTTATATTTGAATGTTTACTGTTTTCTCTCATCTGTTTTCCATGGGATATATTTAAAATAAATTACTGAGTTCAATGCTTTATTAGTTTCCTTTCTCTATTTAGCTCTTAATAAATAAGCATTTAACATTATGCATTTATCTTTGAATATAATTCTAAATGTATTCTTTAAGTTTTCATGATTATTATTTTCATTGCTTGCTGAATAATTTTCAATCATGTTATTTTTCCCTCTATCTGGTGTAATAGTATTTTGAGAGAGAGAATGTGTTTTTAAAGTTATCTTGTGGTTGAAAAAGCAAAATTTAAATTTTCATTTATATCTAATTTTATTCTGTCACTTGCCACAAAGTGTAGTTGGTTCAATTTTTATTTTAAAACTAAATTGAGGTTTACCTTGTTAGTATGTGGCAAATATTGCAAGTGTTTCAAGAATTGTTGAGAAAGACATTTTCTACTAATAAGCTAAAATGTCTATAACTAAATGGGCATACTTACGTTTAATAGTTTTAGCTGTCAGATATTTTATGTCCTTATTTGTTACTTAAAAAAGTTTACCTGGTAGTTCATCATCTGTTGGTGATGTAATGATATCTTCCACAATAATTGTGTATCTGTTGATTTCTCTTTGAATGTTTAAAAAGTTTTGCTTGGTTTTTTTCTATGTTGGTACTGTTATTTGTGTCATTATTATAAATTGACTCTGCTATTTTACTTTGCCTTTTGCCTCAAATTTCACTGTCAGTTAAAACATTGCCATTTTTTCCTGATTTTTAAAGATATATTCTTTCATTAAAAATTACTTTTATGTTTCTTACATGCAGTAAATTATAGATTTGGGTTTTTAATTCAGACTCAGTTTTGCCTACTTAATAAGGAGTACTCAATGAATATTTTTTAAAGTGCTTTTTAACCTTGCTAAATTCTCTTTTGTCTTTTCTTTTGCTTTAGGTGGGCCATAAAACATGAAGGGACCAGTAAGCCAGGCCAGTGGAAACATTCCAGAGTTGAAAATCCTCTCTGGAATAAGCTTACTTATATGTGGCCAGTCCTACCCAGCGGCCAACTTAATGAGGTTGTATTGCTTTGTATAAGACATTGTTGTTGAGACTTATTTTAAGGCCCAATATATGGTTAATGTGTGTAAAAATTTCTATTCAGTTTTTGATTTACAGTTGTTAGATGCAAGTGATCAATTGATTATATTGTTCTGTCAATTAGAAAGATGCACTCAAGTCATTCGTTATGGAATGAATATGGAATTTATCTATTTCTTCTTGTGCTCTGCCAAATTTTACTTCATATATTTTGAAATTTAGTTCTTAGATACACACATGTTCAGAAATATTACGTCACTCTGGTGAACTGAAACTTTTATTGTTATGTAGACTTTGTAGCGCTAGTATAAAGTTTTCAGTTAGTCAATACTAATACAACTATCTCTCTCAGCTTTGTTGTTGTTATTTGCCTTGCAGATCTTCTTTCTGTCCTTTTACTTTTCATAGCTGTATATTCTTCTGTTTTGAGGGGTCTTCAGTAACAGCATATAATTAATTTTTAAAAATGTTTTGACAATCTTTATCTCTAAACCGAGGGATTTAATCTTTTCTATTTATTGTAATGACATGTATATGGATTATTTTCTGCCTTTTCTCTGTTTCATTTTTCTCCATTTTTATATTTTAGATTAATTTTTTTCTTGTATTTTCGCCACCTACTAGATTAGAAATTATGTCCTCTATTTTCATTCTTTTTTTAATTATTACTCTGAACATTTTAGCTTGCATATGTAAATGATCAAAATCTAAAGTTAACAAATATATTTATTCTTCTCTCAAATAGTTGAGGACATTACATTACTTTAACACCAGTTTTCTAATTTGTAATTTATACACTGTTATTGTCATGTATTTTAATTTTAATCTTAAAAATTTCCACAAGATATTAACATAGTTATATGTAGTTAATATTAATTTAGATTTACTCCTAATTTTTCTTCTTTCTTCTTACACCTCAGTCCTTCCAACTGGGGTTACTTCTCTTTTGCCTAATATACCCTTCTTTTAGTTATCAGTAGCAAACTTAGTTTTCACTTAGTCTACTTAAAAAATTATTTTTACTTTTACTTTTACTAAGCAAACTTTATCTTTTATTTTGCTCTCATTCATGTAAGGTATTTTCACTTAGCAAACTGAAAACATAATGGCTGACTTCTACCTGTGGTTTGGATAGCCTGAGCCGGTGGTTAGATGAATTATGTGTCTAAAACTCAGGATTTGAAGTGTAGTGAGAGCCAACACGGAGCCAAAGGTGGAGGAGTAGCACAGAGAAACCAACAGGCCCAGCATACACCAAGAAAACTGAGAGCTGTGCTAGTTGTAGACTTTTCTTCAGAGGTTCAGGAAGGGCAGAGGTTAAAACCCAGAGAGCACAAAGAGTAGCTTACTCCTCAGCTGGAGGTGAGCAGGTGCCAGCAGGTTGCCCAGTGGCCAAAGAGGAGAAGAGGCACATCCTTAGAGGTCTCTGAGGATCCAGGACAAGTACCCACATATAGACTATGAACCCCTTTTCCCAATGGTGATGGTTTATTGAACTTTCATCTAAACCCAGAAACCATGTTGAGGAAAGGGAAAGGAGGCTTATATCCTTGAAAAGAAATAATAGTCCTGGTAAGAAGTTTGAACCTTCAATTTGATTGAACATGCATCCAAAAGTACAGAGCTAAAAAGCAAACAAAAAAGGCTTTTCAAAATTGGAAGAAACTGGGACATTTCTCATTGGAATATCACTTTTCCCACCCACCTAATAAGTTGGGAGTGGACAGGATGCCTCATAAGGAAGTGTACTTTCTCATATAGGGAAAGAGAGAAAATTATAATTATTGTAGATTTTACAGATATTGTGCTTACATTTTTTAACATCAATATACAAGTAAAGTAATTTAGTTAATTAATTGACTTAAATGATGAATGATAACTATATTAGGAAACCTAAGTTAACCAGGTTCCTTTTAACATTTACCTTAAACAAAATTAACATTTTTGATAACAGTCCAGAGTTTGACAACCAAAAGATCTTAAGAATGAAAATGGGCTACTGGAAAGTTCCTAGCCATTCAAACAGAGCAGTAGCTTTTGGGTGGAATGGCTAAGAAGTCACCGTACTCCAGCAGAACTCTGGCCTTGACTTGTAAACCGAAGGGAATGGACTAAGGCACTAAATCAGCTGAAGTGAGACAAATTGGCCATGTATTTCAAAATGACTCAGCCTAAGTGTCCTCTTATTTCTTGAAATGTTTGAGGAAGAAAATACATACTAGGCAGAGAACAGAGATAGTCTCATTCAAACTAAATGTACTCTATTTCACTTAAGTCTAGATTCCTCTTATGTAAAGGAACCATATTTTCTTCCAGTCCCATTTCCACATTTTTGAGCAAAAGGATGATTTTATCTGTGTATTAAGTACAATTAATCTTTTTCTTGGAAGGACTTTACATATAAATATATATAAATAGACTGTAATTAGGAAATGTGATATTCATATTGTGGGATTCAGAACACTTTGATCACTATAAGCATGTATGTTCACTTTATTTCAGATTTAATCTTTGAACTTTACTATTTGTCTAACCATTATTTATTATATGTTTAGGTAATGCAGACAGTGCAAGGAAGGAGGTAGACATGGTCCCTACCTTCGTGGAGCTTACAGTTTAAGTATAGGCTATGTGTCAAAAAGGAAGCAACCAGAAGAGGAAGAAGGCAGACTCGATGAATAAAAGACTAAGAAGGGAGAGAAGGAAGAAACTCACAGAAAAAGTTTGGTGTTCCAGAGAACCAAGGCTGTTTGCTGAGCCAGTTTATTCAGCCGTATGGTCAGTATGAGGAAAGGTAGCCAGGCTGATTGTCTAAATGACCCTGAAAATTAAGTCAAAATATTGACTCTAAAAATATCATCTGAGACATACTATCCTGACTGAGATTCAAATTTTCCTGCTTACTCTTTGACTAGAACCTTTCAAAAGAGAATGATGACCAAGGGAAGATTTCAGGAAATAGGTAAAGTGGGAATTATTTTCGTGGTGACTGAGAGTGCATTAATACCAGATTATTTGCTCTCAGGGGTGACAACTGATTTCACTTTTTTCACTATGTTAAACATCATTCTACATCATTCTAAAAGGCAATAGATGCTATGTTTTATGAGCAAGTAAGATTTCATATATCTTGGTGTATTGGTACCTTAAAAATATGTTAAAACCTCCTAAAATCACAAGATTAATGAATTATTTGGGTTTACTCTTTTACTAAGTTCACTGGAATAATTTCTAGAAACTCAGGTTAATTTATCACCCCTTATGGGAAAAGTTATAAATTGAGAAGTTATATCTCTTAAAAAGGTAAGAAGAAGCAATGGATTTTTGTTTTCAAGGATGAAATCATTGCAAAAAGTGAGTTTAAAGAAACAAACTTTTGGGATGAGCTACTGGATAGTGATTTTAATATCTCTGAATTACTAAAGTAAAATATATCTATTTGGAGAGGTCCATGTTAAAAAAAAACATGTTAAAAGTACACATTTTATTAATCTGTCAAGAAATGATAATTAGCTATCAGTATGACATGAGAAAAAGGAGATATAGGAAAGCCTGAGAGAGAAAATTGAAGAATCTAATTTTTTAATAATAAATAGATGATGAAGGGCCAATTTGACTAAGCAATTTAGATCACTGGTTAAGAGCTGGCCTCCCAAAAGAAGCACAGGCTGACTCTAGTTTTGGAGCAGAGATGAAAAAGAAAAAGCAGAATTATTTATGCAAGGGAGCACCATGGCCTATCAAAGGTGTCCCGACCATGCAGCTGTGCCATGGAACAGTGTGAACACGTAGAAAGCCAAAAAGAAATGAATGGGAACATTAGAATCCCAACAGAGAAAATGGAAGGGGAGGAAGCACTCCAGTCAGTTTAACCCGTGTTTTTGTTGTCTTTCATTATCCTGACACCGCATTTCTCTATTTCTATGAAAGATAAAGTAAAAGTGCCTTTAACATTAGAACAAACTTTCAAGTAGCTTAAAAGAAGAGCTGCCAGCGTACCCCATATATATGGAAAGATTTGAAACCTGTGATAATTTTTCATCACTTTGAATTGAGTTTCTGTGATGTCATATTAAAAAAGGAAGACTCTTGGGCTTCCTTCATCTAACTGGAAAGCAAAGGAAGCCATCCGAAATCAGCAGTGCTACAGTGAGTGGTATTAAAGCCACTGTCTGCAGTGGTTACCATCTGTTACAAGACTAGTTTAGTAAGTGAAAGGATCTATAAGATTAGCACATTTCAGATAAATTCATCAGAATTATGGCATGCTTAGGATATTGAAAAAAAAATCTTAGCTCCACACCTTTACTCTATGAACTCAGACTAAGTTCTCACAGACAGAGCTCAAGGGAGAATCTTATTATTCTTGCCTTTGCCTTCTATGGTTCAGAAAGAAAGAAACGGGAAATATTAGCTGTTTTACACCAAGACTTTGGTGTGATAGTAATTTTTTAAAGAGAAGACTGTTCTCCTTTTCCTCCTATCCAACCCTTGCTTCATGATATTTTATGTCTAAAGCTAGTGCAAATGTTGATCTGCTCTGAATTGCTTAGTATGATTGTTGTGGAAGAGTTACAGATCAATCTTGAACTTACTTCTTGAAGAAGTTATACAATTCCACTCCTCCACCACCCCTCATATTAAGTAAGCCACTTCTGTAATAGGAAAGTTTCAAATGAAAATATACGATGTCTGTCGTAACCTTAGGTATTTCTTCTCAGTCAGGATAGGAAAAGAAAGTGACCCCACATTTCTTCATTCATATTAATAGACATATGTCTACATAGACACTGCCCTTTGCAATTTAAATTCCATACAGCTGGAAGGTTTTCAGTGAAGGTCAAGAGTATAGTAAAACCTCATTAATTCAAATTTTTCTTATTTATAAATGTGGTAAGTTAGCTTCATTGTATGCTACTATTATGAACACCTTTACTAAGCAAAATATTATACTAAAAAATATAAAGAAAAAAATTAGACTGAAAAACACTCACTCATGAGATTTTTAAACATTTATTTATATTGCTTTTTTTCTAATTAAATGCAATTAATTTTATTTACTCACTCATCTCACAAGCAAATTAGAACATTATAATTAGATGCCATTTCAGAAGATTCTTCACAACTTTGAGTTATTGTTTGTAATTTGAGGAAACACATTTTCTTGAACTATATGATTGCTTAGTATAATTACAAGATTCTAACAGTTTTTCAAGAGAGTATAAGTTAGTAAATTGTTACTTTTCATGCTAGCTTTTAAAAGACATTGTCCCCTTCCATAAACAAGGCCATGTGTTTTGGTCTGTGCTGGTCTAACACGTCGGTAACACATCTCCGCAGCCCATGTGTATCTTTATCTTGGTCATGTAAGGTGGACACTAGGACCCTTGGCCCACCTCTGTGGTAATTGCCTGAACTTTTTGCCTGCCCAGTATAATTTCCTCCCTTTTTTGTTATTGGTACCTGTATGCCCCTTAGGAAACTTCCTCCACTTTTAGTTGATGTGGATCACGGTGTCTGCTTGGGGTCCTCAAAAAGTGGAGCCTGATACAAGTGGCGTATTTGGTACCACTTATTAGTAAGTACAGTCCCAGGGAGCAAGAGTAAAGGACAAGCAGAGAAGGAGGGAAAGCCAATTTGAGAATGTGCCATCAAGCTGTCCTCCAAGGAGCCATTTAAACAGTGTTCTTAGGAGAATCTCTCTTGGAGAAGAGGGTGAAGAATTTATCCATCAGCTTCTTGCTTTCTTTGGTCCAAGGTTACACAACTGGAAAGGTGGATCAAAGATTCAAATGCAGAAAGTCCGACTCCAGAGCCCAAGCTCTTAGCCATACATGAGATGCTCTCATGAGTGTTAGTCAGTGATAAGAACTAAGGGGAAATAGAAGCAAGGATAGAGGGGAAGGGTAGGGTTTTGAAATTTTCAGTTGACCTAGGGTGGCTTTACTGAGGTATTTGAGTAAAGAGCTGAAGATCAATCAGATCTCTAGGGAAAGAGCATGCCAGGAAATGTAAAGAACCTGAGATGGTATATCTGATGGACAACAAGGTAAGTATGGTAGCAGCAGTGTGAGTGAGGGGAGAGCAGCAGGAGCTAAGGCCAGAGAGAAATGATGGGGTGCGGACCATGCAGGGCTTTGTACCACTGGAAGACCTTTGGCTCTTAATTTCAAGATGGGAACCCACTGACAGGTTAGGAGCAGAGAAATGATATGCTCTGATTTTTAAGTATTAGTAGAGTCATTAGGATAATAGAGAAAAAAGGGGCCAAGGTGGAAGCAGGAACAAGCAGTTAGAAGGCTTTTGCAATCTCTAGGTGAGAGAAATTAGTGTCTTGGACCAGGGTGGTGGGAGTGGAGGTGATGAAGAGTAGTTGGGTCCTTGATATATTCTGAAAGTGGAAGCAGTTTCTGCTGATGGATTCAGTTAAAAATAAATAATCAGAAAAGGCCCCTTATAGGGATATTTAAAAAGTTATTTTGATTAACTCTTAGGACAATGAAGTCATAATGAAAATTTTAAAAGGAAATACTTAGAACCAGAGAAAAATATATGGGATGCAGCTAAAGCATACTTGAAGGAAATTTACAACCTTAAATGCTTATGTTAAAAGAGAAGAGAGGCTAACAATTAGTAAGAATTCAACTTGAGAAGTTAGGAAAATAATAGCAGAATGGACTCAAAGAATTAGAAGGAAGGTAGTAAATTAGGGGAGAAATCGATACAGTATGTGATATGTATAAAACAGAACCAACAGAGTAAAAAATTGATCCTTTAAAAATATTAAGAAGAAGGATATACCTAGCCAAACTGATCAATAAAGAAAGAGTAAAGGTAAATGATATTAGGAACAAAAGAAAGATATAAGGATAGATGCTGAGAGATAAAGAAAATAATAAAAGGATATTATAAGTAAATGTATGCTAATAAATATTATAACTTAAATAAAATGGCCTGATTCCTGGACAAAAATAGTTTAACAGAATGGAACCAAGCAGAAATGGAAAGCCTGAATAATCCGATAATCATAGAAAAAAATAGAACCAATAGTTAAAATCTCCTCACGAAGAGAGCACCATTACCAGATAGTTTTATTGTCAAATTTTACCAAACATGTAAGAAACAAAATTTCAGAATATTGCAAAAGAAATAACACTTTCCATCTCATTTCATGAGGCTAGGATAAACTTGATACCAAACCTTGATATGGATAATATAAGACAATTGCATGTTAATTTCCTTTATGAATGTACATGCAAAAATTCTAAAGAAAATATTAGCAAGTTAAATCTAGCAATCTATAAAAAATATAAAACATTGTGACCAATTTGGATTGATCCAGGAATGGAATATTAGCTTAAAATTTTTTTCATTAATGTAATTAATACATAACTGGTGGACGGACAAATAATCATATGAGCACATCTCAATAAATGCAGGAAAAAGAGCTTTACATGACTCAACATACATCCAAGAAAAACATCTTAACAAAATGGAATTGACAAGAAATTACTTAACCTGCTCAAAGTTTTGATATCCAAAACAGTCTTTTAAAAAACTAATTGAGCTGTTTCTTAAATGTGTATGAAATGGCAAAGGGCCAACAAAAACCAATTTCCAAAGAAGAATAACAAGGTAAGGGTACTTGCCTTGCCAAATACAAAGACTTACCATATATAATCAACACAATATGGTACTGTACAGGGGGAGAGAAATTGACCAATTGCAGAAAATAGAACACACAGAAACAGACCCACACTTACATGTATTGTCATACCTTAAGCTGGTTACTGCAGATTAATGGGAGATTAAATTGCTGCCAGGACAACTGTATATGCAGGTAGGGAAAAAGAAAGACAGACAGACCTTGGGCCCTGCCTAACAACATCTCTTATCATCCCTTATTTAATCTCCTTCCACAAATGTCTGTTTCCGTGAATGGCAATACCATTTACCCAGGTGCCCAAGCTACAAACCAGGGAGCCATCCTTGCCTCCTTTTAACCCCTCAAACATCATGTTCTATTAACCCTCAAGTCTGTTACATGCACTGCTCAATCCTTTCACCCCTCCTTTACTGCACTAACTCCTACTAAGACTTCATATCTATCACACGGCATTTCTGATTTCGAGTCTCCTAAATGGTCCCATCACACCTTGTACCCTATTGTTATTACACTTATGCTATTGTACTTGACAGTTTGTTTCTAGGTTAATTTCTGATCATCCTCTAGAAGTTCCTTGAGGAAGAGTATCCTGTCTTGTTCATAGTTTTATTTCCAGTGTCTAGCAGTGTGCCTGGAATATAGTAAACAATAAATTTTTGGGTAATGCATGAATTAATAAATACATATATGAATGAATGGATACAAAGTAACCGAATTCTACAGCTGAAACATCTGAAATTCTATTAAATTTTATCATCTCACTCTTTTTTGGGTGTTCCCCAAATATATTTTTCTTTGCCAAATAGATTTAGTTTAAGATAATATTTACTTCAGGTGGTAAAACCACTTTTCGGACATTCTTCCTTTCTTCACATTGATTAAAGATATTTTACATAGGAGCAAAAAATACTCTAAGTTAATTCCATTCTATTTTTCCAGAATTATGTTTCTCTGAAAGGGAATAAATCTTCCATGTTGTAACACAGCACTGGTTGTACATACATTTTGAAAATGACTGTCTTTCCTCTTTATTAAAATAAAACGTGAATTAGAATTGTCTGGAACTTCTTAGGTACGGAATACATGTTTGCTGAATGAATGAAAGATTAAAGGTATAAGCAAGTGTGCTTATTTTTTTATGTCTAGGAATGACTCTTACTATTCATTTATTATCAGTTTTCCTGTCATTTATTTCTGAAGGAGTTTGATTGGCCAATAGAAGGACAGCTTCTTCCAAACAGTCCTCCCATGAAGAAACCCACCTGTAAGACACCGGAGCAACATGTCCCTGTAAGACTCCAAGTTTTGCGGAATGGAGACAAGAACAAAACCAGTGCCCATGTTGTAATCAGTCCAGGCATCTCACCTGGGCGGAAAATGCAGTAAGAACAACTTGTACATATTTCTCATCAAGCACACTTTCTAATGTCTACAGGTTTTTTTCTTCTTGATTACGGATGTTTATCTGGGAGAATTCTGTGTTTGTTTTTCAAAAAGGCTCCCATGTGGCTCTTTGAAGGTAAAAGTAGATACTAAGATTCATTGAGTTTCTGTCAGGAGCTTAATTTGAACACTGCTGATTTAAGCTGGGCATGGGAGAATATAATGAGTTAGCAATAAGTAGTTCTAATAAAAAGTTTTCTGATCAATACCAATTTTGAATTAGCATCACTATTTGAATTTACTAATGTATTTTGAAATAACTGAGTTATACTGTAATATACTATAATATGCTATGAATTGCTTCTTTAATATAAATTTGTAATTTTTATTTCAGTTATTTAAGTTATTATTTAAGTTATTATTATACACAATTATTTACATTTAGATCTTTGGAATATTTAATGAACAAGTATAGTTCTCAAAATACAACTTTATATAATTTATATCCTTGCCTTGAAATAAGATCTTAAAAGTTTTCTATCCGAGAAAATCATCAGTCTGCAACTTTAGCTTACGTTATGAGACTGGAATAAAATCTTCCCAAACAGCCAATACTTCTCCAACATTGGAGAAAAATCACTTGCTATATTTTCATTACATTTTATGACAAAAGGAATCATAGATCAGTGCAAAACTCTGATGTAAAGAATGAGTTAAATACTTCGTTTCTCATATTATTAACAGTGATATTACCTCTTGACCTTTCTTTTGAGATGTTTAGAATATTTGAGGCTGCTGCTGATAATTTAATATTACTTTCTTCACATTGATTAAATATACTTCATGCATCACTGAACAGCGAGTAACAGTCAGATCGGCTGTCCACTGAACTGCCTGTAAAGATGATAAAGTAAAAAATTAATCTTCAAAGTAAAGTCAACCCTGAAATTGAAATCTTTGACGCATACATTTCATAATTAGCTCATTCTACTAGATGTAAAATGTGAGGGTAATGCCCTTAAAGTAGTATATGACTTTTTTGTAACATGCAAAGTTTACAAATAATTTCTCTCCCTTCCTATCTTTAACTGTGTCTCAAAATTATATACAGATTTGATCTTATCAATTTATGTTTTAAAATGCGTGCTGCAATCAGCTAATCCAAGCATAATCTGAGAGATTTGTTAATTTATACAGCTGTTCTAGCAGAGTCAGTGAAACTCTCTGCTGTCTATATTCATGGGACAGTGTGTCCTGGTTAATCAAATATTCACTTTGTTCTCTACATCAATTAATTATTCCCAGATAATTAAAATGCAGTGCCATACACTTGACATTAAAACTCTAATGTCTAAATATAGCTTAGTTTTTCTTGGCTGACTCAGAAAATTTTCTACAGGATCGTCAATAGCATCCCTCTCCTGCCCCCCACCTTCCCGAGCTGTATGCAAGTACTGGTAAGAGAAGGTTTAAATAGGAAGGAAGTGTTTTGACTAACGTTAACAGGGCCGCTGTATTGCCCAGCCCCAGAAGGCACATCTCACGTTGTATTCTGTGTAAGTGGTACCCCAGAATTGTGAAAGGTAGAAGACCTGCTGTATTACTTTTAATATATCCAAGCTAAGTATCTCTCTTCCAAAAGAAATAAATGCTAATGACACGTAGGGGTATATTATTTGCGTTAACCTGAAACATTTATAAGAAAGAAAGATGGTTGGGCTGTTTACTAAACATCTTTATAAGCAAAACCAGGTTAGAATGATGAAATATAGATCCTTTTTAACCAAATTCTGCTCTGGTAGCATGCTGTCCTTTAGGTATTTAATAATTCATTCTAGACAGTTTAGAGGGAACTTTTGTTGTTGGTGGTGCCTCCATCTACAAAGCCGAAGGAAGATCAAATAGCATTTTGTTCATTACTGAGTTGATCATGATCTTATTGAGTAACAAGATCTTGTCCATTAGTTCTTGATAATGGTTGTCAGATTCATATAAATTCATATAAATTAAGACCACTGTGATTGCTTATGTTTCAGGTATATTTCATTTCTCAGAACCTTAAGGAAAATTTTATAATTTTAAAGTATAAATATTTTAAGGAATTGTAGGAGGAAAGACTAAACATGAAGCTATAAAGTAAACTTTATATACTAGATAATTTCAATGTATATGGGTATTATTTACCAGTAAGTTATGATCCCTGGACTCACTCAAGCCCCTTACTATAGCTTTTAAGGCCCTTTATGGCCTGTCTCTGCATATTTCTCTACCTATTTATCAGCACTCTCCCCAATTTCCATACTTAAGCTCCCTCCACTCCCAACACCTCCCATATGCCTTAGTAATAAAGGTCTTTTGAGAATGAATTTGGACTTCATTTCTAGTTGTTTACTCTGAATGTTAACATCCCCAGCCCCAACCCTTGAGTTCAACTTCTCTGTACTCCATTGCTCTGATCGCCATGAGCTTTCCACCAGCATAGCTTCTACCATTATCTGTGTTGTAATTATTTGTTTATGCCTCCATCCATGAGACAGAGAACAGGGGTGATGTGTTATTCATCCATATGTGTGCTGTCTGCTATGCTACAGTCATGGAACAGTGTGTTCTGGTTAATCAGATATTAAGTTACTTTATTCACCATATGATTTAGGGCCCACAAATTTAGGGCCCTAAATTAGTGCTTATTGAATGAATAAATTAATTACTGATAAACTGTACTTGATTACCAATTCAAATGAATGAATGAATAAATAGCTATAGTTGAAGAGTATTTCTTTCATTTAATAAAATACAGAGATTTTGAAAGTATACAATACTTTCTTACTTGAAAATTTGAATGATGTATATTACAGTTCTTTTTCTATGAGCATGATTATTAAGTTTTCATTAAAAATATTTTTAGGTTTGGATTGATAACCAAAACTGTATCTGATTAATATATGAATAAACATATGAGTATGAACAGTAAATGAATAAAACATCAAAGGCCAAATGAATGTGATCTCTGCATTTTCTTCAAAGTTGATAAATTCACATCTCAAGAGTTTTCAGCATTATTGGAAAAGGATTCAGATATTGGAAATTTATTTTCTTGTAAAAATTGTTCATAGTATAAATGTTTATGAAGTTTAATATTTAATGTGATAGCATTTGAAGCCCTATTTTTTACGAAAGGCAAATTATTTTAGAGTAAATGATGATAAATTAAGACCTCATGGGGGAAGAGTGTATACAGTTCAGTGGTAGAGTACGTGCTTAGCATGCACAAGGTCGTGGGTTCAGTCCCCAGTAGCTCCATTTAAAAATAAAGAATAAATAAAAAAAACCTAATTACTTCCCCCTCAAAAAGAAAAAAATGAAAAATTATATATTAAGAAAAACTTCATGATTTTTTTCACGTATTTAAACAAGCTGAATGATAATTGTATATACTGACATATCAAATTTTGGATCATTTGTTTCAGAAAGGTTGACATTGACAGGAAAGGGAATGTGAAAAATTATGTCACTAAATATTCTGAAACAGAAACCAACCAGACTGGATTTCACCAACTTTTGGAGAGGTAAATAAATGCAAAAGTATATTCCATTCAAATGCCTGAATGATTATAACAAAAAAAAATATGCACCTACATAAGAAAACAGTTGTTAATATAATGATTCTGGAGTTTTTAATCCGTGAAATATGTGAACTATTTGGGTATGTGATACCAATGTTAATTAATATATTTCCCTTCAGATTTCTAGGCCTGGTGATTTCCATTAGCTTCTGAACTATCAACTATGTGAATATAAATTATTCCCATTAAAACTATATATTTCACAACTTTACAGCACTTTGATTTGTTTTTGTTTGAATTGAAGGCAGGGTAGTTATCTACTTTCATTTTTAAATGTCACTAACCTATATCATATTTGTGAAGTATATTGTAATTTTTCTTTTGATCAATATTTTCCTACCCGAATAAGAATTATCCCCAAAGAATTTGGTAGGTGTTCAAATGTAGAGCACCTGGTATAAACCTTTTTACAAAATAATGTCTTGTTGAATTTGGGGGTGGGCAGTTTTGTTTTAAGGAAAACTATGCTATCCTTTAGTAATTTAATAATTCACTGTAGACAATTTTGAGGGTCTTTTGTTGTTGTTGGTTCTTCCATCTGCAAAGCTAAATGGAGATCTAACAGCATAACAAGACCATTTTAAAAATAATAGAGATAGACTGTTTTTGTTCGTATCTGTAGTTGCGGGCAGCATGAAGTATTAGAAAAACCAGTCCTGAGAGAGCAGAGTCAGAGATAAGGCTCTGCTTTTTTAGGTTCTCTGTAAATCCAAGCCAGGTGGTTATCAGTCCTAACTCCTAATGTGAGAGTCAGAGGACTTTATTTCCAGGACCTTGGCCCCTATGTAACAGAGAAATCCTGAACTGCTCACTTAGCATCTGTCTCAGTTTCTGCCCTATTATTCTATGATGATGCTCTGTTGGGAGGCCATATGATGTAGTAAAAGACCTAGAGAGTTTTCAGTTTGAATTTCAGCTCTTATACTCACTGGCTTTGTGAACTTGGGCAAAGAACTTAATCTACAGGCTCAGTTTCTTCATTAGTAAAATGGGCTTCTCAGAAAGGTTGTGAGGATTAAACAAGAGAGTAGACGTGAAATGTTTGCAGTGCTTGGTCCATTTTAATAATGTGTTGCTGACTTTTTATGTGCCAGGTGCTTTACATGTATTCACATGTAAGATATCCCTATAAGTACTGCTATCTATACCTGTCTTTAATTCATAGGGAAAATGAGGATCAGAGAAGTTAAGTAACTTCTCCAAGGTTACACAGCCAGTACATGAGAGGGCTAGAATTTGAACCCAGGCAATCTGACTCCAAAGTCCATATTCCTTATTAGGCACTTAAGAGCCAATTCTTTTCTTCTCTCTTCACTGATGTTGGTTGGCATGTGAACTAGTTAGAGGAATTGGAATACTAAGGAAACAGGTCATCTCAGTCCTCTCCAACCCACCCATGAGCCTGTTGAATCCAGCACTATTAAATAGGGTTTCCATAAAAGGAAAGGAGAAAAATCCACCAACTTCCCATTCCCTCTATTCTCCTACTTGTCCTAAAACTAGATATTGCCATAGTCCAAAATTCTCCTAGGAAAATGTGAGTGGGAGCAGGTTATGATGATGGTGACTCTGCTTAGGTCGTGCTTGGGTTTGGGGAAAGTGGCAGAAATTGGGCTAGATCTTTGGGCAGCATTCACAGAGAATTAAGCAAATCTTGTGACTGGGGCTCAATCCTCTTACTCTTCCCTCCCACCCCCATTCTAAGAACTCCTCTGGATGAGAAACCCAGCCTAGTCCTCACTGGTCCATCAGCTCCAGAGTTGTGACAGAAGCAGAGACTTCATTCCCACTGGCTTACTTTCTTCTCAGACCTCTCAAAAAATGGAGGGCCTAATTATCTGCTCAGTTGCTTTATGCCATCTGAGGAAATAAAATTGAGAAGTGTTTTTCATACAGCCAAGTCTTCCTGATGAACATAAAGTCACTTCTAATTCATTTACTATAGTCAGTACATTCTAATATAAAACAGCATGTTTCAGGAAACACCCCATCACTGCTTAGCTCTACTTCCTCTTCCCCACAGTTCTACCTCTTTACCTCTATCCTAAAGTATAGAATTCAGCCTCTCCACCTCCAGTCCATCTTCCACTTTTCTGCCAGTTAACGTTCTAAAAAGCAGATCTGACAACGCCGTACCTCTGCTATAGTACCTTTAGTGGCTTCCTAATATTTATGGAATAGAGACCAAGTTCATTAGTCTGGCATCCTAAGTGCTTTCACCTGGTTCCTGTCTCCTTTACCAGCTTCATCTGTCTCCACCTCCTGTCCATAAGCTCAGCTCCAGCCATATAAAACTTCTCTAGGTACGAGCCCTACTCGGTGAACTCCTGTTTAGTCATCAAAGCCCAACTTGAATGTCACTTCCTTAGATGAGGCTTCTCTGGAGGAATTCATTGTTTTTCCTCTGTGTAATCACAGCTCCCTGGGCAGGTGCACCCACCACTTCATATTACACTTCAGTTGCTGATCAGTCTCTGCCCCTGACTGGAGAGGGAGCCTCTCAGGAAACAGAGAAACTGTATCATTCATTTTGATATCCACAGGGTTGGCCCAGTGCTTGTTTGGGCGTAAAAAAAAAAAAAATCACTGTTTAATGTTTAACCTGGCCAAAAATTCCTATTTTTAAGGGAGTTAAAGGGCTATCTACAGGGATCACTTCTGGTGGAGCCAGATGAGAGATTGCTCGGTAGTGGATGTAACTTTGGAGGAAGAGTAGAACTTTTAGAGAGAAAGCTGAGGAAGATGTTTTATCTAGAAGGAAGGGCAAGAGAAAAGGCACACAAATAGGAAAATGTGGGAGCATACTGAGGAATGAAAAATCAATCATGATACGTTTTAAAAAAAATTTTGTTGACCGTGCCTGGTCCTGTGCTAAGCGCTTTTCAAAATCAATCCTTAATCTTCACAGCAGCCCTGAAAGGTAAGAAATTTAGGCTTTGAGAGTTTAAACAAGTTGCCCAAGTTCTACAGCCTGGGGAGGGAAAATGACACTAGGAAGGGGTCTGATGGGTTCCCGGGCCCAGCTCTTGACTGTCTCACAGTCTGTAGAGCTAGTTGTCATTAAGGATCCAGGCCCTTGATTTCTTTTGTTTCCTCTCCTCTCTGCTGAAAGCTTTCAGGTCAATTTTTGTGTCTCTTATTGCAGGTGCACTGAAATTTTAAATTTACCTTCTGCAGCTCGGAGATTGTTCAATGAAAAGGGGAAGGAGATCTTTGCCCTAAAAGACCTTCAAAGAGATGAACTGGTAAAGGCATGAATGTGAAACTGGAAATATTAATATACTGATACTATTAAAAGAAAAAGACTTCTAGCACCATTTTTCCTCTTACTTTTTTGTCAGAATTATCCTAACTCAGCAACCATCAGAAAGTAACACAAATAGCTAATTGTTGAGAGCTTACTATGTGTCAGGCATGATTTTCAAGGCTGTATATGATAGAATTCACTTAATACTCATCGCAACTCCCTTAATAAATGAGGGCAGAAGCTGGAGAGAACCAAATTATTAACTGCTTGTAATTTCTGTCCTACTTGGAAGGAGGTAGATCCTGTATTCTTTCTGAGGTCTTCAAAATGTAGTTTTTTAATGACTTCTTAAAGACAATTTCACCTTTTCAGAAAAAAAAAGCATATCTAATTTTTCACACATACTATTTGGGTGGTTGGAGAAGGCTGAGAAGTGGAAAGACTTTCCTCCCATTTATAGAACTTGAGGTATCAGCTCGTGAAGAAAACCTGTCTTGAATAATGCCTGAAATTCTTTGAACAGAGAACCAAGCTTGCACCAAATTAGCAGAACTTCACTTGGGCTCTGAATGTAAAGACCCCTTGAAAGAGTCTTAAACCCAAGTACCAATGACCTGTATCAGGGCGGAGAGCCTCTGTTCTTGGAGTCTGGTAGACTGTGTTTTGAATTCTAACTCTATCACTACCAGGTGTTTTGTTTGTTTGCTTTTAATATTTTTTTTTGCTGCTGTGCTTATTCACTGTGCTATTTTAGGAAGAATTTAAATAGATTTCATGTAAACATGCAATACAAAATCGTAAGTTTAATTCAAAGATAAGTCGATGAGGCCACCAGGGCAGAGGGAGTATGAGTAAAAGAAGGACAAGATGGAACCAGGCGTGACTGTTACGAGACCCTGTATATTTGCTAGAAATGAATCTGTCAGCTTTTCTGGGTTACCGACATGAAGACTGAAGCATGAACAGTTATATGATTAAGTGTATCCATGAGAGAAGGAGAACCCTGTCATTCAGAAAGAAGATATTTTTGAGAACATTCTCCCTGGGTCCACACACAGAGTAGGTGTGTAATGATCAGTGAGTGGCCTCAGAAAAGGCAGCACTGAGTTTCTTTTTCTTTTCACCCAGTCTTTCTCAATATATTGCTCTATTTTTTCCTCACTTCAAAGAAATATTTCTCTGACTCCAAAAAAAAAAAGTTTAGGAAATGCCTATAGGCAAAATGAAGAAGAAGATGTGTCATCCATAATCTCAGCAACTAGAAATATCCACATTAACATTTTGGTGCATATACTATAGCTCATTTACACCAGTGGTTGTCAGAGTTTTCTGTAAAGTGTCAGATAGTTAATATTTACAGATTGGATAGTATCTATTGGAACATCAACTCTGCCATTGTGGCACAAAAGCCGTCACAGATAACATGCAAATAAATGGACATAGCTGTGTTCCAATAAAACTTTATTTACCAAAACAGGCAGCGGGCAAGATTTGGGCCTCAGCCATAGTTTACAAACCCCTAATTTATACCTATTTACCCTCCCTCCTTGCCTCCTTTCCTTCTTTCTTTCTTTTGTCTCCTTCCTTTAAAAATTATTTTTGTACACCTTTTAATTATGAAATAATTAGAGGTTCACAAGAAGTTGCAAAAATAGTACGAAGTGTTTTTTTTCAGTACAAAACCCTGGAGATCCATCCACGTTGTTGTGTTTATCAATAGCTTGTGCCTTTTTATCACTGAGTATTATTCCACAGTGCCATAGTTTAACCATTCACCTGTTGTAGGATGTTTTGATTATTTCCAGTTTGGGCTATAATAATGCTGCTGTGAGCAAATGTATATGGGATTAGAGATTCATTTCTTTGGCAGGTGTATGTTTCATGTGGAGAACATTGGATCAGTCCTGACCTGTCCACTGCTCAGCAAAAGAAGCAAATCTTCCTGAGGAACTTAGCATCAGATATTTCTAAAATTCAAACCTTCTGCAGCACACGTAAGATAGAGGGTAAGCACTGGAATTATTTACCTTAATAAGTACAGCTAAAATAAAAGACTGAATGATAATGCTTTTTTAAGGAAAATCCACATTTGTTTAAACAGGTCATAATACACCTCTTGTTTTCTGGGCCCTGATGGCTGAAGTTGTGACTGGGTGACAGTGTTCCATTCTTTTGACCCAGACAATACTTTGGATGGGTGGTGCTCCCTGCCTGCCTCAGCCTCCCCTCTGTGGCTAGGTAGCCATCTCTGCAAGTCCTTGCTGCAGAACTTTTGGACCCCTGCTTGACAACGGCTTCTGGGAAGCTCCCCAGCCTGTTTTCAGTAAATCCTGGGTCATGATGGCATTTCGCCATCAGAAACCAGATCCAGGTTCATGTGGCTGTGCCTCAGATTGGAGCGGGGAGGACAGCTCAGGAAGTTACTATGTCCTGAACAGTGGGCAATGTCCTCAGTGTTTCTTTGACATAGCTAAGATACCTGCAGTGAAGCCTGCAGGGGGAATCATGACACCCAGTGCTGGTTTTCTGCCTTCCTCTCTGTTCTGCCACAAATCCCCTCAAGCTCAGAAATGTTGGGTTTCCTCCAGGTCAACCCTTAGGTTAAAACCTTGATAAACTAAATGGGAGCTAAAGGCCTTTGGGGAAAATCCTAAATCTTGACCGTGATATCCTGACTTAGATGTCCAATGTCTTGTGCTTGAACGTCAAAACTGTATCTGTACTTTTGCTTTCCTTTTGTAACATTTCTCATCCAGGACCAGGACAAAGGGCCTATACTTAGAAAGGCAAGAGGAAAATCAATATAATTTAAAACATTATATTATTGCGTATTGAACACTGTACATTACGTTTTGCATGTGTCATTTAAGGCATTGGGAACTTTCACTGAGAAGTTTGGGATCCAAGAGACATCCATCTAAATAATGTAACCCATTTGAATAGTCGGGACTTAGACTAACTAACTTATTTTTGGAAAGACCTATTTTTTAGCATTTTTGACTGAGAATATCTTGAGAGGAAAGAATCTATAAAAAATGAATTAAGTGAAATTGAATTTATTAGTTTAAAAAGCAACTATCAATTACACTTAGAATGTATTCTCTTAGACCAATAGCTGGAAATTTTCTGCATTTTTATTTTAACGTGCATTTTCAAATTCCTAGTGCTCTGAGATCATAACTAATATGTCCTTGCAATTTGTACATTTCTGCTTAGCTTTTGTTTTAGAAGTCCAAAGTGACATTGTGTTGGGAGCCAAGCTTGCTGTGCGTAAACCAGTTTTTGGAGAGGAGAAGCAAATTACAGAACCAGAGGAAAAGCAAAAGCAAAAAAATGCTTTAACAACGGAAAACGCTTCCAGTGAAATTCTGTAAGTAATCAGTGTGGCCAGAAAAGCTACCTGGTTCCTATTTGAACTCAGCTCATTAGCTCCGTAACAGCACAGAGCCCATGCAGGGAGCCCATGCCAAGTTTGTGAAACTAATGTCAGTTGAAGAGCTAGTATTTAATTAGTTTCCTGGCAAAAGGACAGAGCTGGAGCTTCAGTGTTCAACCATCACAATGATCTACTTCCAGTAATTTTGTTATAACATTACTATTTTTAAAAGACTAGAATTTTAGAAATGGAGACATTTATTTGAGGGATTCATCATGTTTTATTTTCATAAACATGGAACAAATATTTTTCTTCCTTAATGTAGGTTCAAGGTGAACGCATGTTAATATAAGTTATCATCCTAGATTGCTGGGATAGCTTCTGATTGGTCTCTGTCTCCATAATCTCCTCCTTTCAGTTCACCTTAAAGTTTTACCTGTGGACCATCATCTTTCTAAAATACAGTCGTTTTTATATAGTTCTTCCATGGCCACCCACTACAGACAGAAAGCAACATTTAGTCTGGAATCCCAAGCCCTTCTGACCCTGGTCCAGGCCTGTCTTTAACCCTCATTTATACCTCCATGCCCACCTCCAGTTGCTACATACCTGTCGTTACAGTTACCTTCTGTTCCTTAAATGAGCCAAGGATATTCCTGCTTCAGAGCCTTTCCAGGTATTCTTTTCTCTGCCTAGAATGCTGTCCCTCCAGATCCTCACATGGCTGGCTCCTTCCCATTGTCCAGGTCTCAAATGAAGCATCTCAGAAGAGCCTTCTCTGGCTCCGTTGCTAAAGTAGACCCTACCCCACCCCACCCAACTGCTATCACAATTTCCTGCTTTATTCCACTTGTGACACTTATGTTGTTTATTACTCATTTGCTTGTCTATTATCTCTCTTCTTCCCCCTAGAATGTAAGCTCCATGAATCCTGAGAACTTACCTTTGTTCATCACTGTATCCCCGATACTTAGAACTCTGTGCCTATGATATAGTAGATGTTTAAGAAATATTAGTTAAAGGGGTGAATTACTAACTAAATAGTGACTAGTTGAATGCATGAATGAATGAATGAATGAATGAATATAAATGAATTAATAAAGCAAGATGTATTTTTAAATGGCTGTTGTAAAATTGACTTGACTGGATTTCATTTACATGGAAATTAAAGAGCATGCAGATATCCCAAGTTAGAAAATTAAACATCTGGGCTTGGAGGAAGAATCTTGTTTTCACCTTGCTGAATATGTTAAAAGTAAAAATGACATTATTTATTATTTATTTATTTGGTCGGTTTTCTTCAAGGAAATGGAGTTGGTGGGAAAGCTGTGTTTTTTATTTTCAACACAAGATGGCACTGTTGTTTCTTTAACCAATAATGAGATTTTTTTTGCCTCAAGAAGCCACTTGTGCTACAGTTCTGAATGAGGCAGTTGTTACCCACCAATTTAATATCCACATGTAATACTTTTGTTACATTTGAAAAGTGTATGATTTGCTCTGCTAACACAGGAATTGTCCCTGGAGATTTGGTAATCTGATATTGCTAGCAGTTATATCAAATTACCACAAGCACCTTGGCGACCACAGCCTTCCCCAGAGAACTTTATTTACACATATGCATATCTGGAGAGCTGAAGCCTGCTTGCTGCTTTACTTGTATATTTATCCTGCCTTCAGCAGAGCAGTCCTTGTGTTGTTTCATGATCCCATGGAAGCAAATATGCCCTAAACAGGGCCCGGGAACTGAATATAGTCAGATCTGCATAGTGGCTATGCTCCCGTTCACAATTTCATCTTAATATGAAGCCAGAAGGCTCAGTTATTCAAGCTATGACTATTTACTCCAAGTGTTTCTGTATATTAATCTCTATCAAAAGCTGGCACATTTGTGCTGGTGCTATTTGAGTCTCTCTAGATTTTTCTATTGAGAGGAAAAGTTAATTAAGATTCCTTAACAATGTCTAATGAGTAAACTTTATGAAACCTAGTAATCTTGGCTGTCTGTTCCAGACAGAATTATGACACATTTATGGAGCAGGCAAGAATCTCATTACATATTCGTTATGAATTTCTAAAACTACTGATTAGTCTTAATTATAATTTTTTTCTTTTTGAAATGTACATGGCCACATTTTTTTCTAAGTAAATATAACAAAGATGAATGCTGTTTATTATGTGATGGAGGAATTTTATTTGTAGCCTTATATTAAAAAATCTAAACTGTGTATTAGTAGGATATGAATTTGCAACGTTAGGCACCATTATGGAAATATGATTTCCAGAGCCACCAATATCCCTCAGGAAATGATCAGACTATACCTCAGAGAAAATTCTGTGAGTATAAGCCACATTTCTTAGACTTGTGTTTGCTTCTGAACCTTAATAGAGATTCACATGCAAGAGCCCATCTCCGAATGAAGGCTTGTCGCACACTTCCCAGGTACGCCTGGCAGGAAACTTCTCATAGCTCTGATAAGGATGACAGTCTTCCAAAGAAAATGGAGGAAGAGCTCTTTGAAACTGTGCAACCAGAGAAGAAATACAGGTAAAAATTTGCAAGGAAATCCTTTTAAAGATTTCTACCTGTTTTTAGATTCATTCATTTGGGGACAAAATATTCTCGAGGATTTGCATTACTGTTAGTTGCTGTTTACTTCAACACACACATTTTTGTGTTTCTTGTGTTTCTGACTGAGGTATTTACAAGTACTGGTGGGAAGAGCCTTCTCACTTCAGCTGCGTAATGTAATTTCTTATTGGCTGGTGTCTTTTCTAGTGAAAGGTAAACTCATCCATCTTTGCCTCCTGAGAACTTAGGACAGAGCCTGTATGTTGTGTGAACAGAACTTGTTGAATGAATTGTGAATAAACATATTAAGATGCCCTGATGTCTTTAAGAAATTAGTAAAATGCAATTTCTTCCCTTTTAATTTTATGTTTTCTGGTTAATGTCTGATGAAGACAGGGATATATAGTACTTTGTGTTATTCCTTTGTCCTTATACATTTACTTAATATTACAGCAGTTGATATGAATTAAACAGTTTTGGCACTTCAACACTTAGCGTTAGTCCATGCACATAGTAGGGGCTTAATAGATGTTTATAAATTAATTTAATTGCCAGTGCATTGTGATGTTTAATAGATTTAATAAGTCTGCTTAATGCCTTGAGATCTTTAAGTAAGAGATTCCTTTAAATTAGCTTATTAGCATATCATTATTTTGGTTTATGATAGTCTATGAGTTGTTAGGAAAGATTGAAAAACTTGGAGAACGGGATTCTATTTGCTAGGGATTCTGTAGATAGAGTATAGAAATGATCATGATTTGAACAGAACTCCTTCATTTCTCTGGTGTTTTGATTCTGCGTGCCCTGTTCCTTCTCCTACCTCTTTTTCCCTTTAACTAAATTATCTCAAATGAATTTTTTCTTTTCTGATGAATTTGTCATATTATTTTGGATAAACATTTCTTTCTATCACAAAATAAACTCAGAATTCTACTTTTTACATCAGCTTGACAGTGCAAAGCAAATAACATTGCTGCTGTCCTGATGGTAATTCTTCCCCACTGTAAGTGAATTTGGTTCACGGCAGGTCTCTCTCCAACAGAACTTGCAATCTCCAGCACATCAGTGCGTGGGACATTTTTCTGCCGCTAATGGGATTTCCTTTATCTTAGCCATTCCCCAAAACAGAGTAAATTGCAGAAGCTTTGCCGCCAGCAGTTTGAATACAGAGATGGGCAAATTATAAGCTATGCTGCTCCTCAGCTAGTCTTGGGGGTGCAAGGCCCCAACCTGCGTTCAGGCATGGAGGTGGTTTTGGTGGAGAAAAAAGCAGATGATAGTTATCAACACTGGATGCACAAGGAAGACAGCAGGTAAGCCCATTATATTTGGGTATTAGTATAGCAAAAGGTGAATGAGAGCCTAGGAGATCCAGCATGGTCCCCACAGAGCAGGCGGGGGTGTTTTGAGGACTTTGGATTTTCTATTTAACATAGCCAGTAATCTTTTATCCTATTCAAGGAAGAGAAAGAGAACGAAATCAAATGTAAATGTTCAGTATTCTACACACAGCTCATCCTCTATGAATTCAGATAAGAAATGTAGAATCTGACCTACTAGGTTCATAGTTTTAACAGGCCATTGAGATCAAGGGAAAACTGGACTCTCACTCTATTTTTATGATTTTAAGGAATCAAGTAAGAATTTTTAAAAGTCCCACTTTAAAAAATTTATAGTACTTTTCATTAACTCAACCTCCTGTCCCTCGCCACATGCATGCCTTCCCTCCCTCCCTACTTCTATCATATAACCAACTGAGGAGGCTTCCACTCACAACAGTGAAATCGAATTGAATTCCTACTTTAACAAATATATCAACCCAGTGCAATGGCTGGCTCTTGTTTGGATCCAGATTCAAGGTTATTTCTGAATCAGAGGAAATTTAACAGTCTGGGTACCTTATGATATGAAGGAAGTCTTGTTAATTTTGTTGGGTGTCATAATGGTTTAATGGTTATATATTTTAAAAAGTCCTGGTCATTTGGTTGCACATTATAGTATTTACAGATTAAAGTAAGAGATATCTCAGATTTTCTTTAAAATATTCTAGCAAAGCAAAAAGTTAAAATGTAGAGGGAGTGAGAGGGAATGAAACAAGAATGGCAGGATGTTGATAACTGTTGGGTCCATGGCGGCTTCTTACACATTTCTCTCTCGCTCTGTGCATGTGTGAACATTTCTTTAACAAGAGAGAAAACAACTCCTTGGGTTTTAGATGGTTTGCTTCAAATTCTACCATAAGTATTATATGGTGGGGCCCCAGGGCCCTCTTCGGTCTCTTGAAATACTACAGAAAATGTGTGTTTATGTATCTGTGCAATACATTTTTTTTTTCTGGGAAAGAGCTGTGATTTTCATTGGATTCTCAAAAGGTGTGTGATGCAAAAGGCTTAGGGATGGCTGCTTTAAGAGAGATTGCATAAGCTTCAGGAGGCGGCAGCAACAGGCCCAGTGTGGACAGGAAAGGAGCTAGCCTTCCTCTGCTCACTGAGATAGCGAAGCCGCCAGCAAGGAACACATGCGGCCTTGTTTTAGAGTCGGCTGAAAAGCCAACGTTTAGACAGACCTGGTGAGTGTGTTCTTTCACCCTATTCATTCTAGCTAAGCTGTCTTTCTGACAAGGGGGGAGCTAAGAAGCAGGCCTTTGTCCCTGCAGATGGTTTGCTGTGTGGGACCAGAATTCGTTCATTCAGCTGCAAAGGATTATTAAGGGCAGTGTTTTAGGTGCTGGTGCTTTAGCAAAGAACTAAACAGATAAAAATCCCTGCCCTGTGGAGCTAGTTCTACCCCATCTCTACATTTCTGGAATTTAGAAATGCATCCTCCTTGGCTTTCTGTAATATAGTAGAGATCCCACTTGAGCCCGAGTTAGAATTCGAGCATGGCTGAAGAACTGGGGTGGACACACACACGGAATGAGAGATGTGACCCCAAGGCAGTAGAAAGCCTCCCTTGCTGAATTTAACTCAGGAACACTTGGTCATGGGAAGAGAAGGCGAGTTCTGAGTCCTGCTCCGTGCCTTTCACTGGTTTTGGTTTTCATCCTGAGTGCTGTGGGGAAAGCAGGAAGCGGGGAAGGCTGTTTCAGTACAAACAGAAAGAGAAGCTTGCCTAAAAATCTATGCACTCCAGCACTGCTTCAGAAAATCTAACCGCATGTAACACAAAAGAGAACGGCCTTTTCCAATTTCCTTCTACTTTCCAGAACCGTCTGCAACTTTGTCATCTTGAGGCCTCTCCATGTCAAGCCACAGAAGAAAGGGACAGATGGAGGGAGATGGTGGTACTGACTGATTCCTGGTCAGAAACTGCAGATCTAGAGAGAGGAGGGGGAGCCGTGAGGGGGCGGGGCAGTGGGACAGGGTTTGCTCCGTGAGCACATAGGTCACCATCTCAGGCCTCCCACAGGTGCCTGGGCAGCTGGGCAAGAGGGGCTTTGCAGAAGTCTTGATGATGAGGTGTGCACACAATTCAGAGGAATAGTCCTATGGTAGAAAAGTGTCTGCACAGTGACAGTCATTCTGAGCTTTCTTCCACGTTTTCCCTTGGCATTTTTCTTTTTCTTTTTCATATAATTGGATATTGAAACCCATTCGTTATGATAAGCTGGTGAGGCCTGGAGAACCTTGGATCGCACTATGTAGCAGAAACCTATAGAAATTTCCATTTATGTGAACCACAGTCTTTTGATCATCCATATTTTCCCCAAGCAGTAAATTAGCATCTACTGAGGCATCCGCCCAATCAGCATTTGTATTAATGGAGCCTAGGCACAGGAGCCCAATGCCCACGTGATGGGAGGTACCAAGCCGCCATCACTGTGCCTAGAATTTTCTACCATTAGTCCTTTCATTCAGTCCTTTGGGTCTTGAATTACTTTTTCATTTTGACCTTCTATTTAAAATAGAAAATAACTAGGAAATCTGATTACTTAAGCAATTATCAGCAAAACCTCTTAAGGGAAATTATGACTGTGAGAACACGACCTAGCTGGGATAGCACACAGTCCAGGATAATCATGCAAGAAATGAGCGAAGAGGCAATGACAAGTGGTAGGAACTTGCCAAAGACACACTTACTTGGTTTCCAGCCAAACAATAAAAATGGTTCAGGTCAACTTTTGAGATAATCTGACATTTTTCTACCATTTTCAATCCTGGCACAATCCGAATTAATCATTTGGTCTCTAAAGGGAAATAGGAAATAAATGCTCAAGGATGAAAATCCCCCTCAACAAGATTCAAAATTATGAAAGGGGAAATAGAGTGTCATGGAGTTCAGAGCTGAAAGAGATCTTAAAAATTTTCTAGTCTTGGTGACTTAATTCTAAAGCTAGCGAAACCGAGGCTCAAGGAGCTGAAGATTTAAGTGACTTGTATGCACTCACGTTGCGGGTTAGCAGAAGAGGCTGTGCTATCATGCTGGATATTCCTGGGGCACAAAGTAAGTTCTCACACTGCTGTCCAGCACATAGCGGGTTTTCTGTAGACGTCTATAAGCTCACGCTTCCTGAAGAATGTAAGCATGGGCAAGTGCCAGCTGACCTTCGAGAAAGGAAACGAAAATCCAATACTGTAATGGCGGAGCACAGCACTGAAGCATGGCAAAAGGTGCTACATCTATTCTAGGCAGCAAAAAGATGGAGAAAGCTAGGTAACTAATCTGGGCACCTCAGATAGTCATTGCTGGAAATATGCAATCATTCATTCATTTGAATACTATTTAAAAGTGCAAGATGCAAACTATGCAGCATGCTGAGGCTGGAGAGGTGAACACTATGGAATACCAGCCTCGTGCCCTTCACTGGCTTCTTCTTTTTTTTTTTCAGTGAATAAGCCCTTATTTGATGTCCAGCTTTTCTTTTAGTTTCTTTTTATTCTGTTAAATTCAAGTAAGCTTGAATTGAATACTTTTGAACTTTTATTTTATTTTTCTGCCTTTATATATATTTTTATTGAAGTATAGTTAGTTTACAGTGTTGTGTCAATTTCTGGTGTACATATAGCACAATGCTTCAGTCATACAGGAATATACATGTATTTGTTTTCATATTCTTTTTCACCATAAGTTACTACAAGATATCAAATACAGTTCCCTGCACTATACAGCATGACAGTCTTGACAAATGCTAAAAACATACTTGGTAAAATCGAATACCCACGTTGGATTTGAAATGATACCTCATTAACGAACAATAGAAGGAAGAAATATGTTTTAAGATTAATAGTGATCTTGTAGGAATACAAATTGTGTTTCAAATTCAGTTTTAATTTTTGCTATATTTTCCAATACTTTGTAAATTCTTTACAATGAGGATATTTCAGTTTATGTTCAGAGATTTAAATTAGATGTCTGAAATTTTTCAGGTCTTGAAAGGGAAAGTGTTACTTTTCTAACATCTTCTCCAACTCTACTTTCTCCCCTTTCTTCCACTCTCATGTCATTAAATTTTATGTTCAGGATTGGTTATGTTTTCCACAGCAGAATTGGCACTGCTGGTCTATAATGTAACTATGTTGATAGACATAAAGAACTGGCTTTTTCTATGCAGACAAAATCCTTGAATGTGTGGTTTATTTTTGCTTTTAAGTGATGCAAGGAAAATAATTTTAGGACTTTAGCTCAGTAATTTTCTTTCATTTTTTGCAGTCAAGGAGGCTTTATTTTAGTTCCAATATAAGATAACTTTAAAATATTCAACATCTATCTTGACTTTTATGTAATAGTCTTTTAGGAAAGAAGAATTTGAGGGAAAACTGTGAAAAATCACAAGCAGCAATAATAACAGCTCATACTAAGTGCCATGGGCCAGGCAATATTCAGTGCATTTTCTATGCATTAACTCACTCAATTCCCAGGGCAAGAGTCCTATGAGGATGTACCATTATCTTGTTTTACAGATGAGAAAACTGAGGCACAAGATTGTTAAGCAAAAGCATACAGCTACTGAGAGGTATACTCAAGATTTAAACTCGGGCATTGACTCCAGAATTTATGCCCTTAATCACTTTGCCACATTGCCTCTCATAATAGTAAAACAGACGAGGAAAGTGTACGTCAGTCTGGGTACAATCCGGAGACAGAAAAAACACAGTCATTTAAGCAGAGGATGTATAACAGAAAGAATTATTAAACTATGATAAATGAGTAACTATTAGATATATATATCCTCTATATGGTGCTCTAGGGCTGAGGGAGTTGAGGATAAACTTGGAATTGGGCTCCACCCCAAGGCTGAAGTTCAGACCTCGTTGGAAAAGGTATAGGTGCTGACAGCTGGATGGCAGAGAAGTTTGTTGGTTTGCCCTTCCAGATCTGGTCTGCGGTTGCTGGGCAAGCAGGAAGCAGCCCTCTGGAACATATGTAAGGGTGCAGCTGTTGCTGGGCACATGGAAATACAAAGGGGATGGGGGTTGTTGGTGCGGCAGAAGGCCTGGAGCACGTGGTGTCCATGTCGGGAAGGCCACAACAGCTGATCCCAAGGCCAAGCCAGGCCAGGGCTGTGAGGGTATCGAGGGACCATACACTCTGGGCACCTGGTTGGGGCAGAGCATCACTGGATATCCTCACTTCTAATCACTGGCCCCATGGAGCAGCTGGGAAGAACAGGAGAGCCCCTTCCTCCTTCAGTTTTCTTCCAGCGCTCTCTGCTAAGAAGGTGTAACATCCTGCTTACTGTGGGGGAGAAATGCCTAAAGGATTTCACATCCATTATCACAGAGTATGCAGGGGGCCAAGAGGCAATACACTGATAAGTGGCACAGAGGGAGCTCTAAACTGGTCATGCTGCTTTGTAATGTGCCTAATCCTGTTTTCCCAAGGACCTTTCACCTGGTGAGTAACCCAGACCTTGTGCTGGCAGTGTCTATGACCAAGGCTAGAGATGAAGCCTGTGGCTATCCAGTTATTGCTCAGGTAAGCTATATACAGGCCAAAGAGTAATTATGGCCCTATATTTAGTTAAATTTAAGGAGAGCTCCTTGCTTCCTTGTTGCAGAGAAAGAAAATGGCTGTCATGGAAACCTATCTTGAATGCCATTGTTAAAATATTTACAATAGTCTGCTTAGATTTCAAATTGAACATGTTCATGTAGCTCTTAATTTAGTTTAATCCAACAGATGGTGATTGTGGGCTTGCTGCATGTCAGGAGCTGTGCTAGTTATTTAAGTCAAATCCAATGGCAAGCATGAGAAATCATCCCAGTAGCATTCATGCGGTCTCACTGGTGGTTTCAGTCAGGTGAATGGCTGTTAATTTTAAGTTCAGTGATCTGGGGACATAAGCAAGTCCCCTCTTAGCTGGCAACTGGTGGGAAAGACTGTGGTTGGAGAAGTCTTCCTGGAGGATGTGAGCTCGTCAATGTTAATTTTACTACAATTCTCATTTGAAATGCACTTTCAACATACTTTTGCAAATGCTTATAAGCAGCCAAACAATTTCTGGAGGCTCCAGAGAGGTCTGGCTTCATTTGACTTTTGGGTAAAGACCTATGAAATTCTTTTTTCCCCACATTTGTCTGTCATCCTCACTCACCAAAGACCCTCCTAGATAGATACGATTTTTCTAGGAGGAGAGAGAGTTTAGGAGCATCCCTGCTCTGCAGCTTACTCTCTGTATCCTCCGCATTATTTGCCCTTTTTCTTGGTGAACAAAATATATTGTCCCTAAATAACATTTGTTTTATTCCATTTTTTAATAGCAGTGAGGCAACTTGTTTTGCAGGTCCCGAATCCAAAATTGGGATATAGCAATCTGGACAAATATCAAAGCTTAATTAAGTCTTATATCCTGATAATAAATATGAACTACATTTTTATTCTAGACGACACAGTATGTATAGCATCACATTTTTCCTTTCCAGGTGCCTCTTTGGCACGGACCACACTGATATAAAACCTCATGCAGATGCAAATTTAGTACCTTAATCAGTTTCATAAAATTATAGATGTGGATGTTTTCCCTTAAGGTTCCCATTTTATAAGAAATAAATTTGATCTCAAGGTAATTTGTATTACCTTTCAAGGTTTTTTTCTTTGCTTGGTGTTTCATTTTTATTTCTTGAAGCAGTCAGTTTGTGAAAAAATATTAAAGTTCATGTAAAATAATAAAAATGAGGCATGTTAGGTTAATGTTACTAGACCCCCTCCCTCCCTCCCTGTTCCTTGAAATATGGTCTTTGTTTTCCATACCTCTGAGGGATGCTCTATTGTCTGACCTATTAAATCAATTCTTAAAACTCATTTATTTTCCTCTTTACTATCAATCTCTCCTTGATAAAGTAAATGTTATTCATTATAAAGTTCCTTGAGGTGTCATGATATGTTTAGTTGGAACTAATCTACTGGTTTAAATTCTCTAAAGTTGAAACTACTCATTTTTTAACTTATGCCAAGCCCAGTTTTGTATTAGAATAAACATGCTGTTTCTAATACATATAAAATGAAGTGTACTCATATTTAAAAAAAAAACTTACTAACCAGTGAAATGTAAATTAAAACATCAACAAGGTACTATTTTTCATTATTAAATTGATGATACTTTGGCAAGAGTGTGAGGAAAAAAGACCATTTCATATTATACTGGTGGAAGTGTAAACAAGAATAACCTTTTAGAAAGCATTTTAATATGATAAAGCTTTTTATGATACATCGTAATTTTTTTAAATGATATTTCTCTATTAGCAATCCTACTTGATGAGTTTGTTCTAAAGAAGTTACAGATTTACACAAAGATTTATTTATATGATTATTCATTGCTTTTTTGCTTATAGTAAGGAAAGTTTGAGAAACTCTCTCTTTGTTTAACTATTGGAGATTGGTAAAATAAAATACTTTTAAAAATCCCCAAAAAACTAATGCAGTTACCAAATTGTATGTATTTTGTGATTCTATTTTTATAAATCAAAGAATGCATATTTATATATATATAGTGTATATAATGATCAAATATCAATAATAGTTATCACTACATAGTGGAGTTGTAAGTAATTATCTATATTTTCTGAATTTGTGCAATGAAAACTATGACTGCTATAACCAAATCATAAACTCTCCTATTTGACTCAGTATTTTGTCTTGTTTATTTTCCAGAAATATAAACCATATAACAATGGGGCTTCTAATCAGAAATGGAATTACATGAAAAATATGAAGGCTTTTGTGGCCTTTCATAGCACTGCACTGGATAAGGAAATCACAGCAGCAAATTATGCTGGAATTTGTACATCCTCTGTGATTAAAGAAGAAAACATTGATCAACCAGTAAGTGGTTCCTTTCTACTGAGGAGGGGTGCGGGGATCGGGGGAAACGCATCAGTTTAAGAAAGCAAGAAAATTTTTTTCTAGAAAACCTTAAGTTCACACAAATTAAACACTGACTTGTGAGTGAGATCACTTACACTGTGATTCTGGCTAGGAAAGAGGGAAGGCGTATTGATATTACCCTCTGCTTGTATTGTTTCCATGGCTCCCTGTCACCAGCACCATCTCTAGTCCATCATCAGCTAGCCAGAACATGCACGAAGGAGGGTAATCACACATCCCTGACTCCTACAGGTGTGCCTGCCACACTAGATGTCACTCCACTCCGGAAAGCATATTAAAATGACAGTGGTTGTAAGTGGCTTTATATTATGTTATACCAAGCATAGGGCTAAGCATGAATATACTCTAATTTTTAAAGGAAATAATTTCTCAAGCTTAGTCCTTTAGTTTGTACTAGTAAGGAATTACTTGCACCTTACTTAACAGATACCTAAGATATTTGTGTGTCCGTGGATCAAAGCACCTTACTGTTGTTGATAACCATTGGCCTACAGAAAATTGAAACGTCATAATGCACATTATAAGACCGTCTTTACTCTGCTCCTCAGATGTCTCTAAACTGCTGCTGCTTCTTCACTCATCACTTCCTGGCTCTAGTGAATAAGATGTCAAGTGTACCATACTGTTTTGCATGTCTCTGTTTCGACTATGCTCTCCCCTCAACTTTTTCTCCTTTGTCTGTGATCTCATAGCTGTTGACAAATATGTTGCCAAAGACTGCTAAAGTCATCTTAAAAAGAATCAAGTCAACTTGAAACGGTTCCAAAGATGAAACAATTTAAGCATCAGTATGACTACTGAATGTGGTGGACTGACGTACATTAGAAATGTTTAAATCCGCATGTTGATACTGATATCAAATAACAGCAATAGCTCAATTGGTCACAATGAGATGATGCTAAGGAACAAATTTGTTCCTTTGAAAACTGGTAAATAAAGAATCAATGGTTTATTTTTTCCTTCCTTTATGAACTATACCTCAGGATAACAAAATAGTTGATGAGAAGTTTCACTTCATAGAAATATCCCAGCTAACAAATGAATAAAGTATGGGGAAATCGGAATATCATTATGTTGTGAACTTTAATAAATTAATGAATCTAGGCAATGATCATCAGTAGCTACTAACATTACAAAAAGAGGCACAACAGTTGTCCCTTGATGTTGATACACTGTACCACTTACAAAGTGTTCTTGTCCCCTAAAATCTAACTGGAGAAAATATACAACAAATAATTACAATAAAAGAAGAAAGAAAAATGAGGAACATGAAGATTCAAAGAGATGTAAGAGGTATATAAACCAATTATAACATACTGACCTTATCTTGATTCCGTTTCAAATAAATTCTAAGAGAGAGAATTGTAGAAATTTGAATGCTGACTGAATATTTGATTATATTAGGGTATTATTAATTTTAGGTATGATATTATAGTTATGATAAAAGAGTCCTTATCTGTTAGATAAGGATAAAACTTCCCAATTTTTAAAAATATTTCTTCTAAAAAATTGTAACGTTCCTACTAGTTAAATGATAACCTATCTGCTAGAAACTAATGTGATTAACCTGAAAAGTACAGTAATATATCAATTCTGAGATTTGCAAATTAAAAAAAAAGTTACTCTCTCTTAGGCCTGGAGAAACCTACCCTCTACACAAAGGCTCTAACCAGTTGTTAGTTCTTAAACTTTTTGGAGATGCAGACCTCTGTGAGAGTCTTATGAAAATAACAGATACTCTTTTCCCCCAGAATTCACATGTGTACACTAACACTTTGCATAACATATTAGGGAGTTCATAGACTCCCCTTGAAATCCAGTTTGGATGTAGGGTAAGAACCTCTTTTCTAGATCCTGTTTGCTGGAGAGCTTTGAAAAAGAAAATCAGTATGAACTATTATATGCCAGATAGCTACTGTATGCTAGATACAAATGCAGTGTTAGTTATTTTCATGTTGATGATCTCATTTAAATAATAAATAATATAACATAAATAATAAATATGAATAATATCAGTAAATTAATTAAGATTGGTGAAGAAACTGAATAATTTATTCACAGTCACACTAGCTACTAGGTATATAGTAACAGTCGTTGATCAGACAAACCCCCTGTCATAGATCATATCTGTATAAGGCCACATGAACAGGCCAAGTTAGTCATTTCAATAAATCAAGGAACTTTCATAGAGGAAAAAAAGCAGTCAAACCAATTACTTGGTATTCTGTACAGAAAGCGAGCAGCTGATTTGCTGAACTTTTAAGCTGTTTGCATCCTGGGGTATGTATACAAACCCATACCCCAGGATGCAAACAGACATACCTTAACCCTGGGAGCTACCCCAATATATTGCATTTTTCTTTCCAGCAGCAGTTTCAAAGCTGTATTAAGTGTGAATGAATTAACCAAAAATTCAGTTTACATTGTGTACGTGCATCATTGCCAAAATAAAACAATTTGGGAACCATCAAAATAGTAGCACCACAGTCATGGGGATTAATGTCCTAATGAATGAAAATACATTTTCTGGATACTTTCAATGGGCTTCTTTAGTGTAATAAGGAATATCATTGGCACACAATTCGTCACAAAGCCCATGTTTTTCTGTACAAATGATTCTGCATAATATTCATTCAATTCCATCTGAGATTTTAATTTTCTGCCTCCCAGTAATTTGTAGGAAAACAGAAATCAGATGTACATGTAGAGAAATCCATAGTGGAACTTAAGAATTACATTCAACAGTATCATCTAAATGTTGGCTTTGAATTGAGACAGCTTTAATTATTTAAGTGGAGTTGTTGAAGCAATATGACAAAGGCAAAAAAGTCAAGAGTTTGGATTCAGAAGTCACAGTTTTATATTTCAGTTTTGCCACATAATTCTTGGGTATCCTTGGATTGAAAACTTCCATCTCTGAGCTTTTGTTTTCTCATCTGTAAATTGAGAATGATGACATTAATTCTGGCTGTACTTAACTTTTAGCCTTGTGAAGAACAAAACAAATCAGAGAGTTTCTTTATAAAAGTACTTTAAAATGTTCATATATATATTCAAGAGTAGAGAGACTAGTTTAATGAATTCTCTTGCACCTGTCACCCAAATTCAGCTATTATCAAGCTTTTGCAAATCCCAGACATATCGTTTCACCTTGAGCTTAAACATGTACCTATACAAATTTCAACATTTTCTTACATAATCGTTGTGCCAGTATCACACCTAACAGAATTTTCTGGCCATCTAATACCTTGTTCTTAATAAAATTTCCCAGGTTCTCCTAAAAAACTCTTGTAGTAGTTGGTTGGTTTGAGTCAATACTCAGTGTCCCTGTGTGACATTTGGTTGCGGAGTCCATCTGTAGAATGCCTCTGGTTTGGATTTGCCTGTTTGCTTCCTGCGGCATCTTTTAACCTGTTTCTATAGCCGCCATCACTCTCATGAAATAAATTCAGCACTGGAGTTTAAGTATATTTATGTGCAGCTTTTTTGACAAGAATCTTCATAGATTTTACTGTATACTTCATATTTATCACTTATGCAGGCATGCAGTGTGGATTTTCCATTTTTACTGATAATGATTATCTATGGGTTCAGGTGATTACAACCCAGTCTCATATCAAAAAAAAAAAATCCCATTGACTTCTCCTTTGGTGTTGCCTTTTTTGTAATCTTTGCCTAAGTAATTTCATTAGAAGTTTTAAGGATCAGTTTTATCTATCATTTTCCCCACATGTATATGCTGAACTTTTAATGTAAGGAAGAACTTTACCTCTTTAACCAGGTGTTTGACTACCCAAAAATATGGTTGGTCAAGGATGGCAAGATAAATGCTTAATTTATTCTGTCTCACTTATCTATTGTAGTATATAGCAAATCACCTGAAAATTCAGTGGCTTAAACCAACAACCACTTTATGCTCAACTATTCAAGCTGGGCTCAGCTGGCAGCTCTGCTGGTCTTGCCCAGGATCACTTAGTCTGACTGTAGTTATCTGGTGATGTGCCAGTAGTTTGGTGGTTCTGTGGGGTCTGAATGGTCAAAGACGGTCTCCCTCACATGTGTGGTGTTTGGCAGGCTGTCAGCTGGTGGCCTTGGTTCTCCTCAAGGCTTCTGAAGCAGGCTAGCTCCAGCTGAGTTCAGAGATGGTCTCGGGCTTCCAAATGCAGCCAAAAGAGAACAAGCTCCAGTATGCAAGCACTTCTTATGCATCCACTTGCATCACATTTGCTAATGCTACACTGACCAATGCAAGTCACGTGGCCTTGCCCAGATTCAAGGGAAAGAGAAAGGAGAAAATAACTCTGTTTCTTGTTTGGAGGAGCAGCAAAATCATGCATGCAAATAAGAATGGGAGGGTTTAATTTTGGCCATCTTTGCAAATAATCTGCAACACTTGCTAGTAGACAACTTCAGAGTTATAAATCAGTTCCTGTGTACTTCCAGTGGACTCCAATAAGCTGTGTTTTATTGTTATTCGCTTGTTGACTTTTTGTTGTTGTTTTTACTTGTATTTTAAACATCATTATGAACTCATGGAATTTTACATATTCAAGCAGATTCTAAGTGTTTCAGTTATCTTTATTTTTTGCTCCTAAATTGTCCCACTTTGAGCCAATGGAGCGTCCTTCAGGTTGGCTCCTGTGTCTTTTTTGACATAACGCCTTTATTCTTGGATGGCTTCTTTTCTTTCAGGGAACCACAAGATATCCATGTTTGTCTTGTATATTTCTTGCCCCAAATCTGGAATTGGCCTTTCTTGTAAGAAATTTCTGATTCTAGATACTCATTGTTGTTGAATTTTCATTGCCTCTAGGCTTTTTCAGTCGACAGAGTTTGGAAATACGTGTGCTTTTTTAAAATATAATTACTTGGGAGCAAAATAGTGTACTCATGTTGAGATTTCAAATTTAGTATTTGGGGATTATAAATGTACCTTATTTGGTAACATGTTCTACGGAAGTGCTATCATAATTTAGATGTATCTATCTGAAAACATCTTTATCTCCATTTTTAGGGATACTATTATCTCTCACCCAGTGAGGAAAGAACTGTGCTCTGTTTGGCATGTGGACAATCCATGAGAGCAGAGAAGGGACTGAAACAGTTGCTTCCAGGGCTGCCGTTCCTCTGTGCCTCAGCCTCCAAGACCCAAAAGCCCTTCTCACGAGGACCCTTTAAGGTCATCAATGTGGCCAAGGTATGCAGTGATCTGAGCTCTGCTAATACGTGTGTGGCATCAGTTGGAAAAGTTGGATGAGTTCATTATTTGCTTTGCACTCAAGTTCATCTCCACTCATCCAATTCATCTTTCTCTGATGCACCTTTACCATTCCACCTGCATTGATTTCCTTTTCCTCACTGTAATTTAAAATACCTTGTCTATTAATAGTTCGATACACTCTTTGAAGTTAATTGGGCACTCTTACGGCTTTAATCATCTGCTGAACATCTTGCACCACTCTCTCTGTGTTGCTTTTAGATGAGGAAGAAACTGCATATCTTTACTTAGTGAAGAAACTTTTTGCGTATGTCCACAGGGTAAACCTTTTTTTTTTTTTTTTTACTACTATAGAACATTTCAGGGCAAATTTGATGTGTTGTTAATGACTCTTCAGGTTGGTTGCCTGAATTCACACATTCCTATCTAATGCTGTTTATATCTCATGGAGAAAAAAAAATCTCTGCTGCCTTCCTGTGATCTTAATTTCAAATGGCACCATTGAAAAAAATCCTTCCCTTCAAGAGTTTAGAAGTGAGAAGAGCCAGAGGGAAATTACACACCTGTATAAAAAGGAGCAGTTCCTAAGGGGTGAGGACCTTCTGCCTGGTGTGCTCTTCAGAGCTTGCCCATCTCATTCCCAGGCCACGCTCCCCCTCCCCTAAACCTGATGCACACTGCAGGAGAGTGGGGTAGTAACAGTTATAATAAACATGACCTGAAGCAGTAACTCTGAAAGAGAAGGAGAGTCAGTCCTCTGGGAAAGCCTGCAGGCATTTGGGCTTTGCTCTGGTGACAGCAGAGTCATGTTAAAAAGGTAGCGGTGAGCTGATTGGAAAGAATCCACAATGTTACAGGGGCTCAGACAGCTTTTCCCTTGGGGCAGCTTCCTGAGTAGGGATGAAAAGGGATGAAAAGGGAAAGGGAAAGTGTGGTGTTCACCACCCTCATAGTCATGTAGTTAAAGCTACACTCATTCCCCTCCTCCTTCATCAGTATCTGCCACCATAGGATGGCATCATCCTAAAGTTAAAGATTAAGAGAATACTTCTAGTACTAGTGTGCCATCACTTCAGCCCCAGGCTATTTCTAGCGCTGGTATCCTTCTTCCCCATCTCCCATCCCAGAGAAAGGCAAGGTAGAAAACAGGAGAAGCCCAGAAACACAAGCCAGAGGCACAGAGTCACCTAGAGACTCAGTGACAGGGCTGGGAAGAGAACCCAAGTTCTGACCCAGCGTCCATCCCACTATAGCATCTGATACCTACAGCATATGAATGAGCATTTCAAAATTTAGATGCCACACACACGTTAAATTAAGAGACTGAAGTGTTAACAAAATAAAAAAAACTAAAAGAAAAAAAAAGTTTGAGTAGATCTATGTTTTTTTTTTTTTGTTTTAAATCAGGCTGATTTATCTTCTCATGAGGCTGAGAACACTCTAAGTTATTATGAAGAACGTCTATTATCTCTACGGATGAAGACCTGCGCCCAAGTTGTATCTCATAGTGGCATGGCAGTTACGCACCAGAAGGCAGTGAAAATAATTGCGTACAAAAATGGAGATGGATATCGAAATGGGAAGTTAATTGTGGCAGGAACATTCCCCATGGTAAGTGGCTATCACTTAAATGCTTCTCACATCCTCTGAGGTAATGATAATGGTGATTCTTCTGACAAGAAAAAAGCAGTAGGATTGAGTGACAAATATCTCTGGCCTGTTTTACCAATTTAAGCTGATGAGATCAAGATCTCTGTTTTCTTAAAGATATTCTTTTTGATTGTGTTTCTTTGCATACAGAGTTAGAAAAATGAGAAACCAGAATATGGTTTTAGGATTGGCTTCAGAGCAAAGATACATAAAAGTACGGGAAAGACAAAGCTACCAGACTTTCTTCAGTCTTGTGACAGACAAAGCCTCTTTTGCCTTCCTTCCCACTGCAGCTTCAAGTTGTATGTCATCTGAATATTCTGAGAGATGCTGCCTCACTTATTATCGGAGAATCTGAATACTTATTTGTTGATAAGGAGTTTCATTTCATTTTCACATTGGAGAGGCAGGAGTTGTGCTAAGAGAGAATATGTGGTTTCTGTCTTAGAGCCTGCTCCCCACAGTCACTGGAAGGGACGAGGGTCCCACGGGCCCAAGCCCAGCTTTGTCCTTCCGTTGCTTGGTGATTGTCTTGTCTGTACATTCTGGCCAGTACCCTGAACAACATATTTTATAAGCGATTCTAAATATGATATGGAGTTACCCTGGAGAGTTTCTTGCAAACACTTAAATATACACATAATTATTCACTCACCTCTTTGGTTGAGTACAAAACTAGTTCTTGTTTGTTTGTTTGTTTGAATGTTTGTTTTAAAGATGTTATTCAGTGGACTAAGCAAAGAACAAAAGTTAACAATTCCAAAATCCACTCTGAGACCCTAGCTTTTGTGGTCTTGAACAAAAATACTAACCTTTCAGCCTGATTTCCCACTTGCAGAATGGAAGTAATAATATGTGTCAGTTCTTGGTTTGAAAGTCAAGTACTCATTTATTTTAAAGCAGTTCATCTCAAGTGTTTGAATAATTTTATACGTTGTAAAGCAACAGAATCGAAAGCGGATTTCTAGGTTAACATTTCTTAGGAAATAAGAAACACTCTGATGGAAAAATGTATTAACATGCATCAGCTGCTGTGTTAAATTTTTGGAGCTCAGAATCCTGACAGCTGGATTGGACTAATATTGTGAGATGGTGTAGGACAGTCTAATATCAAAAATCATCTCTAATCAGAGATCACATTGGTAGTTACTGCTTTCTATTTTCTCAAATTAAAAGGATTTTCTCAGGTTTCTAAAATAACAAGCCCTTCATGATTTTTCCCAGTTCTATCACTGTTTCCTCTCAGTTCCTTATAGTCTGTGTTCTCTAGCTTCTTACAGAATGCACACAACAACTTGGTCTTGCCAGAGCAGCCTCCAAAGTATATACCAAAGATGGAACCACAATCCTTTCCTTGCATGATTTGGTTTTATGGGCTCTGGATGAGTCTTTTACCCAGAGAGACTCTGAGGAACTAAAGAAAGAGGCGGCCCCTGCTGGAACAAAAGAGACGCCGGTTAAAAGTATGGAAGACTGGTTACATTCTGCAGGAATTAGCTGATTCTACTTATGTTTGATCACAAGAAAGTTAAATGTGACTCTTTCATTCAGTCGCCCCTTTGAGAATTTTTAAAAATACCAGGAAGCTACTCTTATAAGAGATTCTCATATCATTTTCACCTTGCAGAATAATAAGAAAAAATTTTTAAAAAGTTAATTTGGTTTCTGCACCAAAGCAATCAATAAATTGCCTAGAAATTATAAAATATGTTTGACAGCTTAGCTACTTTGTGCAGCATGTGCAGATTTTGTTCTTAAATTCAGAACCAGAACCAACTGGAGACCCCTTAAAGTGGAACTAGATCAAGGCACATCTCTTCCTACTATTGGAAGAGAAGCTGTCCTCTCTACACCTCCAACTCCCCTCACCTGCCCATCTCCACTGCTCCTGTAAACTCCCAGAGCTCCAGCAAATGCACCCCTGTTGCAGCTTCTAGCACATGGTTTCATAATTATCTGTTTATATCTTTGTGCGTCTCATTAGACCATGTACAACTTGAGGGCAGGGCTGTGTCCCCAACGACAGTTTGCTAGATGAAAAGAGTCTGCTTGCAGGGATTCAGCAGTTACCTCAGGTTTCCATTGTTGTGTTGAGGTTAAGAATGTGGGTTTTGGAGCCAGAATACCAGAGTTCAGCTCCAGCTCTGTTACTTACTAGCTGAAAGATCTTGGGTACTCTCTGTACCTCAGTTTCCTAATTTGTAAAATGAGGAAACTAATAGTCATGTGAATGTATACTCCGTTAGACCTCATGAATATGAATTACATGAATTTTAGGAGCTCTGTGCTAGGAACCAGGGGCAGAACCCAATATATCTATTTTCTGTTATTTCACAATGATATTGTTTGGTTTTCTAATGAGTTTTTGAAAATAATTATGTGAACATTTAATGCCCAGCTGACTACTGAAGCATATAGTTCGGCCTTTATTTGGCATATGGAATCTCCAGGTTCTGGTAGATTTACAATCTCAAACACTCTTCTTTCAAATTCTTATTTAAAACCTGATTGGAAGTAATGGTATTCATGCAGGTTTACCAAAAGGGTATGGTCATCCCTTCCCTTCTTAGTCTAAAGAATAATCTTTAGAATTAGATTGTAATTCTGAATCAGACAGGTGCAACAGCTGGCTGTCCCCTTTACTGAATCATGACTTGGAGTTACACCATCAGTTTGCATTGAGGAACTTAAACAAGCATCAATCAAAAACTCAGTGTCACACTTACTATAATGGCGGTGGTTAAGGGCACTGGCTTTGTAGGCAGGTAGCATGGATTCTAATCCTGGCTCTGCTCCTCCTTGGCTATGTGACTAAATCTCAGTTACTGTGCAAAAGGGGAATGGACCTACCTCAGGGTATCCTTTTGAGAATTATATGAGATAATGTATTTAGAGATCTTAGTAAAATGCCCAGCACATTGTAAGTTCTCAGTATACATTATTTTGTAGGATACGGTTCACTATATCACAAATAACCTCTTTATGAAGAGTCTGAAATAAATATCTCTCAGATGTCAGGGCCAGGAAAGGTATTTCTTGAGGAATTTATCTCTTTGTGGGCCATGTGAATCTTGAAATTGTGTTTTCCTCTTTGCTTTGGCCACTAGGATCCTCAGAACATGCGTAGCGCTTTACCTCTAGCAAATGAAAACAGTGTAATATTCATGTCCAGTATCATGATGATAATAATAAAAATATTGTCTAGCATTTTTTGGATGCTTGCACAGTTAAACAGACCAAACACTATTCTAAGCACTTTCCTTTTTTTTTTTAAGCTTCCCAGCAGCAGAACAAGATAGATACTATTATTCATTTAAAATATGGGACATTGAAACACTTTATCTCTGGTTTTGGTCTGTTCCTATACTCTTTTCTACCTTTTTTTTTAAATCTCTTTATTTTATCCCTTTTCAGATATTTTGGTAAGCCATCTCATATTTTTTCATAACTAAATTGTAAGAAAGGAATTAAAATGTATATTTGCAATCAGATTAAATTATTTTGTTGCATATGAAGTTTCTGATCAGATTTATGGATTTGCATCTGGTTTTGGTATTGCCTATTTAAATCAAGTCATTAGTGAAGAATTAAATATTTTGAATAAACAAATGAATTCAGTAAGCAAATTTATTCATTATTCATTGAACAATGGTAAATGTGTCATTTGTTTCCCAGGAAACTCAAGAATGAAAGTGAAAACCAAACTATTTCCGAAGTCAATGACATCTGATAGTTTGGATGGTGTAGATGAGTCTTTGCTCACCCTCATTCTCAGAAATCCTATTGCCATCTGGGTGTCTTGTGGTGAACCATTTCTGTCTCCAAATGGTGAGTGTTTCTTTTCGCTTTTTTTTTTTTCAAGCAAGTACATGAAGAGAGATAGAAATAAATTTTGTGTTGCCATAAGAAAATGAATTAAATGTGTATAATGTCAACATAATAACATCACATTTATGCAAAGAACCAGCTGTTCATCAATTAACATGTGCACAAGGATAGCTATACCCCTATATTTGCAAACTGCCTGTTTTTTCTTACTGGAATGGAGTATTCTGCATGGAAAATGTCTAATTTATTTGATAAAGAGATCCTTGGTCTATAAGACTGAGAATAATGGTATACATTAAAAAATAACAAATGAGTTTAATTCACACTGAAGACGACCTGTCTGCACATTTTCATTTTTAAGAATTGCACCCTTTAGGCTGTAGGTGGATGTTTAAAAAATGAATGGTTCCAAGCCAGGCTTTCATCACCTCCAAATAGTTTGTGGAAGTGGAAAATGAAATATGGCTATTGCATATGGTAAATCTATATAATAGAACAGCACTGTACTTTTTCCTCCTCCATTCCATAAAGAAATGCCTTAAGCTCTGTCGTCTTTCAAATGAGGTTTCTTTTCATGACCCTTACCTTTTAATTACTTGTTTCTAATTGAATCTATTTCTTGAAGCAGAAAGTTCTTTGTAAATTATTGGCTTGCATGATACATTACTGTTGATAAAAAGATGCAAGATGAAATATCATGTATTTTTATTATTCTAGCTTTGCAGAAAGCAGAAGAAATAGAAAAGCAGAACTGGCTGAAAAAGGACAAAATTTTGGCTGATCTAGACACCATGAAACACAAAATGAGACAGTTAAAAGGTCAGTATAAACTAAGTCAAGCATCACCATGTTTAATTCTCACCATGTAATGTCAATTTGCTGGTGTTTTTTTTCTACCACTAGATACCAGATGTTTGAATACTGTGTAAGTATTGTGTTACGAAAGTCACTTGAGCAAGTCTAAAACCTAATAATGTATCTGTTCGGTACTAATTTTATATTAAAATTAACATCACGTGATTTATATGTACGTTTTAAAAATTTGAAGGTGTCGTATGACCACCCTGTTGGTTTTGAAACAATTCGTGAGCTGACATTTTATGGACTTTGAAATTACTCATTAAGCAACACTTTCTGTTGTTTCTTGGGTATTGCTGGAGAAGAAGTTTTATTATATAATCTGAGTGAGGAAGTACTAAATTCTTCAAAGCTTAGTATCTTTATCTCAGAAGGGCCTCTCTTGTTATGTAGCATAGGATATGCTGTGTTTAAACAAAGTGATCAGTTGACAGTATTTATCCTCTTCCGTTTGTCACGGAATTTTAAGTTTCTGATCTTATATTATTCCCAACTCTTGGGACACCAAGTATTTCTTTGGGGAGAAAGCATATTGTGGACTTTAGCCTGGGAAGACATACATTTCAGGCTCTGTAATTACCATAGCAGAATTTCAACACCTGAGTATCTATAATGTCTGGTGTCAGAAATATGTGAATCTTACTTCAGTAAACAACACAATTAGTCCTATGTTCACTAGACAGCACTCTGGGTTCAAATGGCTATTTTTCAGTTCTTACCAAAAGAATTATTGGGTCTCAGTGAAAAATGTCTATTACTGTTGTTAACCTCTACCACTCCAACTACTAGACATTTTCACTTAAATGTCCCTTGGGCATATCATATCACACCAAAGCCTCCTTCATTTCTTCTGTGGACATTACCACAGTCCACCCAAATGTTCCATCTCAGAGACCTGCGAGTCATCTTTGGCATCTTCTGCTCTCACTCTCAGTCCCCCAGACTTACCATGTGCTTTCTTAACTCTGAGCTTTTGACACAGTTCTCTCTACCTCAGACTTTTCTCTCTTCTGTCCTCTTATATTGCTTCTCATTATTTACTTTTCAGCTTACCTGTTATTTCTTCCTAAAAGCCTTCTTTAACATTTCCAGTCAGGGATAGTGTAGTTTATCATACCCTGAGCTTTTCCCCTTATACCCCTTATCACTTTATTATAATTACCTAGTCATGTGACTCTCCTGTGTTACATTATAAATTCTATACCCTTCTTTTTTTGTTCTCTGAATGGTTGCAGAATGATTGAATTAAAGAATAGATAGAATTTCAACCATTCACTTCATTGAGTTCTTTATTTTTTTTAAGAAAAAAATTTTTAATTGAAGTACAGTTGGTTTACAATGTTGTATCAGTTTCAGGTATATAAGAAAGTGATTTATATACATATGCACACATTCTTTTCCACTGTAGATTATTACAAGATATTGAATATAGTGCCCTGTACTATACAGTAGGTCCTTGTTGTTTACCTATTTTACATACACTAGTGTGTATATGTTAATTCCAAACTTGTAATCCATCCCTCCTTCCCCTCCTCTTTGGTAACCATAGTTTGTTTTCTACATCTCTTGCCCTTTCTCTCTCTCTCTTCTTCTGGGACCCTTGTAATATGAATATTAGTATCACCCTTGTTACATATGAAGGCATCACTGAAGGCATCATTGTCCCAGAGATCTCTTAAACTGTCCTCATTTCTTTTCTTTTCTTTTTTTCTAAAATAGTGATTTCCACTACTCTGTCTTCCAGCTCACTGATCTGGTCTTATGCCTCATTTAGTCTACTACAGATTCCTTCTAGTATATTTTTCATTTTAGTTATTGTATTCTTCAACTCTGTTTGGTGGTTCTTTATATTTTCTAACTCTGTTAAAAACTTCCAACTTCTCACTGTGTGCATCCATTCTCTTCCCAAGGTCTTTGATCATTTTTACAATCATTACTCTGAACTCTTTCTTGGGTAGATTGCCTATCTCCACATCACCTAGTTTTTCTTTTGGGATTTTATCTTGTTCTTTTTTCTGAAACATATTCCTCTGCCACTCATTTTGTCTAAATTTCTTTTCTTTTCTTTTCTTTTCTTTTTTTTTTGTTGGGGGTGGTAATTAGGTTTATTTATTCATTTATTTTTAATGGAGGTGCTGGGGATTGAACCCAGGACCTTGTGCATGCTAAGCACATACTCTGCCACTCAGCTGCACCCTCCATTTTGTCTAAATTTCTATTTATATATATATTTTTCTAAATTTCTATTTATATTTTTATGTATATGATAGGTTAGTTACGTTTCTCGACCTACGGGAAGTGACCTTCTTTAGGAGACATCCTATGTGTCCCAGAAGTGCACTCCCCTCTCATCACCCAAGGGCTAGGGACCAGCTGGTCCCAGGATAGGATCTGGTCTGTGTTCACAGACTCATTCCAAAGGCTGTGAGCATTGTTTTCTTCTTTCTGGTATCTGCCTCCTGGTGGTAAGGCTGGTCTAGAGGCTTGTGCAGGCTTTCTGATGGGAGGGGCCAGTGCCTGCTCACTGGTGGGTAGAGCTAGATCCTGCCCGTCTAGTTGGCAGGACCATGTTGAGGGGCATGTCTGGAGGTGGCTGTGCGCTCAGGAAGTCTTTAGACAGCCTTTCTGCTCATGGATAGGGCTGTGTTCCCACTCAGTTAGTTGTTTGGCTTGACACATCCCAGCACTGGAGCCTACAGGCTGTTGGGTGAGGCCAGGTCTTGGTGCTAATGACACAAGCAAGATATCAGCCTCCAGGAAGGAGAGTTCATGGAGATCAGTATGCTTCAGTATGTCCACCACTGTGTCTATGTCCCCAGGGTGAGCCTCAGACTCCCCCTGCCTCCCCAGTTGACCCTCCAAGACCAGCAGGCAGGTCTGGCCCAGGTTTCTATGAAATACTGCTTTTGCCCTTGGTGCCAGTGAGCTTGAGATTTTGTGTACATCCTTTAAGAGTGAGGTCTCTTATTTCCCCCAGTCTCATGGAGCTTCTGCAATTAAGCCCTGCTGGCCTTCAAAGCCAAATACTCTGGCCTATCCTCTTCTTGGTGCTGGACTTCCAGGCTGGGGAGTCTGACCTAGGGATCACAGCCCTCACTCTGTGGAAGAACCTCTGTAATATGATTATTCTCCAGTTTGTGGGTTGCCCACCCAGTGAGGGGTGGGTTATGGGGTTTGATTATATCACAAGTCCATACCTCCTACTTGTCTTGCTGTGGTTTCTTCTTTATATCTAGTTATGGAAAATCTTTTCTGGTAGGTTCTAAGTTGTTTTTTTCTTTTAATTGATGGTTGGTCTGTAGTTGTGATTTTGATGTGTTCCTGAGAGGGGATGAGCTATGGCTTCTTCTACTCTGTCATCTTGGCTGCCAGCCAGAGTCAGTGAGTTTTCAAAGCTCTATTTCTTTATCAAGTTAAATCCACAAAAAGCAATATAGTGAAAATAACACCTAGCAAAGCTGCTTTTACTGAGTTGTGATTTTGTATCATGTCTTCAGCTTTTATTATAATGAAGTATTAAAAAGCATTTTAAAGTTCAGTTGGCATCATCTATAATATGACTGTTGAAAATAGTCTATTTGGTCAGATGGTGTTCATTATGGGGGAATCCATTAATGTAGTTTCTCTTAAAATTTAGTGCTAAGATAAATCTTGTCTCTACTGCAAAACTGTTATGTTTTCTGCTATTAAATGTAAAGTCAGTGCATTCTTATAAAATCCCTACCCTAAGGATGGTCTTTTCAAGTTGTTGGGATTATGAGGTTAAGTAAGAACAAGTTTAAATTCAGTTAACCACAGTCCCTGTTGGATTGTGAGCTTCTAGAGGGTTGGATGAAATGAAAGAGGAGGTATGCGAGGTATGAATAGTGGCTAAATCAGTTCTATCTTGTTATTATAGCTGTTGGTAAATGCAACAAATGTTTATTGAGTATATATTATGCACAAAGTACTGTGCTAAGCTGATTTTACATTTCATTGTAAGGATGAGCATTAATATTAACCAAATACTAGTAGTAACTTTGTAGGGTTTTTATGATTAAGGAACAAATGTCAAATATTTACTATATGCTTAACACAGAATAAACACTCAATAAATATTAGAATAGGAGGTCCTGAGAGGGCAGCCCATTTTCCCAGTTGGTGTCTTAAAAACTGATAAAACTAAGGGATGGCAGATCAGGGAAAGTATCACCCTTGTTACATATAAAGGCATCGCTGAAACATTTTGTATAGTTTGAGAGGTAAATAGATCTGCTAACTTAAACCTCCAAAGAAGTGGACTTACCCTTTCAGGCACATTTGACACTGAGCCAGAATGGACCCTCCCAATAAAGGAGAGGTATGAGAGCTGTCTAGGTGAGATTTACAGTCTGAGAGAGCAGCAGAGCACTCATGTTCTCGAGCTTTCCCCATTCATATTTAGATATTATCGTTTTTCCCCCTGATCTCATGTGAAATAAAATAGAATATATGGAAAATGTAATAAGAAAATAAAAAATAGTTTATTCAATACATATTTGTTTGGTTTTTATTGATTTGTTTCTCTTACCTACATAAATAATAGTTTGTTATGAAAACTTTTCCCCAAACCAATACGTTTTGTGATGACATTTGTCTCTTTATAAAAATTATAGTGCAAATGCATTTATTTTCTTAAGACGATTTAGAAACAAGCTGACAAAAAAACAAATAATGCATAATGTTTTTTGCTGTTTCTTATATTTAAATACTGACTCTCAACAGTGTAAATGATAAACTACCTGAGATCTGTCCTTAGTTCAGCAAAATTTTAGTGTTCAAAATGCATTATAAATAAAATATTTATTGCAATATTGTCCATAAAAATTTATGTGTCATAAATTAATGTTGTCTGTACTTTATAGAGGCAGCTAAAAACTATATTTAGCGTAAATTTGTGTTATGTATTTTTCTGGTACCACTGAGGTCTTCTCCAAAGCATGTTGCCTAATGGCATTGTCACTGTAACTCATTAGCTGATTGATTCAATTATGTTTTCTTCACATCCATAAATTGCATATGAATGCTTATTAGATACATAGAGTTCTGGTTTCCCTGAGAAGTCACTCTTGCCACTTATTTTTATTGCTGGCTCTATTTCCATAAACTTGAACTCTAAGAGCACAAATGCTTTATCCTCTGCAAGTACGGAATCATTTTCAGAAGGTTTTGATCATTGTCATAATATGAAAATCTGCACGTTACAAGTCTCCTAGTAACAATATTAGGACTCAACTTCATTTCAGTATTTCTATTATTTTATCCATCTGAGTGTTACCTTCTCAAAGAAGCCTTCTCTGACACCCCAGACTTGGTCAGCAACCCCTGTTACATGCTTTTACTCACGCTGTACTTCCCTAGTTCAATACAGTGACAGCCAATTATTGGTGTAATCATTTCCTTAACATTTGCCTTCCCCACCGAAGTGTAAGCCTTTGAGGCAAGGACTTGATCGTGAGCATGTTTGCATTTTCACCATCCAGCACAATGCCTGACTTATAGCTGGTGTTCAGTTTAGGTTTCTAGAAGCAACATACAAAAGAAAGCATTAATTTGTTCTTAAGAAGTTTAGAGATCAGTATGAGACTCAGTGCTGAATATCTCTTCAACCCCAAAAAAGAAAATAATTTTAATAAGTGTGACTTTTAAACCTCTTTTATAGTGATTTAAAGTGGTGTAGCCGAAAGAATGCATGAATTCAAATCACCACACTTATTAACTCATGTCTGTGATTCTTTAGAATACAGTATTCCAGTAAATATTTTCTCTTACCACAGCTTCTTACAAGCCCAAAGGACACAGCAGAGGTGTCAGAAACTAATCGTGCTCGCGGGGTATTATTAGATAGAAAAAAAAGGCCTCCTGTCTCTTGGGTTAATATTATTTTAGAAATACTTAATCCCCAGGCTGCTAAGCTAATTGTGGGGGAAAGGCTTATTATTAGCAAAGAGAACAAAACATATGTTCCATGACTGGAGGAGATGATGGGCTATATAGGTCATGGATTCTATTTGACTAAATTACTGCTGAACCGTATCGTGGGTGAGAGGCTGGGGCCAGTGTGGGAGTCAGCATGTTATCCTTCTTTTCCATCTGTACAGTGAATATGCATATCCTGGCTACGTAAAGCCTCAAGCTCCCGTATGAAGAGCCATTGTTAGATCTTATTACCTTAGGCATCTTTGCTTTTATGATACATTTAGTATTTTATCCTCTGCTCCCAAGTGGGATGATTTATGCATAGAAAACCAAACCAATTTATTTGAAATCTGAAAGCCTATCATCAGAAACAACATTTCCAGAGACTTCTTTCCCCAGGGCGGCGGGTAGCAGCATGTCAGCCAGCCACCATGGTCCCCAGCAAAAGCCCTGTGCAGCCGGTGGTGGTGGAAGGAGGCTGGACTGAGCAGACTCCAGAGGAAATTAAACTCATGGACCTTATAAGACATACAGAGGTACGATCTTTAGGACTACGGGCCTTAAAGAGTCAGACTCTTTTATAAGCTTTTAAAAGTACAGTATTGAATTTTTAAATTATGCTATTAATACATTCTCAGCATCTGGTCAGTTATGACCACATAAGCATATGCCAAGCATTGAGTTGGCATTTGGAGAGTAGCTATCAAAGAGACAGCCAGCTCATATGAAAGTCTGTTTTGTTTGAATGGAGACCAGAAATTATGACCTTAGCAAAGAAGAGAAAAAGGCCCAGTGGATATGTACAAAGGTAATTATAATAAGTGTAGTCAAGTTGAGCCTTATGGCTTCATTGCTCATCACTCCTAAGGGTATGTCTCAATATGTGAAAAGAGGAAGGAGCAAAATACTAATTGCAATGGAGACAATTCAGAAGTGAGGAATTCAAAAAGCGGTTTCAGTCCAATTGATTAATCAGTCAGGATTGCCAGACATTAAAAAGTTGAGGAAGGAAAGGTCAGCTGTTGAGAGAGGACTGGGAATAGAGACCTGGGAAAACTTTTTGCTTTGTGAAGTTTTTCATCAGAATGATGTGTTCTTATTTAATAGGGTTTATCAAATCGTGAAATGTGTCCAACCTAAATCGTAGGCATGTACCCAAGTCAAGGTTACTAGAAAAAAGAAATTGACATTGCTAAAAATATGACTTCTTGCCAAGCTAAGAAGGATAAATCACTGACCAGGGAATGAATGCAAAGCATTGAACTAGGACATGCTTGAAGCAGGATGAAAAGCAGGAATCTGGCAGAGTATAAGAGTGGCTGCTGTATTTTAAAAGACAGAGAGTAAAGATTTAAACAACAGTCATGTACATTCCCTTAAGCATTTCTTGGTTAAAGGAAATGATGTTGTGATTCTAATCAAAAACTCATTTGTTAGATTCAGAGGAATCCCTCAGTAGGAGAAACACCATGCACAAATCTAAAAACACATCTCTATTCATTGCTCCAAAGTATAAATGAAAGTTAAGTGCTTTGCCAAAATAATTCATTGAAGCAAGGGGAATTTATAGAAGAGTCAGTGATAGGAGAGGGTAATGTACTTCCTAAATTTTTCCAGTATCACGTACAATTATATTTCTGTCTTCCATCATATTCTACACACACACACACACACACACACACACAAAACAGACAGTTCTCTAACCATGGCATTCTCTGGGCTTTTCTTAACAGGCGCACCTTTCTGAAGTCCAAGAACTACAAGCCAAGGGAAATTCTCCGATTGCACCTAAATGTATAGCACTCAAGCAGAGCAGCCTGTATAAGCAACCCAATGTAAAACGGGTATGGACTTATCTAAATGGAGGCAGACCCGAAGATGGTACTTATGCCTGGGGCCAAACAATCTCAGAGGTAAGGCTAGTGTGAAAGGAGTGTTTTATAGGCTTGGATTCAAATTCCAGCTCAGACATCTCTAGATTGTTAGGTCAGACAAATTATTTTACCTCTCTAAACCTCATTTTCTTGTCTGTAAAATGGAAATAATATTTTCCTCACCGGGTTGAGATGGTGAGTAAATGAGCTTATATGTGTGAAAACGTGGAGTCAGATTTCTGTCTGACATGTGTGTGTCAGAATATGACACTTGGCCATCAGAGAACAATGATAAGTAAATGCACTGTAACCAAAGAGTAAACACTACACTTTAAGATAATTTAAAAGAGTTTTCCATTTTAAAGCCAGTTCACAAAAAAAGTGGTTGTTCTCTAGGTATGTTCTCTGTGGGAAAAACAACCGTATTCGTTAGAGAAAACCTGTCATATCCTTGTTACCCAGAGTCCTATAGCTATAGCTAACTTTCCACCTTCCAAACTTAAACCTTAACTAAAGAAAAGATGAGTAGCAGTTCATTAATTGTTTGCAATATCAAGGATACAGTTCTAAAATTTAACATTTTGTCTTAGTCTTTAAATACAAACTTTAGGTACCTAATACATGGACTTCGGTAGAATTTTAAAAGATCATGTTTTTTGAACTGATATCCTATAATCACTGTTTGCCTTTATTATTTTGTGAAGTGTTTTTATAACTTTTTCTGGGACAAGAGGGAGTCACATAAAGATGAGATGTTGGTGGTGGGTGGAGGGGAAGGCAAGACAGTGCAGCAGACCAGCCTGAAGTTCATGGAGACTGATGGGGGCACCTAGCATAGCCGGGGCTCCTCAGAGGAACTGTGCCCCTGAAGGTTGGTAATTTCAAAGTGTGTTGGAGACCACTTCTCTTTGACAAGGACTTTGAATAAGAACTGTGAAAGCAGTTGCATCTCAGAAGTTGACAACCAATTTGGCGTACTTGAGAAAGAGAAAAAGGCAGACAATAAACTCAAAACTAGAAATACAAGTAAAGCAACTTCATACACATGGGCGGAAAAAGCAGTATTTAAAAATGAATGAAAGCTTTTTCAGGAGAGACCTGTCCTAGAACAGGTTCTATAACAAAGCTGAAATGTTTCTTCCTTGCTTGTTTCTTCTAAAATCAGAGTTCATTTGTAGATGCCAAGTCTTAAAATGCACATAACCATTGAAAGCAGGACTGATATGTCACTGAGGGAATATGAAATGATAAATAAATAAACAAAGAGTAGAGCAGGGAGAATAGGTTTAAAGATAGTCCATCAGATTTGGATAGCAGAAACTTACACTAACTTTTACAAAAATTTCATGTATGTGGTGAAGAAATGACTTTTTGATTTATGTGACTCTCATATAGCATATAAAAGTCACTCCATACATATTATACCATGATATTATAATTTTTTCATGAACTTTGTACATAAAGGGCACTATGCTAGATGCTGTGAAGTATTATTCTAATTGTGTGTGTGAAAAGATCTTATAATGCAGTATAATTGACAGGTCATCCTCAATAGTAGTGTTCGCAATAGGAGGAATAAAATAACACATGATCTATGCTTTCATTAAATTAATATTTCAAATTGGCAAAGCATTTGAAAATATATCAAGCTTTGCTTAGGTTTATAGAGAAATGGGCATTCTCATGTTGACAGATGTACAATTTTTTGGAGAAAAATGTGGCCATATAATTCATAAGAAAATGCACCTTGTATAACCTTATCCCAAGGATATTTTCATGAATGTATGCAAAGATTGTTTGGTAAGAATTTTTATCATGGGGCTATTTATAACACGGATAGATTAGAAATAATTTAAACACTTAACAATAGGGAGTTGGTTAAACGAATTATAGTGTGTAAGAGAATATTATAATAATTAAAGTCAGTTTTAGAAAGAATAATGACAATAAAGATGTTCAAGATTCACTAAGGGAAAGAAGCACAATATAAAGCATGTAGAGTTACATTCTATATCCATGCATGGACACACCTAAAAAAAGACTAGGAGGATTTTATTTTTGGAAATGTTTATTGGGTGGCTTTACTATGGGTGAACTAAAAAAAGCAGAATTTCTTTTTTTTTAATTTATTAATTTTTTTTAGAATTTCTTTCTTACATGTTTTTCTATGTGTTCCATATTTTGTTATGATGAACACAGATTGTCTTTGTACGAAAAAGGCATTTGCTAAGGGAGCTGACATTCCTCTTGGAGAAGCACTAACAACATGTGCCAAAGGTCAGGTTAGTAGAAAATGCAGGAAGTTCAATAGGAGTTCAGAGAAGGGGAACACTGCCTGCCTGGGGTGAAGGAGAAAGGCTCCATGGAGGAATCGATCAGGACCTCTGATGGAACTTGAGAAATGGGTACGATTTGACATTTAGGCAGAAAAAGCATTAACGAGAATGGAGAGCACTGCACACAAAGGTATGGGCATTAGAATTCAAAAGTCATATTAAGTAGAAGGTGCCTGACTGAGAAATTGGGAGAGATACACACAACTGGAGAGACTGTTCAAAAGCATGTATGGTGGACACCACGTATTGTCTGTATTCATCTACTTGGGCTGCCATAACAAAATACCACCGAGCGTGTGGCTTAAACAGCAGAAATTTATTTCTTAGTCTGGAGGCTAGAAAATCAAGGTGCCAACAGAGTTGGTTTCTGATTTAGACTCTCCTTCTGGCTAGCAGGAGGCTGACTTCTCACCACTTGCCTTCACATAGCCTTTCCTCTGTGGGGAGAGGGAGAGAACGCTAGTGTCTCCTCCTCCTCTAGTAAGGCCACAGCCCTGTCAGATCAGTGCTCCCCGCTTGTGACTTCATGTAACCATAATTACCTTCTTAAAGGCCCTTTCTCCAAATGCAGTCACACTGAGGGTGAGTGTCAAGCTATGAGTTTGGGGATGACACAGTTTAGTCCATTGCACCACCCCAGACTCAAGTGCATGAGTCACCAGCTGTCCCTGAATAAGGTAATGGCATGATAAAACCAGTGTTTTAGGGAGATTAATGTGGCCTCAGTGTGTCGAAAGATACTTAGGAAATGTCTAGAAAGTTTTCTGCACATTATTTCTTCTGTTGCTTTATTTAAAACAAAAACGTTCCTTGCAGTCTCTTTCCTTTCCTTTTCCATTCTGTTTTTGGTTTTAGAAACCTGTCCGAGATTCTTTATGATCATTTAGAAATACATTGCGGGGAGGGTATAGCTCAAGTGGTAGAGCGCATGCTTAACAACATGCACAGGTTCCTGGGTTCAGTCCCCAGTACTGCCTCTAAAAATAAATAAATAAATAAATAAACCTAATTACCTCCCCCCCTACAAATATATATATATCTATCTCCTTTCAGGCTATCCGGCTGAAAAATACTTCAGGAGATTAGACTGTGTGTGTGAAACAAACAACAGTAAGAGTAGGGTCTGATTTTACTGGGGAAATTCAGATAACAACACCATTTCCAAAGAAGCTCAGAGTTTCAGTGGTTGGTACTTTTAGCAGAAAAATGAGGAACAGAACACATTTCAAAGTACATCGCTCTGCTTTCTGTAATGAAACCCCCAGATGGTATTTGAACCCCATCTAATGCAGGCTTTCCCACAATTCTTTCACTACTGTGGCCATTCTGAATGATTTAACCACATTCTTCCTACCCAGTCTTTGAACATGGCTGGAGCAACTCTCATCTCCAACTGGTGTAGGCTCATCTGTCATCAGTGCACCAAGGTGGCCTCCTCTCCAGTGTCAGTGGCTTTTTCTTCAGGGCCATCAACTTTCTCTGATTTATGATTTACTGGGCCTCTCCTTCTACGGTCCTGAAGCATCTGTCTCTTTCCATCCCTGAAACATTTCTCTGATTCTACAGAATCTCAAAACCAGTGTGTTCTTTCACAGCCAAGTACAGTTTTAAATGCATGAGTGGAAGCTGAAAGAATGAGAAACAGATTTTTTTGATTTGTAGAGGCAAGTAGCTCATGTCCGCGGGGAGTATGAAATAGTTCTGTGGTGCTCATGCACCCTGCCCTGAGAGGACCGGGTCTAGGAAAACTCACAAAATAGATTGTGGGTGAGGAATGATGTATAGAATACTGTTCTTTTATTATGAGCTTTTGTTATTGCAAAAACTATAAACACTTAATTTATATTACCTGCTTTAAAGAAGGCACTTGAGTAAAGTTGGATATATTTGAAAAACTGAGAATTGAGAATGTCATTTAAAAAAAGGCATTTTCAGTACAATTAGATTCTAAAATATCTAGTCAGCTTCTGACTTAAATTTATTTTTAAGAGATTTTTGTAAACCCAGCTATCTCATGTAAATCTATCTCTGTGTAAACCAAGTGAAATAGCTATAGATTTAATTCGTATTTTGTATTTAGTATATGTTTTTATTAAATAACATTCACTTTTCTGATTATAAATAGGAAACACAGTCTCTATAAACTAGTGACATTTTAGTGGTAAAGTAGGGACAAATATAAGAATTACCTTCAAGCTTCCAAGTTACAGGAGTTTCTCCCAGAGACCTATCTACGTATTTCTAGGACAGCTCCCCACTGCTCCCAGTCTAGGTAGAAACTCAGTCATCAAACTCTTTGGTTGGCTTGGAGCAGAAGAAAATAATAATTGCTATGGACTGAACTGTGTCCCCCCCCAACCCCGCCCCCATCCTTATGCTAAAGCCCCAGCGCCCAATGTGACTGTGTTTGGAGATGGGGCTTTTAGGAGGCAGTTAAGGGTAAATGACATCATAATGGTGGGGCCTTGTCTGATAAAATCTGTGGAGGTATAAGAAAAGGAAGACCGAGATCTCCCTTCTCCCTTCATGTGAGGACACAACAAGAAGGCTGTTTGTGAACCAGGAGGCGCTCTCCGCAGAAACCAAATCAAACCACACCTTGCACTTGACTCCTAACTTCCAGAACTGTGAGAGATACATTTCTGTGTTTAAGCCACTCGGTCTGTGGTATTTGTTTTGGCAGCCCAAGCCGACTAAGATAGTGACTATCATTATGGAAACTTTAGGAAAGTCACAAAACCAAATGAAACTGTATGAATCTACTGTAATCACTATGAAGTTTTTGATTGTTTGAATAACATTTGTTCTGTTTCTAACCATAAAACAACATACAGTCATTGTATTAAAATTAGCAAAAGAAAAAGCACCAAGAAAGAAAGAAAATTCTACCACCCACAAATAACCACAATTATTATAATTGTAGGAGATATATTCCTATGGTTTCTACACAGTTATTTATATATTTATTTACCATTGTAGATCACATGCTATATATAATTTTGCAACCTGCATTATTCACCTAACAAACTATTGTGACTTTTTCTCCAAAAGTTTAACATTCTTTACCAAAACAGTATTTTCAATGGCAGCATAATCTTCGATCACGTGGATGAATTATTACTTATTCATCCAGTTTTATATTGTTTGCCAATTAGATTTTTTTTCGTTTTTTGCTGTCATAAAGCATGCTCCAGTGAACATATCTATATACAAATCTTTGTTTAATTTTCTGAATATTTCCCCCAAATAAATTCTTAGGAGAATTATGTAAATATGCTTGAGAATTTTGATAGCTATTGTGAGATTGTTTTCTAGGAATATTTCAGGAGTTGACGCCTCTATAAGTAGTGAATGAAAGTTCCCACCAACCGCTAACATGATAACATGGTAACATGATAATTGCAGTCATTTAGAAACATATATTTGCAGGTTGACAGGAGAGAATGTTATATCCATGTCTTTAATTTATATATAAAAGTGATTTTGCTTTGCTTTGTTTCACAATTTATTAGTAATCTGTGAATGCCTGTAAATCCTTTGCTATTTTTCTGTTGGAAGTATTTTTCATACTGATATGAATTTCCTTTTCTTTTAAAGCAACAAGCCTACTGCTGTAACTTTGTCAGATTTATTGTAGCAAATTTCCAATTTGCCATTGTGTCTAGGAGATTTCTTAATGTACAGAAATTAATATATTTTAAAAATTTATTCTTTGCTTTTCATGTTTCAGTAGTATTTTGCTATCTTAAGGTCATATAAAGATTCATCTGATTTTTCTCAAGTTTTTCTTATAATTGTGTCCTTCCCTTTTACTTTTTAAACTGTGTGAAACTTCCTTCTGGTATAAAATTTGAGTGAAGATATTTTCTCTTGTTTTATTTGTTAGCTTAAAATTATTATCTCAGCCCTACCTAATGAATAATCTTTTTTTGTTCTCCCCACTAAGTTGGAATACAAATCATATAATATACTAAATTCTTATTAGCTTATGCCTTTAAGCTATCTAATATTTTTAGAATTATAGCTTTTTAATATATTTTAATATCTGATAGGGGTTGCCTGTCATTGCACTCTGTTTTCAGATTTTGCCTGAATATCCTTGCCTATTGGCTTTTATAGATGAATTTAGAAATTACATTTTAACATCCTAAAATCATCCTACAGGGGTTTTGACTGTAGTTGTGTTAGGCTATTAATTACTTTCATAAGAATCAACACTTTTTACAGTATTCAGTCTTTGCAGCCATATTAAATTCTGTGGCATTGTTTTATACACATATAAATCTTTTTTGTCCTTCAGTAAAATTTTATAATCTTCCATAAGGGTCTCACATTTTAAATTAAAAATTTTTTTTCTATTTACATACAAAATATTGGCTATATTCCCTGTGTTGTACAATACATCCTTGCACCCAGTAGTTTGTATTATCCACTCCCCTACTCCATATTTCCTCCCCCTGCTGGTAACCACTGGTTTGTTCTCTGTATCTGTGAGTCTAATTCTTTTTTGTTCTATTCATTAGTTTGTTATATTTTTTAGATTCCACATGTAAGTGATATCATGTGTTTGTCTTTCTCTGACTTATTTCACTTAGCATAATGCCCTCCAAATCCATCCATGTTGCTGCAAATGGCAAACTTTTGTTCTTTTTTATGATGAGTAGTGTTCCATCATTATATGTATACCACATCTTCTTTATCCATTTATCTGTTGATGGACACTTAGATTGCTTCCATATCTTGGCAACTGTAAATAATGCTGCTGTGAACATTGAAATGCATGAATCTTTTAAAATTAGTGGGGTTTTTTTTTCAGATATATACCCAGGAGTAGAATTGCTGGGTTATACAGTAGTTCTATTTTTAGTTTTTTGAGAAACCTCCATACTGTTTTCCACAGTGGCTGCACCAATTTACATTCCCACTAACAGTGTACAAGGGTTCCTTTTCTCCACATCTTCACCAACATTTGTTATTTGTGTTCTTTTTGATGATAGCCGTTCTGACAGGTGTCAGGTGATATCTATTGTGGTTTTGATTTACATTTCCTTGACGATTAGCAGTGTTGAACATCTTTTCATGTGCCTCAGGGCTATCTGCATTTCCTCTTTGGAATGACGTCTATTCAGTTCTTCTGCCCATTTTTTAATTGGATTGTTTGTTTTTTTGATGTTTAGTTGTATCATTTATTGATATATATTGGATATTAATCCCTTATCAGTCATATCATTTGCAAATATTTTCTCCCATTCGGTATGTTGTCTTTTCATTTTTGTCAGGGTTTCCTTCTCTGTGCAAAAACTTTTAAAATAATTGTCATTCCACATTGGTTTGCTGTTGGAATGTATTTCCCCCTACTTATTTTTTAAATGCCTATTTTTGGTAAACAACTAAAAAAACTATTGATGTTTTATAATTTATTTTGTGCTTCTCCACCTTATTAAGCATTCTTTTTATTATTAATATCTCATTCCATTTACATAAATTTTCTTAGAATGAAATCATAGTAAGTTCACATGGTGATCATTTTGCCTACTCCTTTAGTAAAAATGTTTCTCTTATTCTGATTTTCTGTTTTATTGCATAGAAGTAAATATTCTTAACAAAGGATAAAAGAAGAGGCATCTTTTGCCCCCATGAATAATTAGAAAGTTGGAATGCTTGGGTTTTTTTTTCCTTGTCCATGTCCCTTTTTGGTGGTGCTTTACAGTTTTACTTTATTTTTTCTCTGTAAAAACTTATTGTAAATTTTTAAAGTTATTTATTTTCTCACCATTTTTATAGCAGTTGTATCATATTCTAGTGGTCTTACTGCTTAATATTAGTCATTTTGTATTATGGCTCTCCCCTGGTGAAGGAATTTCATTCATTTTTTAATAATGTGAAATGTATATGGGTGATACGTTTTCTGAGTTTTTATATACATAAGGATATCTTTTCTTTCCTGTAACCAAGAGTAATAATTTAACTGGATACTGAATTCTAATATTGAAGCCTTTTCTCCCAAAACTTCATAGATTTTGCTCCATTTTTTTTTGATATTCATTGTTGCAGAAAACAGGTCTAAACATAACTGAATTTTCTACCCATGTCTGGAACTCATACTTTTCACCCAGTTATATTTAAATGCTAGTCACTTTTTCATTAACTTTGCCTTATCCTCGGTTAGCCTATTTGATCTGAAGACATGGGTCTTTGTTTGAAACAGGGAAATTTTCTTCTATTTTTTTGATAATTGCTTAAGTTTAATTTATTCTGGATTCTTCTCCAGTAACACCAGTAATGTATATAGTTTAATGTCTGATGTCTTCATGTATCAGATGTTTAACTTTTCGCTCATAAATTTTGTCTTATCCTTTCTGTATAGCCTATGAGATTTTCTCAACTTAGTTCTCCCTAATAGTGATTTGATTTTCTGCAATATTGAGTCTGCTTTTTCCTGCCTTTAAGACAGAGTTTAATTCTACTGTTGAGTCTTTTATCTCCTGACCTTCTCTCTTCTTCTCAGTTTGTTCTTTATTCATCCCAACTTAAAATTCTGTTTTTCTCTTACCAGGTGTATGACCTTGGTTACATTTCACCTCTCCGTTATCCATTTTTCTCATCAACAAAAGGAAGATAATAATTATTTCTACAGAGTAAAATTAGATTGTTCTTAGACATTTTTAGAAAAGTTTCTAGCCCAAAGAAATGTTCCAAAAATTTTTAACTGCTGTTATTGTTACCATCACCATCATCATCATCATCACCATCATCAGCTCTGCCTTCATCTCAGCAATGCTCCTCTCCTTTAAGCTGTTGTCAGCTCATTTCTGTGTGAGTGTGTGTGTGTGTGTGTGTGTGTGTGGAAGCCATGTGTTACCAGATTTGGGGGGAACACAGTAGTGACACTCTCTAAAATCTGTGCTGTAAACCTTTTTCTAAATCTTCATCTTATATACAGACACCCTTTCTTATGTTGTAGAGTATTTTCATAAACCTCATATTGTTGCTGTTCATTTTTCTATTTATATTTTATGTGTTTTTAATTCACCTGTATTTTTTTTTACAACCTTTTAAAGCAAAATGTGACTTGAGCACTACATTTTCATTCACAGAACTTGCTGAGTTACTTTTCAAACAGCTTTACAACATGCCTTAGGTAGGCTTATAATTTTGCTACTCTAAACAATACTTTCATTGCACAAGGAGAGATCTCTTGACAGAAGACATTAGTTCTCTTTCTCTTCCCTAAATTTTGACCTAGAAGCTGTCAGGATCCTCCCTTAGATTTTAAATCAGATTCAAATTGCTGCTGACTGGCTTTTATTTAGCATGGATTGTAGGACCACATTTGAGTCCGTTCTCCCACTGCTCTTCTCTATCCCACTCTACAGATGAGAATGTATTCTTGGTAATTTCAATTATTGTTCAATTCACTGCATTCATCCCTTGCTCAAAATAGTGGCTGAAAACTGCACTCTCTGAATTGCATTATCTCATCATTCTTTTGTCCTGCTTCATATTCCTGATTCACTTTTCAGATGCAAGATGTTATTACGTGCCCAGTTCTGCCCCCTGCCAGGCTAGACTGCATTGTTGTGAGTTGTAGCCCCTATAGTGATCTGTAAAAAGAAATGTGGAAGGTGATTTGAGGCTCATGTGGACCTGGCTCCTTCATTTTGGGGGAACAGATGTTTGGCCTGTGCGAGAGGTAGAAGTCACATGGGCAGCTATTGTAAACCTCTCACTTTCCTCCTACTTACGTGTATTATCTTGTCTTCAAATCTTCTTCACACTAATGGAACCACCCTTAGAGGTCTGGTAACAGGTTAACTAATCTTGTTACTACTGTTGACACTTTGCATCTGTGCATGTGTTTTTTGACTATTTCAAGGAAAATTGAGAGAAATTTAATTAGACTCCTACAGACAGTTTTTCAATTTACCAATTGAAAAAAAAAAGACTCAATCATAGAATTACAGAGGCAGAGAGGTGTTGGACCAAAACTTTGATTTATGGTTGAAGAGACTCTTTCGTAGGGAAGCTGTCTGACTCGTCTGAGGTCAGAAAGAGACCAGAGCCAAGTCAGTGTTTTTGTCCTTCTAGCTCCTTGCTCACTGAAAAAAAAAAAAAAAAGAAACTGAGCTACAGTGATAAGTCTAGATTCTTTAAGCCAGGGACTTTCATATTTAGGCATTTCTTAAACAGAAAGAAGCCTCTTCCACACAGAAAAATAGAGAACTACAAGAACAAATCCACTGACAAGCACTGAAGCTCCCTAGCTTAACCACATTAGGGAACCTCCTTCCCATCTCCTTCTATACCTCTTCCTAAGAGTTATAAGTAAAAAGAATATTCAAGTCAGGATAATAGTTCTCTTAAGGACTTGATTCTTTAATACTTAATTATGTTGTGACTTTCCACATTCCAGTATGTCTGTCCCTTTGTGTTTTAGCTGCTGGATGACTGCTCCTCTCGTCTCAAAATGGCGTACCCAGCCAGAACACTGTACACCCCCGCTGGACAACCCATCCACTCGTGGGACGACATAGAGCGGGACATGGTCATCTGTGTGTCCACAGGACATGGCTTTGTAACCCAAAAAGGTATGGGTGATAGTTTCTTTTCCATCAAGTTTTTGAAGAATTAAAGCATTCACTTGTTTCTTCAAAGAGCTTATTTACTGAATAGTATATCCCACCAAGACGATTTTTAATATTATCCTCCTCCACACTTTCCTGCTCCATGTTACTGAAGTTTAGTTCATGTATTTATTTGCTGGAACCTCACTGTTAACATTATTTCCTCTAAATAATTCAAAGTTCTGTTGGTCTTGAGTTTTACCCAAGGAGCCTATTTGCAGAAATCCTAAAAGGTCTCATTTGATGGTATTCATTCCTTTAACGTGAACCCTAAGGAAAGTGAGGCTTCACTGACTTCCTACTTTTCAAGTTATTTAAAGCTTAACGTTTCAGTAATAGCAACTATACAGTTTATGGATTTCTTTTTTTTTAATCATAAGTAAATATATGCTTGTTTTATTATCTTGTCCATTCTTTGATAATTTTCTTTGATAAATGTTAGAAATGGAAAAGAACATACATTTGTTATTAGACCAACTCATCCTTTATCCTATTTATCCTGAGGAATTTAGTGCCCTTTCCGGGGTAGGTATACATTAGCAAAGATATAATTTTCAGGATATTCTGAAGAACATTAATATCATTTTAAAAGAAGTTAACAGATTAGAAAGTAAATTACCTGGAATCCCTAAAATAACTAATGCTAGACTGTTCTTTTAAAAGTCATCATAAAATTATTATTAGTACGTTGTATGTAAGGTATGTAAACCAAAAACTTATAAAACAGTTGCAATCATAGACTTAGACTTAGCCCAGAAAGGATAAAAGTATAGGTACAAAAACTAAAAAGCAGGAAGACAAGGATTTACTGGGATGCCTATCACTGTTCTGAGGATGCCACACATACTCTCCTGGCACCAGCCCGCATGAAGGAAGAGGCGCCAGTCTTTGTATTCTGTTGTCCCCATCATTCACCATTACCCCTCACCCCAGCTCTTGGTGACCCTCACTATGTGATTACTTAGGAGAGCACACCAATGATGGGTTCTTATCATCAACAAACATTAGTAGACAGCTGTCTGTGTTCCTAAAGTGCATAGCCTATAAAAGAAATATAAGCCAGAGTTCCTTCCCAGAAAGAGTTTTCTATCTAATTAAGTATAGGAAAACACTTGAAATAGATGAATAGTAAGCAAACAAGTGGTGCAGTAGAAAGTACTTTCCCAGTCCCTTCATCGTTTTTGCTTAATCTTTCATACTCTTGGGATGGCCTTCTGTTGCCTGGACTCTACTCTCTTGGCCTCACTGTGTTCACTGGGCCTTTTTGATAAATAAAGCTAAGTATGCTTCAGGGTGCCTAGCCAAAAGGGTATCCAGAACACAGAGAGAAATGCAGGTTGCCTTCCCGGAAGCAAGCTTGTTACCAATAAACAGTGTGAAGTTAAGAGAGGAAAATGTGAATGAAAATATTATTCTCCTTACCATTTTCTTCCTTGTTAGCTCTGTGGACCTTTGACAAGGCTATGCAGACAAACATTCATTTTTGCATCTTTAATTTTTTAACCACATGGATTACTATGATGTGAAAGTTTCTTTCCCTCTGAAAATAGGTCCTCACATTACCTTCATGATGAAAGGGTTAGTGGTTTCCCTGAATTGTCTAAATACTTTTCAGGGGGTGATACATGTTTTAGAAAATCTGATAACAGAGAGTCTAATTTAGTTGCTCTTTAAGTTATTTCACTATATGAGTTGCTGTCTTGTTTTCCTGAAATAATTGAGAAATAATCATTTAGTAGAAATCTAAACATTCAGAAAGCTGTAAAAAAGAAAAGAGAGAAATATCACTATATATATATATATATATATATATATATATATACGCACACACACACATATATATACAACACACACACATATATATACACACACACACACACACATATGTACTTATGAAGGGAAGGGACATTTAATTAATCATTCCACTCATTTTTCTGTGACCTACTGGCTTAACTTAGCCTGGGAGTTTCAAAACTAAAAAAGCCTGTAAGAAATTATTTTATGTCCTATAATGTAAAAACATCTAAAAGCATTTAGCATGTGAAAGTTAGTCATCAAAGAATCACATTGGGTCTTTGAAAAATGGATTTGTTTTGGCAAAACAAATCACATGCTGTTGTTAGACTGGTTTCTTTCACATGAGCTCCCAACAAAATTAAAAGAGTGCTTTATGCCATTTGTTGTCAAATCTGAACACTGTTCTCAATGCCATGTTTACCATCTTTTCAGTGGGTTCAATTTTTAGACCACTCCTAGGTTAGCTTCCAATTCAGGCTTTGTAAAAAGCTTGGAAGGAAGCCCTCTCTAGCAACTGCCATTCTGTAGAAATCCAAAGAATGTTAACACATATCTGATGTGATAAGCAAGTCAAATGTGCAATGAGAGAGGCCGGCATGGGAGTCAAGGATTTCTAAGGGATCTTCGTTTTTCATCATCCTGAACTTTTAATTATTTTCTATACATATATTGACTTATCTATACATATATTGACTTATCTCTCAAAATATTTTTTTTTTAAACAGAGTTAAAGCAACTGGTGGAGGTCAGAGCAAATTATGCCAGAATCCGAAGGCAGCAGGGCCCTCAAGCTACAGACACCGTGTTGTCACCAGCAGCAAAGCTGCAGTCTCTGGTACCTCTACATGGTGAATTCCTATCAAAGCCGTCTTACTTGGTGCTGTACTTCCCTGGGGTAGCCTGTGTGGAACTACTCATATGCTTGTGATGATATTATGATTATTCACCACTTTTTAATTTTATGCAGTCTCTTTTAAAAGTTATACCCTCTACATTTTACATAAGATTGCATTTGATACCTCACATCTGTTCTTGGAAAGGCAACAAAACTAGACAAAACAATGCCAGTAAAATAACTATCTTAGGTATTTTATTCCAGGAAAAGAAAAAGAAAATGACTAATTATTATTGAAAAATTGTGGGGTCAAGTAGTATATAGTATGTATATTCTTTTTTTTTTAACCTTTTTTTATTGATTTATAGTCATTTTACAATGTTGTGTCAAATTCCAGTGTTCAGCACAAATTTTCAGTCATTCATGGACATATACACACTCATTGTCACATTTTTTTCTCTGTGAGTTATCATAACATTTTGTGTATATTCTTTTTTATTATTATAATATATATAATTTTATAATGAAATAGACTGACAATTGTAGTATATATATATGAAATTTAGTGGCATCAAGTATATACACATATATATAATATAATTTGATAGTAAAAAAGACTCTTCTAATGCTAAATTTGACTCAAACTGACATTTTTCTGGAGCGGCCACTGTATCTTCCAAATCTCTAAGCTACATCATACATTAGCTAAATGAAAGTGAAATGAATGGTGGCCACCAAACACCACGTGAGTTGATCTTTCCTCCTCCAACTTCCCTTCAGTTTGGGAACAGGATAGTAACAGTGCAGGACTCCTTATGGGGCACAGCTAGACGCTGTTCACAGAAGTGAAGCTGGGTAATTCCTGACATAAGCTCAGTAACCAAAAGTCATTGGCTGTGTCCTCCATACAGACACTTAGAGAAAGGATATATGCACTATTTGAAAGAAAAGTCATGTAGGGATTTTTCTTAAGGGATCAAGGGAGATCCTTGGCAATCTTTACATATCAATCCTACAGGAAGAAAAGAACTTACCTTTTTACTTTCTTTCTGTGATGAAGAAAAAATTATTTTTTTAAAAAATAGCAGTGACAAATCAGAATTTGGTTTCTGGCTCTTGTGGAAAATTTCCAGAAAAATACTCTTCTCTCTCTTCCTCTGAAAGCCACTCACATTGCTGTCTGAATATAAATTGCAACCTGGCTAGGTGTGTACAGAAAGGCTCAGCTGGGCTCTCTCCTCAATCTACCACTTTAATGTGATGCAGGAAGGCAGTAGATCATTTCTACTGAAGGGGGCTCTTCGTAATCGCTGCAAAAGGCCTAGTATTTACTCCCAGTCTGCAGATCAGTAGGGCTGCGTGGATAAATTCCTGCTGCCTCTGACACCACTAAAAGCAGAGCACACTGAGGTGAAATTTCACATATTCCATCCATAGCAGTTTGCCCTTTCGCAGACATCTCTCTGTGTGTTGTGTGATGTTACAGACATGAAGGCATTGCAGACCAGCTTTGTGATTCATATGAGAAACACATTGCATGCGACTCCCACTTTGCTTTTCCTTTTGTTTAACAAGGGTTAAGGAACACTCTTCTGGTCAGAAAGTGGGCCAATAGGATTCGTACCTGCTGAGCCTGTTTTTACAATGCCTGGGTTACAATCCCCAGAGACACAGAACTTGTTATTTTTTTTTCAAAATTCCTTGAAAACAAAAGCGTTTCTCTAGGTGCAAAAGTACCTATCATTTTTCTGCCAAGGAGAAGTTGATTTGCTATGAAAATGGCATAATTTCACCACAGATCAAATGTGCAGGTTCTTGTGAAGTCTTCACTGTCGCATGCGAACACTCCTGAAGCGAAAATTGGTAATATCACACAACACTGTATCAAGCACCAGGAGACATAAGGCAAAACTCTTAACTGAACTTCTCTATTACTAGTAAATGGGATTTTAGAAGTAATATAACAGTCATCAACACATCACATTTTACCAGCAAGGCAGCGACACTTACTTTGTCGACGACGGCTTGCCTGGGATATCTTGGCAGTTCATAGCCACTTTTAACTTAGACTAAGAACAGCCCTGCTCTTTCTTTATTATTGACCTTCCTCTTTGGTTGGTTAGAAGGTGGACTGGGGAGCAGTTACTCCACCTTCAGCAAGGACTATAGGATAAAACTATTGTAATTCTTTTCAGCCCTCTGAGGATTTTAATAAACCCAGTAATTTCCTTTGGGGACATATTTATCAAATCTGAATCAGCCTCATATATATAAGTCACATTTCAATATTTTTCTATCAACTGGAAACCATTTATTATTAAATACTAAAGCAACCATCCTCAAGTCCATGGCCTTCTCCAGAAATTTATTTCCTGCTGGTTCACAAACACCCTTAAGTTGATCCAGATGTTAATCAACAGAAAACCAGCATTTATGATCGTCCTCAGGAGAAGGAATTTTCTGGATGTTTCTGTCCCACCTCCAGCTTTTGTTGCCTGATTAAGTGTTGGGGTGAAGTTGCATGCTCCTAAGCAAGGTAACTAAAAACAATGCGCCTGAAAGTTTGACAAACATTTTGAGATTATGACAGCATTTGTAAATAAGAAGCATTTTATGTGGATGCTTATGTCAGCTTTATAAAACAGGACACATTAGAAATGATTCAAAATCCTAATGTAGGTTTGTGGATCAACAACCCTGAATTTTCATTTTGTTCTTGTTTGTGCATAATAACTAAATATTTTGTGTATGTGTGGATGGAGAAAACAAAGCAACTAACAAACAAGTAAATAACAACAAAAAGGTAAAGATAAATTTGTTCTCTTTTGCAAGAGAATCACTTAGAAATTGTGGCCAGTGGTTGTTGCAGAATTTGTGAGCTAAGCTTTATTAATAGCCCAGGTGTGCTGCTGAGTGTCATTGAGATTTGTGATTCACCAAGACAGCAATTTTTTTTTTCTGGCATCATTTAGAAGGGAGCGATTGAAGCCCACAGGTCTGTGTTATTTTACATTATCACAAAATCAGATGCAAATGTCCTCAGTTAAATGGAATTTGGACTCAACAGTGATCCTCAGTTGCTTTTATTGTATCAATGGTTCCAGTTCCCTCCTGCCTCTGAGCAGATCTCAACTCCTCCTAAAGCTAGGTTTAAGCAGAAAGAAAGAGAGGCAGTTTTATTTGCAACGCACTAAACTAGAATTCTGCAAAATGACCTGGTTTGGGGCTGCCTGGCCATAAGCAAATGCAAAGCAGCATCAACAAAGACCACTCAGGCAAGTGCTGATGAAGTAAATGGACCCACCGAGGAACGGTGGACGTTAGTAGCTGTGGATGCCTGCTCCCAGCTGTAGTTATTTCCTAATTCTGTAAGTCTGTAATATGAAACTACTATCATAGGTTGCCACCCTGTGCCACATGTGCAAATAGAAATATATGAGGAGAGAGGAAGTGCTTGTGCCCGGGGTTGATGGGGTGGGTGGGGGAGTGGGGAGAAAAGAGACAGGAAATTATATTTACATGGCAAGTAAAACGGTGCTTCTGAATGGGATGTGCTATCATTCATCGTCTGCTGTATTCCTGCGCTGGTGTAGGGCTAGATAGAAGGTTCAGTCAACCACTGGATCCTTTAGGTCCTGACTTACCAGTCCTAAAAGTTTCAGACTTGCGGTTTTAACCCCAGGTGCAGTTGCCCAGGATGTCGACTCTGGCAGACCTGCTGGGACAGCTGGAGGGTCAGTCTCTAGATGCCACTACCAGCAGCTGTGTTTTAAAGGAAATTCTCCTTAAATAACCCTGCAGACTGTGCTGAGAGGAACGGAGGAGAGAGGGGAACCTCCTAGAACTGTTAGGGCTCATGCCTCCAAAGCGTAAGATTTCATTCTATCTCCGTTTTTGTTTCCACCACTCTTTCCTTTTTTCCTTCCTTTCTTCTCTCTCCTTGCCTTTTGGTCTTTTCTCCTCAGTCTTCCTTACTTTTTCTCTTCTAAGGGCTTTTAAATCCCATCTTTCATTTTAGAAACAATCCTCCTTGGAGCAATTTGTGAATCAGCAAGGGATGATTCCTTAATATGATTCTCAAAGTGTAGTGTGCACAAGAGTCACCTGGGGAGCTTGACAAAATATACAGAGTCTCAGGCTCGACGGCAGGGATTCTTCTTCTGTAAGCCTGAGCTGGGGCGGGGAGTCTGCGCGTACAAGCCCTGGGGACGGAGGGTGGTAGCTGACCACAGGTTGAGAAACTCAGCCGAGACTTTTGTGCCTGTCATCTGAGCCTGGGTCAAGCACTGAATACCAGTTCTAAAAACACTGTGGCCCCTCTTACCTTTGTGTTTAGGGGCTATGAAGGCAAAGAAGCACTTGCTGCCAGCGTGAGAGTTTGAGTCTAAATGTCCTCACATTTTTCTCATCAGTATTTCCTTGAAAAATAATGGAAATGTTCTTGAGTCAGGACTGACCACCCAGAGACTGTAACCAGGACCCAGACACTGGAGGCGAAACAGTGAGTTTGAGGTGCTGAAGCTTCCTGTGTTAATTAAGCTGCCTTCGGTGCTGATAAAATCTTGCTATTTTAAAGGTCACAGGAATAATGTCAGGGCTATAGTACATTTATCAAGGAACAGAGTAATTTTGAGGGTGGGGAAGTAGCCAGCTGCCTGGAGTTTTCTCATGCATTTTTACAGGTACAAAGAGAGGGAGCTTTGGAACAGGGACAGAGTCTTATTTGCCAAAGTAACCCTTTCTCCAGTGAAAGAGCTGCTTGCTAGGGGGAAGGCGAAGCCTCTCTGTTCTGTGTTTGCTCTAAGTCTAGTTAATACAGAAGCCTGAGCCACCCGCATCCCTGGCAGGCTTATCTGAGAGTGCGAAATTCCACAGATATTATTTCTGTTCAGCAACAAATGCTCTTAGAAAAATTAATTTTTAGGGTAGTTCTCTTTCCTCATAAATGAAATCTATATAGATTGGGAGACAGATACTTTCCTTAGAAGACAGAAACTGTAAAGAAAATTAGTTTTTCAAAGAGCTGATTCATATGTATCTATCTCTACGCCCTCCCCGTTCTGGGTACCAGGCACGCGAAAGTGAACACAACAGATCTACGGCAACTTGGGCAGTGCAGGGGCCCAGGATGCTAGAGTCACAGGCGTGAGTGAGGTGGGTGGGGTGGGCACCAGCCGGATTGTGGAGGGCCTTGTAGGTCACGCTAAGGAGTTTGGATTTTTCCCTTTTTTAAGTGCGGTGGGAAGCCATTAAAGGGAACCAACATGAAAGCTAGACTAGACATTGTACATTAAATTAAGTTTGCTCAGGTTACAAGTTACAGAGACGAGCTCGATTTTCCTCCAGGGGTGAAAGTTTGTGAGGAGGATTAGCAAGGATGGGAGAAAGCACAGGAGAACCCAGCAGCCAGGCTTCATGGTGGTGGTCTCTGTTCCAGATGCACAGCCTGACTTGGTCCAAATGGCCACCCAGTAGTCTGCCATTCCTGCTCTTAACTCCCCATTTCCCTGTGCTTCTTGCTTCTGTGAATTTTCTACTTCTCCATGAGCTCTTCTGCTCCAGGCTAAGATGCTCACTTGTCTTCTCATGGCTTCTGCTGCTTCATGGCTTCTGTTTCCTGCCTTCTCTTTATATTTGTTTTGGCTCCAGGGCCACTCTACCATCTGAATTGCTTTCTTTGTGTCTTCTGATGGAAGATGGAATGGCTGGAGGCCAGTCAGTAGCTGCTTTTTACTCATTCCTTTAAATTAGGGTGTCAGGGATCACGTGATACAAAGCACAGCTTGCCTGTGTAGGCAGCGGTGGCGTGGGTCGATCCTTCCAAGGGAAGCTGTGGACATGGCTGGCATTCGGAGCTCTGTGCATTTTCAGTATAAATCCATATTTCTCCCTTTGTTATGGTCCTCTTCTCCCTTTACCACTGAGGGATAAAATTGCAATGGAATCAGTCACTGTTCCTCTTCAGTCAGTAAGAGGCTCGCCCTTGGGTGCAGCCTCAAAACTGGCTTTGATGGGGTAACTGTGCAAGTAACATGACCTGGAGGAAGGAATCTGTGACTTTGGTTATAATATCATGATGGATACGTTAGATTCTTAAGTTACACTTCTGAATACAAGCAAGTCTTTTCTGAGGAAGTGGATCTTGCAGAGACATTCGGACAAAACTCAAGATGCTCTGGCATCCAGGGAGTTTTTCCAAATCAACTCAGAATGTCAAATCCTTTTTATCAGACTTTTCCTTCCCTCTTGTTTAATGCAGTCATTTTGACAGGCTGGATCCCACTGTGGACTTTGATGTTTGCACCATCACCCCCTCTCCCTCCACTCTGAGCCCAGCTCGGCTAACAGCTTTCTCAGTGTTGACATGTGGGTTCTACTCGCTGGGCTTGACCATTGGCAACTGTGTTTGAGTTGTCAATCCTTGTTATGCTCCGGGACACCCATGGAGTACTATTCTCTGTTAGATAATGCCCAGTTCCCATGAAAAAGGTTGATGTGGGCCACCACTATATATGGAACTAAAGCTGTATGTTTGAGGCTTCCTAGGAAGGCGTTCTCAGCAGCAGTGGGGCGACTGCGGCAGCAGCACATGACAGCGTCAGCAGCCCCCTGCACCCGGTCCTCTGTCTCATTCAGGAAATGACTTGACAACAGTTTTCATTTCTGTAACTTACAACTCCTATTATGAAAAAAAAAATTGGGATTCATTTATGGGATTTTTAAGTACTTCAAATTTGTTTACTTACGCTTACTTCAGGCCACTGCCATTGCCCCCACGGATAATACCGATGGTTTTCTCACTAGTCATTGTGCACCCCCTGCCTTGCTCCTCTCCAGTTCTTGATCCAAGTAGTAGCCAGGATGATCCTTCTAGAATGAAGATCAAATCGTGTTATTCTCTTGCTTAAAAACTTTCAGCAACCCTCGACTGTCATCTGAATGAGGAACACACTCCTCCCCGTGGTCCCTCACGCCCCTGGAGACACGGTGCTCCCCTTGCCCTGCAGTCTCAGTCTTCTTTGCTCACAGAGATCTGCCCTCCACTCGTCCTCTGTGTCCCCTCAGTTCCCTCGGATCCTGTGTTCGCTCTTACTTCCTCACCTTTGTGCATTCTCTTCCGACAGCTTTCTCTTGGGGCAGGGGGATGACCCCTCCCGACACCCAGCTCTGTTGGGAACTGCCTCTCGTGTATTCCCGCACCTCTTTTGCGTACCTTAACTGTAGCTCTTACCACTGTTGACACATTCTTTCTCCCACTGATCTGTAAAGTCCTTGAAAGTAAGACCAGGCTTATTCACACCTGCATTTCCAGGGCCTGAATGTTCCTTACTAAAGTTGCAGGCATTAATGGATATTTGTTGAATGAAGGTAAGATTTAGGGTAACTGGTCAGTTAAAAAAAAGTTACCTGCTTTTTAATATAGGCATTGAATCAGAGTTTGACTTTTTGTAGAACTTTCTTATCCTTACATGCATTGTTCTGGACTGAATATTTATACCCCCACCCCAATTTGCATGTTGAAACCCTATGCTCCAGTATAATAGTATTAGGAGATGAGATCTTTGGGAGGTAGTTAGAAATAGGTGAGATCATAGAGAAAGAGCCCTCATGAATGAAATAAGTGCCCTTATGAGAGTCATGAGAGAGTTTCTTTCTCCCCTCTGCTCTCTGCCATGTGAGGCTACAGTGAGAAGTCAGCAGTCTGCAGCCCCCAAGATGCCTCTCACCGAACCCTGACCATGCTGGTGCTCTGAACTCAGACTTCCAGGATCCAGACCTGTGAGAAATAAATTTCTGTTGTTTATAAGCCTATGGTACTTTGTTATAGCAATCCGAGCGAGCGAAGAACACGTTATCCCGTCAATTCACAGAATATCACATAACCTTCTTATAAAACAAGTCTTGCACTTCTTGATGAGACAGTATAGACTGACTGTATTTCCTTTATCAAAGGCAGACCAAAGCAATGTTGATTATGATCCCTTCTTTGCCCATTGTAACTTTCAAAATACTCCTAAGGCCTGATAGACTGGAAAATACTCTTCTCCCATCAGTGCCCAGATGGCCCCTTTAACTGCTCGCCTGACTCTGCTGCAGGCAGCCTAGCTTGGAAGGGAAGACATGTCACCCCTTTGCAGAAGTGTGATGATTTGTGGCTGAGAAGGGAGAGCCTACTCTCTGAACCACATGCCCCCTGGTGCAGGCAGGCTAAGGCAAGATGAATGGCATTATAAGACAAACATCTGAATGCTTCGTATTAAATTAGTCCCACAGAGCACCCAGAATTCTCATTCCATAAATCACAAAGTAAAGTAAACTCACTCCCAGGTTAGACTGTTGTGACTTTGGCCTGTGGTGTCATAGATAATCTGAAAATAGTTAAACATTTGTCTGAAACAGTAATAATTTTCAGCATATTTACTCTGTGGCAGAGAGGTGACCCAGACTGATCTCTGTTGCCAGAAACAGTATGTAAATGGGAGTCAGCCAATTCAGGAGATTTCCAAACACGAGTGACTGCTCCTCGGCCCCTCTACCTGCCCTGAATTTGCCATGAGCTCCTCCAGGAGCCGTGAGGTGCTGGGGGCTAAAATGAACAAAGTTCACCCCTGCCAGAGAGCAGGTGTGAATAACACTCCCTGATGCACCCTGACCCCTCTACTGAATGAGTGGCAGTCCCAGCTCCATTCTGAAGTCAACTTTCACCTTGTCTTGATCTAAGCATCACAGAGCTAGGAAGGGCCTTGATTCTACCAAAGCCACGTTGCTCTTCAATGGCAAAGGTTTATTCTGAGAATTTTTTTATGTATCTTTGGATCTCTTCTGGTTCTTCCATTTCTGAGCTGACTCTGTGACTGCTGGGGACACAATAGAATGGAAGGAACATTAGACTATGGTTTATAAGACCATTCAACTCAATGTCAAGTGGCTGAGGGCCCATCTGAGCTGCTGCTTCCTCTTCTATAAAATAAGAGAGTAATCTTTTCCATCTCTATAAAGTTCCACCCAACTTGAAAAGTCTGATTCTGATTCAGTAGTGAGATGCCATTGGGCAAAAAGGAGTTGTGACAGCCAGAATTCCAGCCGACCCCGGGAGCCTTCCCTTTGCTTGGCAGAGCCTTTCTGCATCCAGACCATCTTCACCCTTGGCATCCCAATCCCAATTCACCAAAGCGACAGAGGGGCCTTGACACAGCTGAGCGACGACCAAGGTCTGGAGGTGGTTCCTCCCAGGGAAAGATCTCTGGACTTGGTGTCAGAGGTCTGAGTTAAGTCTTACCTCCTGCACTGTTGAGCAAGTGCATTGTTATAAGGATCAACTAAGATGCTTATAAACATGGAAGGGGAAGGGCATGAATGCTCTTGGAGTGTGTACACATGCCAGGCACCCTGTTGGACTTATACACTGTTGTTGTCTGTTTCATTCTGTACTCATGACCACCCTTGAAAATGGATCGTTTTAACCTACTTCTACTTTTATATTTTAGAAATGGGGAAGCTGGGTTTCTGAGAAGCGAAATATCTTGCCAAAGTCATCAGCTGATAAGTGGCAGAGCTGAAATTTGAACCCAGATCTGCCTAACCTCAAAGCCTGTAGAAATTTCAGGTGTGGTTTTTTGTAATTCTAAAACTGAGTTCATTGGATGCCTTCAAGGAATAATTTTACAGTTTAGTCACTGCCTGCTTGGAAGATTTCCCTGACGACGGCTAAGTTAGGCGAACTGAGCTACGTTTGAATGCTCAACCCAAGGCAGGAGGGGCACTGCCATGTGCATGAGGAAGGCTCTCACTGGCTCGTCAGGACATACAAGCCATCAGGGCTCTCACTTCTCCACCCCAGCAGCTGTGTTCATCCTTTCCTAGGGCTAGCGTAACAAAGTACCATATGCTGGGTGGCTTAAACAACAGAAATTTATTGTCTCACAGTTCTGGAGCCTAGAAGTCCAAGATCAAAGTGCCAGCAGGGTTGAATCCCTCTGAAGGATGTGAGGGAAGGATTGGTTCCATGCCTCTGCTCTAGCTTCTGGTAGTTTGCAGACAATCTGTCGTTCTTTGGCTTGTAGAATCTTCACCCCCCTCTCTGCCTTCATCTTCACCTGACATCCTCCCTGTGTGCCTGCCTGTGTCCAGATTTTCCCAGTCATATTGGATTAGGGGACCAACTACTCCTGTTATGACCTCATCTTGACTAATTACATCTGCAGCAACCCTATTTCCAAATAAGAGCATATTCTGAGATTCTGAGGGTTAGGATTTTGACATGTGAATTTGGGAGGGGGCCACACAATCCAGCCCTTAACAATCAGTAACGAAAGTCTCAACCCTCACAACAAGCACTTCAGCTGAGCACAAGTGCTCTACCATTAAAGAACGCCACATTCTTTCTTGATGGCATGTCTCTCTCGCTTTTATGTCTTTCTTGTTTCTTACTAACGCTGAAGTCTGATATTAATGGAAAAACCATTAAAAAAAACTATTATCCTATGAGGTAAAGTGAATGCACTCAACTGTGAAAGGAAGACTTATCGATCAATTTCAGTTAAACCTTGCTTGTCTGACACTTTGCAGCTAAGGAATGTGTTTTTATTGCCTGGCCAGATAGTTCAGATTTCCGGTCAGTCTTAGTAAAGACCCCTTTTATAACATTGATAAAATTTTATCACAGAGCTATGAAAACAAAATTAGATTTCATAACTCACATCAGGCCTTGAAGAGGATGCCTCTGTAAATTTTACAAACCTTATCAAGTTTTAATGCACCTATTCTGATAAATGTTTTTAAAATAACAACTTCTACTGAACTTCATATATATGTATGTGTATGTAAATAAGTATGTGTGTGTGTGTGTGTGTGTATAATATGTATATTTCTTCTCTCTTCTCCTCCCTCTTTTTCTCCCTCACAGGAAAGAAAACTTTCTTCCCCTACTTGGAAACAGAAGACTGTGACAGAAAAGCCAATTATTTAGATATTGTTAGATTTAATTTAATTGTCAATTTAAATTGTTAGGTTTTTTAGGTAATTTTTGAAGACTCTGAATTTAGGAAAATCTACTTCTATAAAAGAAATTTGTGTAGTTTATTAAAAATTTAGTCCTAGAATTTAGCCTTCAAAATATAGGGTAAATTTTTCATAGGCAGATTTTGAAGAATTACCAACACTGATACATCAGGTATAAATTATCTATACATTCATAATAAGGCATATTATAATCAAGGGCAGTGTTAGCTGTAGAGATTTTGTATCCTAGTGAAAAACTGTACACATTCTCTAGTTTTTCCAATCTATGGTGTGGCCTGTTGGGAAAAAAAATTGCGTATGTATTGAGCACATGTTTTGTGTTCCCAACTAGATGGTAATTGTCTGGAGGGCAGAGTCCCTTATTTTTTTTAACTCGGGACAGGGTTCTGCCCACAAGGACTCTGGGATAATGCCCAGCAGTCCCACTGACAGGGCACTGTGACAGGAAGACGAGGCTCAGCCATCTCCCACTCCTGTGCTAAACCACAAACGGAAATTACAGCAGTACAAGGGGAACAGAGGGTCTGCTTTATAGGATTTTATTTCAGTTAGCTGTTCAGGAACTACAATCCTCAGAGTCAAATTAAATCGAGTTCTATATAGTTGGATAGTCGTTTTGCTTTTCAGAGGCAAGAAACACTTCTCATAGTTGAGCAAATGAAATAAATGTCATGGTGTAAACTAGGTACCTTATATTTTTAAAGTGTATCTCTGATGTTTATATGTTTTGGTCTCAAATGCTGAGTTTGAAGAAACATCCAAAAATTATGTGAAATTACTTATGAATGAACTGTATTCAGAACCTCAATAGACTGTTATAAAGCAGTTCTCATGCTGTTTCGGTTCATATACTCCTTTGAGAATCTTTTGAAAAGCTGTAAACTTATAAAATGCACATACAAAAAATTTTTATACCATTTCATCGGGTTCACAGGACTACCTGAAAAACATTAGTGAACTTCTAAGCAAAGAGCTCCTGATATAAGAGAAGATATTTCTGATTTCCATAATCTTTAAGGTTTGGTGGTCAGTGGAAGATTTTAAAACATCAGAGGTTGCAGATTCTCTTTTGCTGTGGTAATGTTATATTGTTATATTTGAAAACAATAAACCACGAAGATTTCTTATTTGTGAGTGTGTTTTTTGCATCTATGGATTTTAAGTGGGAAGAGAGAAGAAAATATAAACTTCTTCAAACAGTGTTGATAATTTTGGACATTCCTTGGAGAAAATACTTATTACCTGGAAGAAAAAAGCTAATTAAGTCGACATTTCTTACAATCACAAAGCCATTTTACTTGCTACTTTTATAGGCAGAAGGGAATACATGCTGTTTCCCCTTTGTCTGTCAGGAGAATAATAGGGAACACTGACAGCCCTAGTGGCTGGGAACTGAAACTCAGCAGAAGAGTGGCCGCAGGTGTCCAGAACTTGCGTAGAAATCTCTGCTAACCAGCCTTCAAGTAGCAGAGTATCTCGGATTGGAACCCCAGCTACCTCCACTGCTGTTCTGGGAATGCATTTATCTTTTATATAAGTTGATGATGTTTCCAAATGTTTAGATATGTGGATTCTTTTCTGCTAAGTTATGTTACAACTCTACTTTGGTTAAGCTAGTCAAAGTGTACTGTGCAGTCAGTCAGAAATGATGTTGAAATGCCTTTTAACTCCCTTTAAGGTTTTGCTTAGAAACCTCTTCAAAACTGTTAAATCTTTACATGAAAATATATTAGATTATGATTTAACTTTATTGTCCTTGGCTAGATTCTCAGATTAGAAAAAGGACACTGTACCAGGAGCCGAAGACGCCCTGGACAGCTGCTCTGTGTAGTCTCTGCTCTGTTCCCAGAGCCCAACACAGTGCCTGCAACCCAGTAGGAGCTCATTAAATCTTTGTTAGATACCAAATGAGGAGCTGAGTTTCAACTCTGGCTGTGTTTCTTACTACCCAGGGGACATATCTATTTTCTCATCTGTGAAATGAGAATAATATTTCCTGCTATCCACCCCCAAGTTATTTTTAGCATCAGATGAGATAAAGCATGGAAAAGCATTTTTCCTTCTTACCTGAAGAAAGGAATAGTCTTCACAATTAGGCATATGATCTCATGTGGATATAAAAGAAGTAAGTACCACTGTATTTTATTGTAGGGGAAAGAAGGAGATCACAGACTCACAATTCAAAATAAGATATTTTTTATTTTATAGAATTTTAATGCTGAAATAAAGAAAGGGACTGCTCGGTGACCAGAAGTGAAGGACCACCACACCCCAGGACTTAAGGCACTGAAATTATGAACTTTCTATCATTCACGAGTACAGCCTAAGATATCTCAAAACTGCCCTGTGGCTGGTAGAGGAAGGGTTACATGACTCTCATGAAGGTGGGGGAAGGGCTCTTCTGATCTTCAGCAGGGGAGGGGTGTGTTGGGGGAGCAAATGCTGTAGTTGAAAGTTAGCAAAACTGATTTTAAAGGGGTGTCGATGATTTACAGGGTTCTGGTTTACTCGAGTGTTTAAGCAGCAAAGAATACCCCAAGCTCAGAGGAAATGGGCATCGTTTATTCACGTAACACGTATTTATGGAATTCCCGTGATACTGTAGCACTGCTCGGGGGCTGGGGCTACAGTGCTGAACGGGACAGAGTCTTAGTTCTCATGGATCTGACTGGCCTCGTGAAGGCAGCAGTCAAAAGGAAGCAAATTAAGGAGTAAGAAAACAACCAGTGACAAATGCCATGAAAGAATGAATGTAGGATAAAGGGAGAGAAAGTGACTGGAAAAGTTGATATTCAAATGCACACAGTTGTCAAAAACTATTTGTTGAGTGGATAAATAAGTAAATGATGATTTAAAAGTATTTGCAGAGAATAATAACTGTAATTTGCTACTTGGGAAGCATTCTTTTATAGAGTTTGGGGAAGAGTTAGTAAATAAGGAATTATCTCTGCTATTCTCATCAAACTGTGTGACCTTGGGAAATTTACCTATTGTATCTGTGTCTTGAATATAGACTGGCAAATATTATTTTATTGAACAGAAAACTCTAAATGCTTAGATATGCTGGCTTCTAACAGAAGCAAAGTATAATAAATGTTGAGATGTCCTCTGTAATGTTACTGAGTGTGTATTTATCTGTCTTAGCACCTCAGGAGAACGTTATCATTATCACTGCTACCACCTCCACCTCCACCGTCACCAACAGGTCATCAGGAGAGGAAGTGTTGACCAGTCCACAGGAGTATGGGTGCTAGAGGCAATAAGTCTTAGCTGGGAAGGTACCTGCTACATATCAGGCACGGTGCTAGTTCTTTCCATTCATTCACCTGTTTAGTCCTCACGAGTATCATTAGCTCCATTTTGCAGATCTGAAACTGAGGCACTGATGTTAAGTAACCTGCCTGTGGTCTCACAGCAGAGAAGGGGCAGAATGAAGCCTGGTGCTAAAAGCAGGGGCACTAAACCCCCACACTAAGTACCACTCCGTGTGTCCATTTGAGAAATGTTTTTTTGAGCACCTACTATGTGGTAAGTACTTGACTGACTGATCAAGTTCAGTTTGTTATTAAGTGATAACCCTCCTTTGTGTTAAGAAAAAAGAAAGTGCACAGAAGAGGAGAAAAACGGGGTGAATACAAAGTAGACTGTTCTTGATCCTCTGATTGAACTCAGGAGAAACAACATTTTTTTTTGCTACCACTCTCTGAGCTTCTGGAATCTCTCTCTCTGCTCCCTGTTTGAACTTGGGCAAATATAAAACTTACATTTTCTCTGTTCCTGGAGCTTTCAGAATCCCAAAGCATTTGGTTTAGATTAAATCCGTTGACTGAGGCATTATAATTCGGCTTCAGTGCAGATGGTGCCATCACCGGTCGCCTTATCTAACCTCACTGCTTATTATAGTAACGAAGTACACTAGTCTGGGGGCAGGGGCAGGGCCAGGGGGAGAAGGTCACTCAGGTTTTCTAGCCACGTGTACACAGCAGGGCGGTGTCCATTTAGAATCGAGAAGAGTGGATTCATAAAATCCAATAGGAGCATGTGTGTGCATTTATATAAGCCTGTTTTTTTTTTCCTTTTGCCTGAATCGAAATTATAGAGATTTTAATAGCCCCAGTAATTAGACAAGTATGCAGTCAACCCCATTATGTTCCTGTGTAATATCACACTCCCCAGGGCCCACCTTCCCTGCTTGCTGGGCTCCCTGCATGGGCCCCCTGCCCCCTATTTTCTACCATAGGGAAGCAGTTTTCTTTTCAAAGAGCTCACTGTTCACATTGTTTTTGTTCCTTCAGTCCGGAGGTTGGATTTGCTTTCTCAGCGGTTTCCCCCTCGCACTGCGCCGTGGTGTAAGAAAAGGACAGAGCGGGGCCTGGTCGTTGGTTTGCATTCCCACCGCGCTTAGTGCATGTGCGAGGCTGCACAGCGGATGCATCACGACCCAGAAGGCGCTTAGCACCATGACTGGCACAGGGTGGACCCTTCACAATTGCTTACATTGCTCACAACTAACTCTGCTTAAAAACCTCTTCCTGGCTCAGTTATTGACCTTAAAGAAAGCAGAGCAAAATGCCTAGATTCACTACTTTAAATCACGGACTCTTTTGTAGAAACTACTTTTCTAGCTTCCTGATTGCCTCTCATTATTTTTTTTTCTCTTGTGTTTTGTAACTTTATATTATCCATAGTAATATTTCACTTCATCAGCATAGATAATCTCCCTCCAGGTACTGAGGGCTATATCTTGTTATATATTAGACATCTTGGATGTTTCTTACTGTTTCCTCTAAAACTCCAAAAAACAATCTTTTGGCTATTTGAAATTAAGGACAGGATGTGCTGCATTACTAAAATGATACATTTTATCTAATCAAGAGTTTGACTTTTTCCATATGCATACACATATTTTCCTAGGGCTGTCAGAAAGCAGATTTCATCACCATTTGTTTTTGGCTCTTTTTTTTTTTTCTATGAATATATTTCCAAAGAAAGACATCCAGAGTTCAGTATCCTGAGGTCACCTTTTCCTATTCAGTCCCTGTAGAAGGGGGGGGGAGAAAGAAGAAAGAAAAGAAAGAAAGAAAGAAAGGAAGAAAGGAAGAAAGGAAGAAAGAAAGAAAGAAAGAAAGAAAGAAAGAAAGAAAGAAAGAAAGAAAGAAAGAAAGAAAAGAAAAGAAAAGAAAGAAAGAAAAAGAAAGAAAGAAAAAGAAAGAAAGAAAAAGAAAGGAAGGAAGGAAGGAAGGAAGGAAGGAAGGAAGGAAGGAAGGAAGGAAGGAAAAAGATCTGAATTAACTATCTTTTCTTTGCAAGGATCTGAAAATTGTCCCCTGAATGTGATTCTAGAAATCTATGATGTTGGCCTCCAGACTGCTTAGAAAAGGAGAGAGAAGATAGCATAATATCAAAATCCTGTAATTGACTTCACTGTAATTGGCAAACTGATACACTATTTTCTCTCTAGAATGGGTTATTAGACAGACTGAGACAGTGGTGTAGGTAGCAATAGGAGACTTGAAAATCAACGATGTTTTCTGAGACTCTATCTAAAATCTTTTCTACAGAGATAGATAAAAGGATAATGAGCTGAGATATTTTTAAAGGATTCTCACAATTTGCAACTCAAATAAATCTAGTTTTAAAATACGTGTGATTTTTTAGGCTGTAATGACTGAAAATGTTAAACTAAATATTTTGCTTAAACAAGTAAAGACGAAGGGGGTAAATGAGCAAATTAAAATGCATGAAAGCTGGCTCTGTGGCGGCAGCTTCCTCCAGAAGAGAATGGCTAATTCTTACGTGACATGTTATTGTCACTCCTTGGGAGAAAAGCTGCCCCGGGAGGAGCCCAACCGTTCAGCATTTTGCTTCTGGTCAGGATTGATTCCAGATGTGGGAGGTAAATGCTAGAAAGGGTTTGGAAAATGGAGTGGAAATGAAAAATCCCGCAGGCCATTTGAGTGTTGATGACAGATGAGGTAGGTATTTGCAGGTAACTAATGAACTCGCTGGGCGCTTGGAGAGTACTCAGTCCAGTGGATATTTAACAGGCAGGAAAGACCCAGCTGAGATAGCGTGGCTGCCCCCACGCACCGAGAACTGGGGAGCCTGGAGTCCTGACAGAACATGTAAATAGAACAGCTGTGACGTGGCTACTCTGTAAATGAGCAGAATTTAAGTTTTTCCGAAAACTAGTTAACAATTTATAAAAATATTTTTTTCAACTCCCTATTATTTGACTTGTCCTGACTATTTCATTATATGAAGAAATGATGAACAAATGTTCACTATGTGTAGGTCAGTAAGGCAGAATAGCAGAGCGATTGTAAGCACCGGTCTTAAAGTGACCCAGACTTGGGCTTAAATGTTGACTCTGCCATTTCTTAACTCGTTATTGGGTATTATTCTAAGCCACAGTTTCCTTATCTTTAAAATGACTATATATTTTAAAATGAAGGGTTGAGAGAATTAAATGGGGTGATGTGTGTGTGTGTGTGTGTGTGTGTGTGTGTGTGTATATAAAGCCCTTAGCCTAACACTCAATTAATGCTCAATAAATGTAAAGTTAACATGACAATTATTGTTATTCTAGGAATGAAGGCTGGACCAGCAGGTGATCCATAATCCCAGTATGGAAAGAATTTAATCTTTAGCAATGGGGATATTGACTCATGAGACTTTCATATTATTAATAGATGCAGGCTATTTTCAACTTTAATATTGGTATTTCAGTTAGAGTTCTTGGTCGCAAGCTATAGAAATTTATTATTGACAATATAAGAAACCAGGAGATCACCGGAAGGTTAACAAGAGGCTTACAGAATGGAAGGATGCCAGAGAACAAGCCTTGGAAGTAGACAGGAAGCCCCAAAAGCAGGAGGCAGGAACCAGAGCAGACGATACAGTAACCCTCTGGCATCCAGGACAGCCAGGCAGGTGAGTGACTTCCTATCATTCCCGGGTCACTAACCCCACTTCCAAGTCTCAGGAAAGGAGATGATGCCTGTTTGGCTAAGCTCAGTGTACATGCCCAATCTCTTACAAGGGGCAAGGGGGCAGGAAAAAGAAAATCTGGAGAAGATCAATCCCTGAAATTACACTCCTACCTCAATCACGGACATGAGGGGAAATTCGGATATTATAAGAGAGGAAAATGTTACTCTGGTAGTCAAAACCCATAAATGCCGATCATTACTGATCCAACCTTCCATGATGCAATCCACAGAATTTTCATTGTAAGCCACGTGTTCTTAGATGTAATGTTTATGTTGCTGAAGTCAGATTCCCAGATTCATGGGGCTGAAGAAGACTTGAAGGTGATTGCCAGTTTGTCTTGAGTGAAAAGGCACACACAGCAGTGCAGGTTATCCACTACACGGGAGCGCCCAGCTGAGAAGCCAGGTGGGGGCTGAAATTCATCGTCACTCCTCTCATCACACCTCTGCCCAGAGAAAGAGGCTTCTTATAATTTCCAGGAAGATTCTGCCATCTTGCCAACCCCTGCAAGTGTGGCGTTATGTCAGCCCAGAGTGATTACCATTTTCTTAATCTACACGAAGTTTTTTTAGGGACTAGTGTTGTCCTTTGCTAAATCCCACACCACCCAGGAGCACAGGAGAAAAGGAAGGAAGCAATGATGGCTGTCTTCCTCCATCTCTTGCCTCTATCACTTCTTTCTCATCTTTTCTTCTTCATTATCCTAGAATGAGAGAGCTTAAGGGTTGAATGAGATTTGGACGATCTCCTGATCCAGATACTCATCCAGTGCTTGAAATGTAGCCCTCTTTCCCTCCCCTGCAGTGTAACACCCATGACGACTGGTTGTCCAGATTTAAGCACCTGGATGGACAGGAAACGTGCCGCCTTCCCAGACAGCCCTTTCTAAAGAGGATTCTTCCCTATATACCTGTCTACGACTTCTAGTCGCGCTGATCAGTTCTATGTCTGAGGCTACGAGGAACAAGCCTAACCCTTCTTTCAACTGAGAGGCCTTTCAATAGTTGAAGTCTAAAGTTAAGGTTTTCCAGCATAACTTTCTCACTTAGACTTTGGGCAATATAATTTCATGATATAGGTGGCCAAAAGTTCTTTGAATTCTCTCTTATTTATCACATTGTAGCCCTCTTATAATGTGTCATCCAGAATTGAATGCAGCAACGAAGCATCATCCAAATAAAGCCCATGAGAGTGCTAAGTGTTAATGATCCTAGGTCATAGTAATAACAGCTAACTGAGCTAAATTGAAAACTTACCCATATACCAGGCATTGTGATAAGCATTTTACTTATGATAATTTAATCCTTACAGCTCTTTCAGAGAGTCTGTTATGATCTCCTTTTACAGATGAGGAAACTGAGGTTCTGAGAGATCAAATCATTCACCGCAAATTCCCACCGCTAGTAAGTGGTAGTAATGAGATTCACACCTGGATGTCCCTGAGACCAGAGCTCACACACTATCCACTTCACTGTACTTCCCTTAATGTCGCTGGAACTCCATTAGCTTTTTCGCCATTCCTCCTGACCTGTGCTCACCAAGATTTCCCCAACCTTTGACAATGTGTCTGCTGACCTGCAGTGCTCGGGCTCTCATTACCGGCGCATTTCCCTTGCGTGATGCATCTTTGATAGAGATTGTGCTGCTGGATCCTACGGCTAAGAGTATATCAAAAGTAGAGGAAGGTTGTGGGAGAGTAGGACGTGTCATGCCTACACTTTCGTTAACTCTTTTTTGCTCGAAAGAATCAGGTTGCTCTTTAGATTTAGGTTTCTTGGGAGTTTTAATGTTACTTTCCATAGAGTGGTTTGGGGAGCCAAAAGGGAGTTGAGGGTAATTACTGATTCCGCCAAGATGACAGAAGAGCAAAGTGTCCAACTCAGCCCCCTAACTTTCCCCTTTCTCTCACATAATCCTGGGGAATTATCTTCATCAAGGTGTGCACTGAATTTTTAACTTGGTGGACACTGGTCCTTTTCATTGTCCCAAGCCCTTTTAACTGTGTGATGCCCAGGCCTTACAGAAGTGATTCGAGCACTCGGTGAAAGGGGAGCAGCTCGCAGCCATCCCCAGGGGAGGAGGAAGAATTCTCCCGAAGCCCATGGTGGCAAGTGATAAGATTGATCTTTAGTCAAAGGAAAGATCAAACTACTTCAGCAAGCTTGTTGCCATAGGTGCTACAACTCTCCTGCGAATCCTGGAATCCTAGAAGGTCAGTGGACTCACATCGTGTCATCAGAGTTCTCTTTGGCCTTTAGTAACAGAACAATCAATTCCTTTCGGATTACACCAAAGAAAACAAAGGGGAAATAGTGACAGAATGCTGTAAAATTGAGTGGCAAAACCCATAACGTTCTGAAGTAGCATCTCTCTGCTTCCCATTCAGGTTTGCTCCTTATTCTGTCTCAGCCCCTAGCTTAGTGCTCAGCACATAGTAGACGGTCAACAAACATCCTTTGAAGATCAGCCCTCACCCGGCAGAGAGGTGCATTGAAGATGCCTAATCCTGTAAGAAGTTGTGAATTGTACGTATCTTTAAATTTGTTATCTACTTTGAACTGAAGTCTGGTTTTTCTATTTGCTCCAAATCTTAATCACCTTAGATAAAACAGGCTACTTTTCTTTTGCACCAGCTTCTCTTTCCGCTACTACCAACAGTAACTCAGAACCAATCCCTTTGATGCAGGTATTTTCTGATACTCTCCTTTTAAATCCCCCTTGATAGGATGTTTAAAGGGAATTCCAAATTTGGTCCCTTTCAAGCTGAACCTATGCTGAATATGTTAGAGCTTTCAGCACCTAAGAAAATTTGTTACTCGGACCTCAAATTTTAGGAAGAAAATGCTAGATTGTGATTCTTAAAGGATTAGTTTTACTTTTTGTATGTAATACAGTCCACTAGGTGGCATCTCAACACACAGAAAGCTGGATCTATGAATTGGAGATGAATCCACTATACTGTTTTAAAAATAGGTTTTAAATTGCACTGAGCTATATGGTTGTAATATTATTGGAACCCTCAGCATTTGTGAATGGTAAGATTCTGTGGTGAAGGAACTATGTTTCTGTATTAGATAAGAGATGCTCTAATAGAATCCCGCTGCTCTTTCTGATGGAGTGTACTGTTCTGAAATTGCATCCAAGGATGGGAAGGTTGGTACAGAGGAACTCCTATCAGGTAACTCCATTTGTTATGAGGTGTGATTAAAAGATATATACACCAGCAGACAATGTGACATGAAAGGCATTTAAATACACAATTAACAGGCTACTTGGTGGGTGTCACTTAGGCCAGATTAGAACACAGTAAGGCTCTCTTCCAGCATTCAGCATTTCAGGCTCAGGAAACATCCGTTTGGATGAGGAAGATCATGCTCCCAGCACAGTCCCCCCTCAGGTGGTGACATGTCTGTTAATGCGAACCACCCAGAAGTGGCCTTTATCTTACTTGGATAATTAGCCATTTGGACAAGTGGAGATTTTTAAGACCTTCTGCCATCTTTCAAACTTAATAAAAGTATCTTTAATAGTCATATGCTTCATGAAGTAATAATTCATTTTCATCTGAAAAATTTTTAGTTCTTCAAAAAAATCTAACCAAACATCCTAGAATTAATAAAATCTTCTTTGACTTCCTAGGCCTGGGGAAGTGACCCCCTCCATGTGCTCCCTATTATAAACTGCACCCTATCTGCCGTCATCACCCCGATTACACAGGTCTACAACCACCTGTTGTCTAATACTTGTCTCCCATTTAGACTGTAAGCTCAGTGAGGACACAGAACCTGACTGTCTTCTCACCACTGTGTCTCCAGGGCACGCATAACAGCTCCTGGTACTCAAAAAATACTTGCTAAATAAACAAATGAAATTCTAGGGAAGAAAACAAGAATGCATTGACTTCTAAACTAAAAGCCTTGAAATATTTGCAAGGGTCAATCTATAAGATACAATTTAAAGTTACTCCTCCTTTCCTTGCACACACCCAGATTCCAGTCTCTGTTATGAAGATTCTGGTCTTTTGCTTTAAATCACCACCAGTGGCACCCAAAGGCTGCCCTCCAGAAATAACTCTTGGCTGTTCAATGAAATCGAATGCATTCAATTAAATTCACATTTATTGATCACTAGTAGATATGAAAAACCAAACTTTATGTGAAATATTTGATGTTTTACACTCACCAAGATGTCCCCATCAAAATCTCTGCTCACCTCTCCTTAATCAGATACAGATGGATTTACAGGAATGAGCATACATTGTAAGGCAAAACAGCATACATCGTACAACAAAACTTTTTCATAATTCTTGTCGCAAAAGACAACCTTGCAAACAGGACTAGAGCTTTTGGTTGCTTCTGACAAGGAAATTTTACAAATAAGTCTTTGTAGCAGAGGCTGTGAGCTTAGGCTCTGGCATTAGACCAACTGGATAGGAATCCCAGCTCCACCAGTTCCTGGCCTGAGACCTTGAGTTTTTTATTTAGCATCTCATGAAGCTGCATTTTAAAGATACCATCTGTCTTAGATAGGGTTTTGGGGAAGATTAAATGAAATGATGTGTATAAACTCTTAGTTCAGTGGCTAGCCCATAGCAAGAGATCAATAAACATTAGCTATTATTTTTGTTAATATTAGTTATCTGAGTGACTTTTCTTAGAGGCCCTTTGTAGTCAGTGACAGCCAAAAGGAATATTCCACAGGTTCCCTCATCTTTAAGTTCTGTCCATTAGTTTCTGACATAGTGACTGTAAATAATTATAAATGAGCCCCAAGTGTACCTCCGTGTCATGTACTTAAATCAAGAGCCAAAGAATGATGATCCATCTCCCTTTTCCTTTTTGGACTGGATTTCTTCTCTATTATTTCCAAGAGTAGATGTCTAGCCCCTGCTCCCTCCCCTCCACTCCCACCCCTTATCTATTCAATATGCATTTATTACTGAGTACTAGATATTGTTCATCCGGGGATTCTGCCTCAGAAAGTTTACAGTTTAGGAAGAAAGGTGAAACACACACACACACACACACACACACAAACACACACAAAACTGTAAGAAGACTTAGAAAGTGATGAGGGTCAGAAGGGATGGACATCACACAGTGGAATTCATAGAAAGCATTGAATCACTGCCATTTGAGCATTCACACTGTGTGTCTGTATAGATAGACACTAGCGAGGATATAAGAAAAATGAAAGTCACCACTCAGGTGCTTAAAAACTGGGAAAACTTGGAGAAAGACAGAACCTAAGCCACGAATGATTTGGGGTTAAATCCCAGCATCAGCACCACACCTGGACCTCGACAGACCTCCAGCCGAAGAGAGAAATATCCCGAAGTGGATCTGTAGCACGCGCGCGCGCACACACACACACACACACACACACGGGGCACCTCTCTGCCTGGATAAAGATGCTTTGAAGGAAGAAAGTGAAAATCGCCCTCACTGCCTCCCCACTGAGAGCTGGCAAGGTCCACAAAGGCGGGCACAGGACGCTTCTGCTGGTCCCTGTAGCACTTGCCCTCTGTATTGGTTCGCTAGAGCTGCCACAGAGTGCCACACCCTGGGCCACTTAAGCAACAGAAATTTTTCTCACAGATTTGCCAAAAGTCCAGAAACAAGGTGTCAGCAGGGCTAGTTCCTTCTGGGGGCTGTTCCAGCTTGGCTTGTAGATGGCCGTCTTCTCCCTGTGTCTTCACATCATCTTTCCTCTATGTGTGTCATCTCTGTTTCCAAATGTCCCCCTTTTACAGGGATACCAGTCATATTGGATTAAGGCTTGTCCTAATGACCCCATTTTTAACTTGATTACCTCTGTAAAGATCCTGTCTCCAAAGAAGGGCACGTTCTGAAGTACTGGAAGTTAGGACTGCAACATATCTTTTTGTCAGGGGGTGGACATAATTAAACCATAAAAGTTTTCAAGAACTAAAAATGGTGTTTTCACCAATTAGTTTACCAAACACATTGTTTAAAACGATACCCTATTATCAGTATCAGTTAAGTTCAATCAGCCCACATTTATTAAGTGCCTGACATAATCAGAACATTATGTTGGATGCTGAGGTAACATGCAGATGTAATGGAAATGTGGACATGGTCTCTGCTGGCCAACCCTAGGGCAGGACGTCAGAGTCAAGTGGGAGAGGCGAGAGGAGATGGTCACAGATAACCATGGCACACGGTCTGATGTGGCAAGTTCTACAAGAGCAGTGTAGGCAAAGCGCTATGGCCGTTCATCGAGGACAGGGAAGCTGCGATGCCTCATCTGGGCCTTGAAGGGTTTGTAAGGTATGGAAAGACAGTGTCGGAAGGAAGAGCAGTCCAGGAGAAGGATGAGCTTGAGTGGAGATGTGGAGTGGGGAGACTGATTCATCCAAGTGAACGGTCTGGGGTGTGGTTTGGTTGGAGGAGTACTTCTCAAACTTTGTAAAACCACTGAATCCTTCTTGAAGTGAGACTTTATGCAGATCCACAAAATGTTGAAAGCAGAGCTTCTCTGGTCTAAAATCCCGGCTGCTCTAGACATCCACAGAGCAAAGCTGAAACCCCAGGGCTGGGAACTAGAGTAATGGGAAGTCAGCCTGGGAAGTCAGGGTGTGGCCAGCTGTGGACACCCAAGAGTGGCCGTGGCCCTGGGGATAATCAGGAAGCCTTGGGAGGTTTCCAAGCAGAGAAGTGACTAGACCAGACTCCTTTGGTGATGATAGATGGATTCTTCAGAACAAGGAGAAATAACTTTGTCTTGAAACAGTATAAGCTTATAGAAATTTAATAAGAAAAGCATATATTATGTATCCAGAGAATAAAAAGTGTCCAAATCTTCTGCCACTGTTCTTCTAAGACTCTTTGTGGTAGCCTCAGCTGTTGAGGAACCACTCCAAGCTGCAGCAGAAAAGAGGACAGAGTTCGTATTTCGAGACACTGAGATTGGTAGCAATGCAGTTGAAAACATGGGATCTAGACTCTCCCAAGCCTGTGTTTGAATTCCAGCCTCCACCAAATTTCCTTAAGCCCGAGTGTCAATGTTCTCATTTGTGAAATAGACACAACTATATCAGCCTCATACGATTATTGAAGGGATATAGTTCAGATAAATGAGGTCAGATATTTAAAATATTGAGCATAATGCTTGGCAGTAGTTGGCTTTCACAATGTGGTTATTCCCTAAGACAAATTAACCAACCATATATGGGGGAGTGGGGTACTAGGTATACTGATGTGATTGCTGAGTTTCCCTGGTCTGGACACACCTTTCCCTTGAGCAGACTGTCTGCTAGCCAAAACTCTTTATGGGGGCCCTGTCCACACTTTTCCATTTCCATTCCCATCCTCTTTTAGAGGAGACCATTCAGGCTTCTCCCATGTGGTGATCTGCAAAGCTGGTTTAGAGAGTTGAGCCTATAAAAGGATTCCCAGGCAACAAAAGAGAGGAATTACTTTGTCCACACCATCAAGAAGCCCGCTTTGTGGGTACTGTCAAGACAGATCGTGCAGCAAATTGGTGTAGGCCACACAGAGTGTCAGAAAGTACGTACAGTAATTGAAAAGTGTTGCTTGCACACTTTCAGTATCTGGGCAATCTCCCAGCAGACAATGGCATCAAGGGCTAAAATGCACCATAAAGGATGGATTCCAGCTGCATTCAGGACAAATGTCATGCACATGGCCTGAGGAGTGTAGGAAGGGCAGCAACTACACTAATGGTCTCCAGGGGAGCGGATATTCCTGTTTTCCACGGGGCAGAGGCAAGAAAGGAGCTTTGTCAAAAACACCCTCTGTGCTCACGGTCCCCATTTTTTATTTGACTCAGTGTTTTAAGCTTCCTCAGATGCCCACCTGGAGATGCACTGCTGGCTCTCATTCTGGTGTTTCCTGAGGGTGTCCAGGGTTTTCATTTAGCTCTCCTGCTAATCCCTAATCCCCAGCCCCAAGGTTTGAACCACGGGTTTCCTCCAATGTCTCCCACCTGGCTGGTGGCTGCAGGATGATTCCACAACCACCAAAGGGATGGTAACCTTATTTTTCAGAAGACTGAGTGAAGGCTTTGTGTTGCCTTGTGGATTTGTTCATTTGGTGTCCTTGGCTTGGGTCTGGGTAGATGGCCTTTGATTGGATTTGAGGAGATTTGAGATTGAATTCCTGTGAACTCCATCGGGAGCCAGAAGAAGAATGGAGTGACAGAGGGACTGCTGATCTTTGACCCCAGCCCATTGATGGCTGCTGTCATCACTGTTGGTGGCTGCTCTGAACAAGAATGCATTGTCTCTCAGTCTTTTGTGGACAGTCTTTCATAGTCAGTCTTTGCAGAATGTACCCCTTTAATCAGGGAATGTGTCCTTCCACCCAGGGCAAAGGGTGAATGAGGAAGGCAGGTCAAGAAAGTGAGGAAGTACTCCAGAGAGTGAGGACTTGAGAAGAAAACATTAGGGAGAATGATCAGGTTAATAGTAAGAGTTTATAATTAATACTTATTGAGTAGTTACTATATATTATACACTTGCAGTGGTTGTCTCATTTAATCTTTTCAACAATACTGTAAAGTAAGTACTCTCCCAATTTCCAGATTTTAAAAAATCTGAAGTTTCTTCTCCTCCTCCTCCTCCTCCTCTTCTTTAATAGGCAGTAAGCCAGGTAGACCTATGAATCTATGATTTGATCCCAGGCAATGAATCCAGTGTCTGAGAATGTAAGTACTACTTGGTGCTTCTTCCATGAATCAGGATGGAAGTTGAAATCCAAAGTGTCTTTAGGAGCTCTGCTAACCCCTTTGGAATCTGGTAGCTGAATGCATCTTTATGAGAAGTTTCTTAGTTTTCTTTTCCTTTATTGTCCAAATATTCAACATCTTTCAAGGCTGTGGTCAGAGCCCACCTCTCTACAGCTGCTTCCTTGAGAAATTTTCTGAGCCCTCATAATGCTTTCTGTAATAATCAGTTCACCCAAATTAGCTTAGGAATTCCTCATAACAAAGCCTTTGCTATTTTTCTTCTAGTTTACAGATTGAAAATTGAGCTTAAATAAGGTTCACCTAAGATCATATTTCTAGTAAATAATTGAGTTTGGATTTGAAACCAGGAGACCTGACTCATAGTGTGCTTTCTCTATGTTATATTGTCTCCTCTCAATTAAATGCTATATGATATACTTTGTCAATCAATCGAGTAATCTATATTTTTTGTTTTTCTCTCTAGAACCAGGAAATGTTATTCTTGCTCTCAAAGAACTTACAATCTAATTGGCAACAGCTTTTGTTTAAGTCTTCTTTGTGTAAACTATCAGCACACTTGGGATTTGGGAGAAATCGCAGAAGGGAGTAAAGTAGCAACTGATGGTTCTGGGGGAGAGTGCTTTGTCATCATCTGCTGTCTTATACTAGATGTCTTCTTCATTATTCTTTTGTTGTTATTGCTTTCTTCAGATCCTTTGATTCACATTGCTATAGAAGATCAAAGTAAAAGAAACCACCTCATCTTGAAAGTAAGGAAGCGTCATGTTTTTCTTGGTTAGTGCCTAGGGCAATATTTTGTTTTCTTTAAATCAAATCAAGCCTGATTTCCAGACCCTACCACTTTAGAGTGGTGAAAAATTCAGTGTTGGTATGTACTAGGGCCCTTTTCCTTTGAAAAGTAACATTTTATGTGGGAGGCTTCCTGGTCTGGAAAATGAAAGGAGAAGGGTTTGAAGGACTTCTGACCTCTTACACAAAACCAGTAGCAACCCTGTAGGATAGTAACCTCAGGACGTGAACTAGAAAACTAAAAGTAAAGTAAGAAACCGAAGAGAGAATGTAAGAGTACAGACATTTCTGGGTCTTGGCTCTAGGTAGGAGTGGGAGAAAAGTCTCTCCTAAGAATCTATAACTGTAAGCCCATATTCTACCAAGTTTGGGCCTGAAAAACCATGAAGTAAGGCCTCAGATAACAGTACCTTCAAATGTCTGGCAGAAACAATTTGGAAGACTAGACTTTGAAGACTTAAAAAGAATTACCGTGGATAAGTTGTTCTCAGGAACATGAGCCAATGACGAAAGATGACTAAACATAAACCACTATCATTGGAAGTCAATAAAAAAAAATTGTAGAATCTGACCTGCAAAGATTACAGATGTTGGACTATGTTGAGCAGATAGCTTATGACATAGACTGTCACATGATATTGTTTGCTACGTTTAGAAATAAAAAAGAGGATTGAAGTTTTGAGTAAGGCAAAACTTGACAGCTGTGAAAGATATTTAAGAGACGTGGAAGATAGCTTGTGAAGGTCCAATAAATGCCTATTGGAGTTCCAAAACTGCTAATAGAGAGAACGGGGGAGAGATTTTTTTCAATTCATGAAAGATACCAATCATCAGATTCAGAAAATTCAGTGGACTTTATAGTGAAATTATAGAATACTAAAGATAAAATGAAAACCTAAAAGCTATCCAGAAAGGAAAGACAGATTAAGTACAAAGACATAACAACTAGAATGGCAACAATTTTCCTTAAAGCAACAGCAGACCCCAGAAGACAGAGAAATAGTATCTTCAACATGCTGAAAGAAAATTATGTCACTCTAGATTTTATAACCTGCAAAGATGTATTTCAAGAGTGAAGGTTGTGTACAAATATTTTCAGGTAAACAAAAAAAAAAGTGTATGCTACCAACAGGTGGCCTCCCATTATAAGAGTCTGTGAAGGATTTTCTTCTGAGAGATTGAAAATAATCTCAGAAGGAAGTTCTGTGATGTCAGAAGTGATTGGTAGCAAAAGAAAATATAAACATAAGAAAACCTAAAGAAGCCTTCATGGATAAAGTAATGATAAGGTTTAATCTGTTGGGCTAAAAAAAGTAAAGTTATAATGAAAACTCTGCACAGTAGAGTCAAGTCAAAAAAGAGATGAATGGAGTTAGCAACCTAAGCTCCCTCAAAATGATTCAAAGAAATGTAAAAATACAATTATCTTTAAACAATTTTATTTTCAGATTTACAGAAAAGTTGTAAGGGAATTATAAATAACTTTTCCCCTGAGTAAGTAGCAGGGCAGATACCCCATTACCCCTGACATAAGAGTGTGATTTGTACAAACAAGAACATACACCTCTATAGCGACAATTACCCGTAAGAATCAGTAAATTAACATCAACACATTACACATCTGATTCTCAAACCTATTCAAATCTCGCCAATTGTCCAAATAATGTCCTCTATAGTTAAAGAATTTGGTTCAGAATCATAGGTTGCATTTAGTTGTTATGTCTCTATTCTAGTTCAGTTATCCTCCTCACCTCAACTTTCATGACGTTGACACTTAAAAATTATGGGCCAGTTATTTTAAAGAATGTCCCTCATTTGAATTTGTCTGATGGTTCCTCATGATTATATTTAAGTTAATGCATCTTTGGTAGAAACAGCATTGAAGTGATGTGCTCTCATTGCACTCTGTCCTATGGCTGTTCTTTTCTGGAGATGCTGTATCTGATCACTTGATTAAAGAGAGATCTGCCTAGCTTTTTCCCTTTGTGGTTTATAACTACCTGATGGAAGATGTAATAAAAGTATTAAATAGCCCATTCCTCATCAAATTTTCAATGTATTCATTTATTTATTTATGTCCTATGGACTTACGCTTTCTTAAATTATTAAATGGTTTATAATCCATGATTTTCATTATTTATTTTGATGCTCAAATTGTCCTCAGTTTTATCAGTGGGAGCCCCTTGAAGCTGACTTCTGTGTTGTTTTGATACGTCCCTAGCATTTCTGAACATTTCTTTACTTAATGGCACAAAAAGATGTTCCAGGTTCATCTTGTTCTTCTTGCGCAGCCCCCGCACGAAGGTCTTCCTCTCCTGCTCTGGCTCTGACATCTTATGCAGGGCTCCATCCTGGCGGGAAGCCCCTTTTAATAGCTAGGACTTTGACGCTTCTTCAGGCTGCCTTCCCACGTAAATGAATACTCTCATCACCCTCTTGAATTTCAGCACCTTGAACTAAAAGCCTGTCTTTATCCACCACCTCCCTACCTCTGCCCCCTATATGGATACCTCTTTTCCCTGCTTAGGTCTCCTGCTTAGATCTTCTGGAAGGTACACCCAACCCACCCACTCAAGCTCCAATACCCTTCAACAAAATTCCCTTCCATGGGGTTGCCCTATTCATTCCATCAGGCTGTAAGATCTTGTTGCAGGAAACCCTCCTACATGATCACCCTCCTTCCCACATGGAGATGCATCTTTATCCTCTTGAGCTTTGCCATCTCCACTCAGGTGGGGACACCTGAGTGGCCCACCTTATAGATTTAGGACCAAATTACTTGAGAAAGGAAGGAAAAAGAAAAGCAAGAAAAGAGAGGAAAGGAAGAGGAAGGGAAAATGGAAAGAGGAGGGGAAAATTGAAAAAAGAAGTGGAAAAAAGAACTTTATTTTGAAATCTGGTTAAACTAAAAATGCACACTAAAAAGTTGAGGGTAATCCCTAAAATGATGGGGATAGAATATCTAACATCCAAACCAGCAGAAAGGGAAAAAGAAGTGGAATAAGGGAAAAGGGAAAACACTAACTTAATGTAAAATAAAGCAAGAAAGGAACAGCAACAACAACAACAACAACAACAACAACAACAACAACAACAACAACAACAAAAACAAAAAAAATGGGGGAGGGGTGACAAATAGAAAGTGCTAAGTAAATTGGTGGAATTTAATCTAAATGTATTAGTGATCAAAATCAATTAAAAAAAGAACTAAACCATCCAGTTAAAAGATAAAGATGATCAGACTGGACACAAAAACAGAATCCATCTCCATGCAGTTCACAGGAGCCAGAACTCGAACATTGGGATATAGAAAATTTGAAAAGATCCTGGGCCGGTTCCCTCAGATGCAGGGCCTCACTCTTCCGCTCTTGGGGGAGCGAGAGATGTCAGGACAGCTCTGCACAGGATGGGGGCCCTGCACAAGGTGTCGGAGCCAGAGCAGGCTGAGGAAGATCTCCCTGGGGCGCTACCAGATAAGCCTGGAACAGCTTTTGTGTCATAAAGTAAGGCAGTGCTCAAAGAACACTGGGGGCATGTCAAAAAGACACAGAAGCCAGTGTAAAGCGGCTCCCACTGGTCAAATCGAGGTGATGCTGATGCCCAGAAACTGCCTTCCCCAGGCTGGCTGGTTTCTGTCTGTGTTTGGTCAATGAGAGTCTGAGTCTGGACTGACAGTGAAAGACAGTGGCCAGGGATTTCTTCCCTACTCTCCTTCAGACAGAGTCTCCAGCCCTGGGGGGCTCTCCTCCATTGCTCCAGCCCCCTCTTGGTCACTGTGGCTCCACCTCTGCTCAGTGGCCATGACCACTGGGCTCCGATATTATTGTATCTCCCCTTTGCTTCCCTCCCCTAGGTGTGGTAGCAGCTTCTCAAGTAGCTTATCTCCCAAGCTGTCTCATCATCTCTATTGGGTTTCTCAGATTTTCTATTGTGTATGTAACTCATTTCCTGAATTAAATTCCCTCTGTTTAGATAGTCAATAAGGTTTCTGTTTTCCTAATCAAACCCTGACTGATACTCCAGGCAAATACTGGCAAAAAGAAAGATGGTGTCATCATATTAACGTTACACAGAAAAGACTTTAAGGCAAAAAGCCACAGTGAGATGGAGAATATAACATAATTCTAAATTGTATGCACCTAATAACCTATCGAAATATATGTAGCAAGTATAACAAAACTGGATATATCACCATCAGACCAGGAGATATTTAGCATATTTCTCTCAGTAATCGATAGCTCACGTTGTCAAGGAATGAAATAGGGAAGATTTGTATAACATTATTAAGAAACTTGATCTAGCAAACGTTATGGAACACCACACTGATAGCTAGAGAGCACGTATTTTTTTCCTAAGTGCACATGGTCCCCAGATCACATTTTAGGCCATAAAGGAGAGCTTAACAAATTTCAAGAGTATCATAAAGACCACATTCCTAACCATAACACAATACGTTAGAAATCAATAACAAAAAGATAATTAAAATAACCTTATACATTGTGTGTGGGGGGGTGCACATGGGTAAAAGAAGAAATCACAGTGGAAATTTAAAAATACTTGTAACTGAAAAAATAATGGAAAAAGTAAAATAATACTTAGAGACAAAATTAATGCCTTATAAATGTCTATAGAAGAAAAAAGAAGGAAGGCTGAAAATTAAGACTTTTGTGTTAGAACGGGAAAAACTCAAAGAAAGTAGAGGAAAAATGTTTTAAAAAATAAGAGCAGATATTAAAAATAAGGGAAAAGATTGATAAATTCAATTACATCAAAATTAAGAAACTCTGTTCATCAAAAAATACCATAAAGTAAACAAAACAAACAACACACACTGGAAATGGCATCTGTAGCAGGTATTAGCAGCAAAGATCAGTATTAAGAACATAAAGAATTCCTGCCAGTTATTCAGACAAACTACCTGACTGAAAAATGGGCAAAAGAAATAAACGTTTTACAGATAGGGAAACTTGCATCTACATAAACATATGAAAAGATGCTCCATTTTATTAATAATCAACTAATGGTAAATTAAATCCACAATACATTTCCATTTGACATCCAGAAGAATGGCAAGCTTTTAACATATGACAGTCCCATGTGTTGGTGAGGACGTTGAGCAATGGGAACGCACACACTGCTGGTGGCAGTGTACACTGAGAGAGCTATTTTGGTGAATAACTTGCATTACTTTATAAATATGAGCATGCATGTACCATACAACCAATCAATTCATTTTTTAAGCATTTCCTAAATTAACTGATATATATATGCACCAGCAGGACTGTGCAAGACTGTCCTCTGAAATACTGTTGTTGTTTCTAAATAGACTTGACTTTTTAGAGTAGTTTGAGGTTCACAACAAAATTGAGCAGAAAGTATATAGTTCCCTTATGCTTCCTGACCCCATACAACACACACACAGACTCTCCCGCTGCCGACATCCCACACCCCATGGGTACACTTGTTCCAATCTATGAACCTGCGTTAACACATCATTATCACCAAAAGCCCATAGATTACAGCTCACTTTTGGTGCTGTCCGTTCTATGTTTTTCAACAGATGTATAATGACATGTATCCACCACTGTAGTATCATATAAGAATAGTTTCACTGCCCTAAAAATCCCTTGTGCTCTGCCTGTTTATCCATTCCTCCCCTGGCAAACACTTACCTTTTTACTGTCTCCATAGTTTTGCCTTTTCCAGAATGTCATATAGATGGCATCAAGTAGAATATAGAATTTTTTTTTTTTAGATTGACTTCTTTCTCTTAGTAATACACATTTAAGGTTCTCCTTGTCTTTTCATGGCATATTTCCTTTTAGTGTTGAATACTATTCCACTGTCTAGATATACCAGTTTATTCATCTGTTTACCTACTGAAGCACATCTTGGTTGCTTCCAAGTTTTGGCAATTATGAGTAAAGTTTAAATAAACATCTGTGGGCTGGTTTGTGTGGACAAAAGTTTTCAACTTTTTTGGGTAAATATCAAGGTGTGTGATTGCTGGGTGGTATGGTTAAGAGTGCATTGAGTTTTGTAACAAGCCAAACTGTCCTTCAAAGTGACCATCCCATTATATATTCCTACAAGCAGTGAGTGAGAGGGTCTGTTGCTCCACATCCTCCCCAGCATTGGATGTTGCCAGTATTTTGGGTTTTGACCATTCTAACAGGTGTATAGTAGTATCTCATTGCTGTTTTAATTTGCATTTCCCTGATGACATGATGTGGAGCATCATTTCATATGTTACTTGCTATCTGTGTAACTTCTCTGGTGAGGTATTTGTTAAAGTCTTTGGCCCAGTTTTCAATTTTCTTCTTGTTGAGTTTTTAGATTTTTTTGTATATGTTGAATAATTATCCTTGATCAGATGTGTATTTTGCAAATATTTTCCCCAGTATGTGGCTTGTCTTCTTATTCTCTTGACATTGTCTTTCACAGAGCAGAAGTTTTTAATTTTAATAAAGTCCAACTTATTATTCACTTTTTTATGGACTGTGCCTTTGATGTCATATCGAAAAATCACCTCCATACCCAAAGTCATCTAGATTTTCTCCTACATTATCTTCTAGGAGTTTTATAGTGTCATGTTTTACATTTAGTGCTGTGATTCATTTTGAGTTAATCTTTGCAAACAATGTAAGATCTGTGTGTAGATTCTTTTTTCTTTTTTTTTTGCTTGTAGATATCCAGTTGTCCAATATCATTTGTTGAAAGGACTATCTGTTCCACTGTATTGCTTTGGCTTCTATTTAAGAGATCAGTTGACTATATTTATGTGGTTCTATTTCTGGGCTCTCTATTCTACTCCATTTGTCTATTCTTTTACCCATAGCACACTGTTTTGATTACTATAGCTTTATAGAATGTCTTGAAGTCAGATAGCATAGCATCAATGTTCTGACTTTGATCTTCTACTTCAATATTGAGTTGGGTCTTTTGCCACTCTGTATGAACCTTAGAATCAGTTTCTTGATACTCACAAAGTAACTTGCTGGAACTTTGATTGGGATTGCATTGAAGCTATATATCAAGTTAGGAAGAACTGATATCTTGACAATATTAAGTCTTCCTATCCTTACATGGAATATCTCTTCATTTATTTATTCTTCTTTGATTTCTTTCATCAGAGTTTTATAGTTTTCCTCTTTAGATTTTGTATATATTTAGTTAAGTTCATACTTAGGTATTCTGGTTTTTGTTGTTGTTGTTGTTGTTAATGTAAATGGTGATGTGTTTTAAAATTCAAATTTCACTTGTTCATTGCTGGCTTGCACAAAAGTGATTATTGACTTTTGTATCTTAACTTGTAGTCTGCAACCTTACTATAATTGCTTATTAGTTCCAGGAAGATTTTTTGACAATTTGTTTAGATTTTCTATGTAGAAGATCATACCATCTACAAAAAAAAAAAAAGATAGTTTTATTTCTTCATTCCAAGTCTGTATACCTCCTTTTCTCTTTTTCTTATTACATTAGCTAATACTTCCAATACAAAGTTGAAAAGCAATAGTGAGAAGAGAAAGCCTTGCTTTGTCTCTGATCTTAGAGGAAACTTTTCAAGTTTCTTATCATTAAGAAAATTTTAGCTGTAGGTTTTTTGTAGATGATCTTTATCCAGTTGAGGCATTTGCCCTTTATTTCTAGTTTGCTGAAAGTTCTTTTTTTCTTTTTCTTTTTTTTTTTTTGGTGAATGGATGTTGGGTTTTGTCAAATGCTTTTTCTTCATCTTTTAATATGATCATGTGGTGTTCCTTCTTTAGTTTGTTCACATCATGAATTACATTAATTGATTTTCTGATATTCAGCCAGTCTTGTATAGCTGGGATAAATCCTACTTGGCTGTGGTGTATAATTTTTTATTCACTGTTGGATTTGACTTATTAGCATTTTGTTGAGAATTTTAAAATCTATGTTTATGAGAGATAATGGTCTATTGTTTCCTTTTCTTCCACTGTCTTTGCCTGGTTTTAATACTAAGTCAAATGCTGGTAATGCTGACCTCATAGAATAAGTTAAGAAATATTCCCTCTACTTCTAACTTCCTGAAGAGATTATAGATAGCAGGTATAATTTCTTCCTTGAATGTTTGGTAGAATTCATCAGTGAAGCCATCTGGGCCTGGTGCTTTCTACTTTGATTAGCTATTAATAATTGATTCAATTTATTTTATAGATATAGGCCTATTCAGATGGTCTATTTCTTCTTGTGTAAGTTTTAGCATATTGTGTCATTCATAAAATTGGTCCATTTCATCTAGGTTATGAAATTTGTGGGCACAACACTGTTTTAATAAAAAATGGAAATAACCCATATGTCTGTCAACATTAGAATAAATAGATGAATTGTGGTCTAAATCATCTAATGTAATATCAAACAACAATGAAAATATATGACCCACAGAATGTTTCTCAATGCTTTTTCATTATTACACCCCTAGGAAGTATTTTTAGATATTTTTTACTAATAGCCCCCATAAAATTTTAATACCACAGACAAACTGTGTATTTATATACTGTATATATATACACACACATATATATATATTTGCTTTATACATTAGAAGTGTAAGAGTTTTCTGTACTCCAAAAACCAATTTTTACCCTATTAAAAACACAAGATTCATTCATCAAAATTGATGAATCCTAAAAATATATATAATTCTCTTTATATTAGGTTAAAAACAGGCAATACTCAACAAAATGTTGCTTAAAGATACATATGTGATTAAAATTAGAAGAAAAAGCAAAGTTATGATAAATATAAAATATCTGTAGTAATTGCCCCTACAGGGTAAGTAGGCAGAGGGATGAGTGAGTCACAAAAGAAATGTTATTAGCAATATTCTCTTTCTTAAGCTATTTGGTTTATAAATACGTGTCTTAAAAATTATTATTTAAAATGTACATAGATGCTACATGCCTTCTTTTGCATGTATCCTATATGTTACCAAATAATTGCAACACAATGTGGTAAGTGTAAACATGAAGGTAGATTTAATGACACAAAATTTAGAGACTGTTCAGAGAGAAAATGATATGCAGGGACACAGTTTTGAAGGGTGCACAGGAGATTACCAGGTAGAAGCAGAGAAGGGCATTTTATGCAGAGGGTTCACACACATAAAATAGCTTGCACTTTGGAGGAACTATATGACATTCAACATGCTTTGGGGCATGGAACATGGAGGGGGAAAGGGAAATGTGAGCTATTGATTCCTGATAAATGCAAAAGGATTAAAACAACAAAAAGAAAAACATCATTTTTATAAATGTCTTCATGGGAAGTTTGATCTCATGCCTAAAGCAGAATAAAGTGGTCTGAACCTTTCTTTTAAATAAAACTACCAGCCCCGCCTTAGAGCTTAGAGTTCTAATCCTTGGCTAAACAAACTGGGAGCTCTGCACTGCCATCTGCATCCACTCAGCCTTCCTCCCATTTGGCCTTGCAAAATTGTTCTTTCTCAAAGTTCAAGATTTTTAATCCCTCCGGGCAAGGCTTCCCTAATTAAAGCCCAAACAACCTTAAAAGCAAATGAGCATTTGGGGCCACTGGGCACCATTCCATGGGTCTGGATCCATTGTTTTTGTTTCTTAATACTCAAAAAGACTTCTTTGTTTAATTCTGAGCTTCCATAAGTGCCTTTTTCTCACTTTGAGTCTCTTCCCTCCTTCTGCCTCACAATCAGTCTAACGAAATTCCACCTAAAAGGAGCTCATCTCTTTTTGAGGTCACATGATTTGATTCTCTGTAAATACTCCCTCCATATGCCAGTCCCTCAGCTCCATCACCACTTGTAGTTGCTTCACATGTATAATTTCCAAAACAGAAAATGTAGCTACAAAGTGTATGCCAAGTGCAAATGCAAAGCACTCCTGATAAAAGAAAAAGGGATTTGGAAAGGAAACCCTGATGCTCTGTGTGGGGATATTGCAAGGATGTCATCGTTCACGGGTGAGCCTTTTCCCCTCCAGTTTTCACTGTCACATCTGGAAAACAAAAGCAGAAGCAGGAGAGAAAGGAGGAGGCTGTTTCTACACTGGCAAAGTTAATAATGGGTCATCAGTGAAATATAAGCTTTTGCCACTTGCTTGGTGGATTACTAGCAACAAAAGAGAACGTTAGAGACAACACATCCTGGGATCGCCTGATCTCTTTAAGGGTTAAACGCATTGCATTTTGTTCCCGCCGGTCTCCCTTTCCTCTGTGACAAGCCTTAACTTTTTTACCTTTGATGGATAGCATTTTCATTCAAAGATTTTTTCCATTGTTGTAAGTTAAATCATTTCTTAAAGGTAATTGCAATGCCTCGGGCTTAGCAAATCAATAAGGGAAAAAAGGTGTCCATCATGCGGATCTTTGTCTCCGTAAGAACATAAGTAGTATGTGTTATACAAATTAACAAAGTTCTGAACGATGTAATAGTTTTGTCTCTCTTTTTCCCCCATGATCAGATAAAATCAAAGCCTCCCTAATGAATGCTCCACGATTTTCTCTTTTTTAGATCTAGGTATTAGTTGTGTCTTTGAAAGTAATTGATAGGGCTCTGCTTAACAAAATGATCTCTTCCCCTCCCCATTCAGAACATCTGCTGAAATAAGTTTACTCTGATGCCTGGGAGGCTTCTGTGGTGTTAGTATCTTCTCCCCACACTTGGGGAGGCAGCTGTCACTACTTGGGTGCACTGCTTGGATATACTAATGACCCGTCAGCACAGGACGAGTGGTCAAGGACAAGGTTAGCATCTGAACTGACTTAGAATGATAAACTTTTGTTATTTGCATGCCTTGTTTGAATCTTGAAAATAAACAGGTCGTCACCCAACCATCAGCCTAAGCTGGGTCACATTGCTTTAGTATTTAAATTAAAATGGCTCAAGCCCCCTCCTCACAGATCAGTGGAAAACCAGTAATAAGTCACCCCGTTCCTGATCCTCTCAGTGTCCCTCAGGGGGCTTACATGTCTCTTAGTCACTTTTACTCTCCCTGTCTCCTTTTTTTGAATCCTCATTTTTACAGCCCTGTTGGGCTCCTCTTTCAGGGTAACGTAAAGGTTAAGAGCATGGAATCTGGAATCACTCGCAGATGGGTAACTTTGGACAACCCACTTATCCACACCGCCTCCGTTTCCCCATCTGTAAAAATAGGCTAATAGAAGAACGTCTTCTCACATGTTGTTGTTGGCATTAAATGAGCAGAAAGCGTTTGGAAAAGGACTGTGTTACTTATTACTCTCTCTGCTCTTCCCTACCCAAAAAGGGACACAGCCCATTTCCCTCTGCTTCCCTGAAGCAGCTTTTGCACGTACGAGTGTTTGATTCAAGTCTCAGCAGTCACAGAGGTGAATGTGTTTATGGTCTGATTTTCCAGTGATTGCAGTTCCTGGACCTGTCCTGCGGAGAGCAAGCTCACTGACTGTCTCCTCCGTCATCCCACCTCCGGCCCCGGGGGGGGGGGGGGGGGGGCTGGGGCTACTCCTCTTCTGTGCCCTCCTCTCTCCCTCTTCCTCCTTCCTTCTTCTTGGCCCCTCATTCCCTCCACTCAGGCTCCTCTGGACCCTCCAAACCTTCCCACTATTTTACAGAACGGTTCAGCATCACTCTTTGCCTGGATGCATCTCTCTAGTCATCCCTTGGAAGTTTTGGCATTTAGACCCTAAGGCGTTCCAGGCATTTTCCTAAATAAAGAGCCCTTTCAAGAAGGGAAGCATGCCATACCCCTAGGGGCAGAAGCAGCTGCCAGCAATTGTGATTTTTAAAAGCCACTTTTTCTCTCCATTATACTACTAATAAAAATAATGGGTGAAGGTGGCCAAAGGTAGAAACTTCCAGTTATAAGGCAAGTAAGTTCTGGGGATGTAATGTACAGCATGGTCACTATAATAACAGCATTTTGTATATTTGAAAGTTGCTAAGAGAATAGCAGATCTTAAAAGTCCTCATCGCAAGAAAAAAAGTGTAACTATATGAGGTGACGGAGGTTAACTAAACTTACTGTGTTAACCATTTTCTAATATATACATATATAAAATCACTATGTTTCAGTATGTTGCATTGATAAAACTAATATAATGCGATATGTAAACTATATCTCAATAAAACTGGAGAAAAGGAGGGAGGGAAATAATACCTATAAATGTGCTTTGCAAATATCTCAACTACTTCACGTCTATAATTATCATGGTCCAGGGAAATTGTACTTAAACTTCCTATGGCTCAGCCTTCTCATCTGAAAAATGAAGAAAATAATAGCAACTCCCCCTCAGGGTTATTGTGAGAGTGAAATACAGTGTCACACAAGCACCACGATTCTGACAGCGCCTGGCACTGAGGAAGTGCTAAGTTCGTGCGAGCCCTTATCCTTACCTCCATTTGGCGGAGAATGAAATGGGGGCTGGGTGCTGCTGGGTTCTTCGCTCACAATTACAGAGGGTGTAACCGTGGCCAAGGGTGGCAGGCCAAGATTTTATCCCAGTCTGCCCATTTCAAAGCTCATCTTCTCCTTCCCTTGAATCAAGAGCTGGGGGAAGGGTATAGCTCAGTGGTAGAGTGTGTGCCTACCATGCATGAGGTTCAGGGTTCAATCCCCAGTACTGCCATTTAAAATCAATCAATAAACTGATTACCTCCCCCCACCAAATAAATAAATAAAAATTAAAAAAAAAAGGAAAAGAGAGCTGGGCCCAATATTAGGGATCAAACCCACATATGCAGTTTCTCAGCTGAGGGATCTGAATGAAGGATTCAACTAATTTAATATATATATATATATATATATATATATATATATATATATATATTAGATATGAACATTTAAAACATGAGGAAATTTTACATAAAACTCTGGACAGAGGACTTCTCAAAAACTTGAAGTCGTTAGCCCACCTTTAGGAATGGAAGCTGTCGGTAAAAGCTAAGTAACTAAGGAACTGCTACCCTTCTGGAATGTGGCCTCCCATTCTCCACAGTAAATCCGCAGCACCCCACCCCCCACCCCCCTCTCCCCCCTCACCCTGCTTTGTTATTTTACCAGCAAGGACCCAGCCCACTGTCATTCTGTCATTCGTGCTCCATGCCCTTCCCGTGGCTGACCTAAGTATATATCCTGCACTTACGTGAGTTAAGTTGCGTAATCAACAAATCTTCCCTCTACATGATTCAGCGGAAACTCCAGGGGATCCCATTTGACCCCTGACTCTGTGGTGCGACAAAACCACATGCACGCAATTCCTTCCCCACCTAGATCTTTAACAGCTGCTTCAGTATTGCCTCGCTCCTCCCCCGGCCACTGTCAGTAAACTGGACTGAAGGACCGTCCACGCCTGCTCAGGGCACTTCCTCTGATAGCTCTAAGGAGGTTCAGAAACTTCTCCAGACATGTCCACGGCACAGGTTTGGACACAGCTAAGGAGTCTGGTCATACTCATGACAGGTCTGCTTAAGACATTTTCCAGAGTGCGTTTCCTGGACTCACTGCCGGGGGATGTTAACCAGCCTCCCCACCGCCAATTCCCATGGCTTCAATTCATCGTGGATTCAACTGACAGAATAATCTGCCTCAAACATCGATCTTATTGCAACCTCACCTGCTCAAGACCCTACATTGCCTCCCTATTGCTGCCTGCATCCAAAACACCCTATTCAGCCTAGCATTCAAGGCCGTCGTCAATTATGCTGTCCCTGGTGGAACACGTCCAGCCGTATGTCACATTTCTCCTTGACATGCCCCTCTGCTCCAGGTAAACCAGTCTGAGAGTCGTTTGTACTTCTGGCTTCCATTCACGTCTCACCTGCCAGATGCCATTCCTGAATTTCCCCTCAGTCTAACCACACTTTTTCTTTCTGTGTTCCCTCATCATGTACATATTTAATAAGAACTCTGTTCCTGATATTAGCTCAATTTTCATGCTTTCTCCATGAAAGCATATCCATGTTTTATGTAATTTTCATGTTTTATTTGCAGACAGAGAAATTCTATAGTAACAGGTACCATCCTCCACTCTTGTGCTCATAACAGACATTACTAGTCAGTTGAGGCAATTCTCCCATTGAGCTGTTCACACCTTCTGTATGTTTTTCCCCTTTAAGCTCTCATTTCCCACCACATGTCAGTTGGAGTTGGACATGACATGCAACTTGTTTGCTGTCCCTGTTCTAGATTAGAGCATCATCATAGTTCTAGATGGTGGAAATGGAACGGCTCGGTAAGACGACGGGGCAAAGAAGAAAGGCTGACTATGTGGGATGAGTAGGTCACAGTTAGTAGAATTGTCCTCAACCTGGGTGGCTGCTCCCAGACACTACATCTTAAAGGCTTTACAGGTTCTTCTCACAGTGACCAAATGGCTGCAGCAGATCTGGTCCCTTCTATGTTTTGTTAGCTTAAAGTTCAGTGGGAAAGAGTAATAGTGTTCTTTTCCCACAAGTCAGAGAAAACTTGGAGTCATGTGATCACTCTTGATCCAGTCCATTTGGTGGGGGGGGGCAGTGGAGTGAGCCATACGAGATGACATCATCAGTCAGGTGTGAGTCTCATGCTCCACCCTGAAGACTGGCAGAATCATGCAAAGGAAAGTCACAGGTGCTAGAAGACTTGAAGGGTCCTGGGTATTAATTACCTAAGAAATGACATCCTCTCATCTACCTCATAAGGGACATCAGTCTAGGTTCAGAGGATACAGTAGTGAACAAAAGAATGTTTCATCAGGAGCTTATTCTCACTTCTGTTAAGGTGACACTTGAAAATGCGGGAGCAAACCTGACAGAGACACCTGGGGGAGGAGTGCTCCACACAGACGCCCTGAGGTGGGAACACACTTGGAGAGTCTGAGCACCAACAAGGGGGCCAATGTGGCTGGAACAGAAGGAGCAACGGGGCGAGAGGTAGGTGATGAGATCAGAGGTTAAACGGTAGGGAATGCGACAGGGAACAGATGTTGGGGGGTCTTTAAGGCCGATGTGAAAACTTTGGCTTTTACTGTGAGTGACATGGGAAGCCACTGGAGGGTGTCAAGCAGATGGTGATGTAACCTAACTTAAAATCTTAATCATTTTCATTTCTCTGTGCAGTTATAGTGGGGCAGAAGAAGTGGAGTGGCAGTAGGGGGAACAGCTAGGGGCTTACTACAATTTTTATGCAGAAAACTGATGGCTTCTGCTAGGCTGGTAGTGATATAGTAAGAATAAAACATTAGACCCGGGAAGCACTGTGACAGGGCTGCACAATGAGAGTGACTTGTACCTTGAGTTTGACTTTTTGCTGAACTCCAATTTTCCTATTTGAGTAAGAATTTTCTGTATCACTTTAAACTTTGTGAATGTTTTCTGTGCTTAGCCCCCTAAATACTGACACATCAGGAAGGGCAGCCTAAATTGAACTGCCAAAGCAAATGCTGAGATAGCCAAGAACAGAGCTCTGGTTTATCTTGGAAGGCAGGACCACCGAGCCTTGGCTTTCAAGTTCAGACTGACCGGCACAAAAGCAAAAGAAGGCTATGGGCACGGAATGGGTGACACCATCGCCAGGTCCTGCCACTGCCTGGGCTCTAGGATGGGGCATGAGAAGGTCAGTTGAGTCACGGGTCCTACACTGGGGCCTCCAGCAATCTGGGTCAGCATCCTGGTGACTGGTGCCCAGGAGAGCGGAGAGGTTCCTCCATCCCCATTGGCCAGTCTGATTAATCTGGCGCCTCATCAGTCCCCTTTGAAGAGGAGGAAGAGGGATAAAAGAGCAGCACACCTGTTTTCACTTGACTCCAATCCTGAAATAATTCTGTGGCTCCTACAAGATTTGAAACAAATTAAATTTGAAAGGGCAGAGAGGGCAGCTTTGAATGGTTGGCTCTGTCAAGAAATGTGGGTTTTCACTCCAGGAAACAGCTTAACTGAGAGATTGCACCCCCGGCCGAGGTGGTGTGGTGGCTCTGACTGCGACTCAGGCTTTGTGTGGTGCCGGCTTTTGCCCTGTTATCCCTGGCACCCTGCGTTCGCTTTCTGGACTTCGATAATGTCGGAGAAAGGTTACAAAAGTAATGATATGAAAGGGGGCATTCTACCCCTGTTTAGGGACCTGTGTTTTAAGTAGAGACACATTCTGTCACACAGGGTGGCAGTGACAGACACGAATCTGTTCAGCCCAACACAGGGAAGGTTACTGTTGTGCGGGACCCTTAGAATTATTTGGTTCATTCTTTCTTTTGACAAATGAAGAGACTGATGCTCGAAGGCATTACGGTCACAGGCAAAGCTGGGATATCCAAAGTAGGGGTTCCAGTTATTTTTTAACTTATTTTTCAAGCGGTCCCCAGGGTAAATGATGGGAAGTGATGTCAGGAATGTCCCAGACCTCCGTCTGCCTCCAGAAGAGCCTATGCCTTATTCAGGATGTAGGGAGTGAGGGAGCAGGAGGAAATTCTTCCCTCTGGCCCAACGGCAATGATGAGAAGGAGAAGACTGCCCCCAGGTTCTGGGTGGTCCCTCCCTTCTTCCACTGCTCTTGCTTTTCCCCCCCGCAAGCACTTTTCTGAGCATCCCCCGGGCGCCAAGCAGAGGGCTGCTAAGATGGAAGCTGACAAGTGGGCCTCTCTCATACTTACAGGTCTGTCACTTTGATCTTTGTTATAGACACAGCCAGATGTGACCAGCCTGGCAACCTGCCTCCTTGATCTGTTGCCAACAAGGAGTTTGACAGAGAAGTTGAGAGATATGAGGTCACTGCCTTTTATGGTCTCCGTCATTAATACTGCCTTGGCAGCAGGCAGAATTTTCCTGTCTGGGACCTAGGGCAGCTGATTAAGCGCTCCTGCTAGCCCAGGGTCTGGTCCTGGCTGATTTTGAGGCCTCCCTTCATCCCCTCCACAGAAAGAGAAACTAGAAGACCTGATTGCAAGGCCACTTTGACCTTTGCTTTGGGTTCCTTGCAGACTGAAACATTTCAATCAGGCCAAAGCTCGGAGCCCGCTCTAATGAGGATTTATCGAGACCTTGTGTTTGATAAGGGGTGGATTCTGTCACTGTGTCAATTTTCCTTCTCACTGATGCTCTGGGCTTTGATAGCACAGATCACACACACACAGGTGTGTCTTTTATGCTCCAGAGCCTTGTGGGCAGGGGTCTACCAAGCCTTCATTAATATGCACCTCAGTGCAGCCGGTGGGGACAGAGAATGAAATAAAGGAGCTGAGTTTCCCTTTTAAGTGAGCTCAGAAACCCACCGTACACATGTGTTAAAATGGAGCTAGTTCTCTAGAGAAAAAGAAACTCATAGAACAAATTATACTCACCTGTGCCAGTGGTATCTCAAAACCAGAACTTTTTCCTGTCTCCTTAAGCATCACTCACTCCTGTGCCTCGTCTTCTCATCAGACACTATTGATAAGAGTGTTTGGGTTGCAAACAATAGAGGCCAATTCTGGAAAACTTAAGTGAAGAGAGAATCCTTTAGGAGGCTGGAGATTAGCTTTAGAAATAAGACAGAAACCAGTGGGGTCTAGGTCCAGGCGGAACTAACTATTCAACCAGCCACGCTAAGCACTTCCTCTGGAGTAATTGTCTTCTGCCATTTCCCATCCTTCTCCCATCCTTGAATTTTCACACAAGGAGAGAGAAGCCCAACAGTCCAGCTCGAGTGATGTGGTTACGTTTTGGGTGGCGAGGGCCAGTGCATACACCGGGTGGGAGAGGTAATTGTTCAGAGGGTACCAGTGGTCCTGTTCACCAGAGGGACTGGTTGTCAGACAGCCCTGCAAGTCCACACTGGTGCGAGAGTCAGTAAGCCCGATTCATTCTGTTTCCTTCTTAATTCTATACGTTTCTGTCCAGCCCCATTGCCTCTGCTGTGTTGAGATCTACCTCAGTAGGGAACCTGTCAGGAGCACAAGAGATAATTTCTTAGCATATGTCTAGCGTTTAGCTGAAGGGTATTATCAGTTGCTTATGAATTTGGACAGACTTTCTAACTGCTCTCTTCTTCCCCTACCTCCCCACAACCCCTAATCTACCCTTCCTGTCACTGCCAGGATGAACTTTCTGAAATCCAAATCTAATCAGGCCACACCCCTCCTCAGGAACCCCTGATGGCTCCCACTGCCTACAGACCAGCCTCAAATTATTAGCCTGATATCAGGCTGCATATTTACTCCTTACTCAGTAATATCTTGGTAAATGTTTAATGACCAGTGCTCTGGGGGTGGAAGGGCAGGAAATGTGCACGTACATATATGTGCACTCATTTATTATAAATTTTACTGGTATAACACATATGAAGCATACTTTTAATGAATAATAAAAATAGGAAACTACTTGAAGTTGTGAAAACCAGAAGGGGACGATCATGTGGGGCCATCCTGGAGTCTGGAGACCCCAGCCTTTAATGAATCAAAGCTCCCTTCATTTCTCTTCTCTTTGGACCAGGTAGGAGAAGGTGAGATCTTTCAAGTGGCTTCAGATTTGGCCTTCATAAATTAAAACTCCTGGTATTAATGATTCTTAAAAACCTTGGTACTATAACATAAAAATATTAGTTGCTAGAAATTCAGATATGAAAGAGCAGTTTTCAGAAGATGCCGCTGAAACTTTCTCCTTGGCCTCTAGAAACAACACATCGTAACATTTCTTTGCTACCTGCTGAATTTTCACAACAGAAATATTCTTACTGAGCAGAAGGGAAATTAATATTTGCTGGGGAATACCACAACTTTCCTAATCTAATATATATATTATAATCTAATATATATCATATATATATAACATACATATAGATATATACATATACTTGCTTATGGCAAGTGCATATTCCGTAAGAGTAAGTACAGCTCAGGGGACCCTTGTGGGAAAGTTGGCAGAACTGACATCATTTTCTTCCTGGTGCTCCGGGCATTTCCTCCTGGTGAGACCTGGGCCAACTCCTTTGCTCCCAGCCAAGACAACACTTGGACATCATATCTGTCTCATTATGTTAGAAAAGGTTCAGGTTGGAATCTTTGATCATTCCTCTGGCCTCCCTTTACTCATTGGGCTATTTATCTTCCTGCTTCCCTTAATTCTGTACGGAGCTGGGGACGATGTATGATTTACGTTAATTGGCATCATGCAGGCACAGGGCAGCTCAGTGGGCTCTGCAAAGTGCTCCATCCCAAACTGCACCTCAAGTCCTGCTCACCTCTTCTCCCCTCCTCTGGGGCCAGTCGTGACTCTCAGGCAGGAAAGTTCACGACCATCAACATTTAGAGCAAAACTGAGTTAGACCGTAGGCTCTGGGCGTGCACTTTTACTTCATGCGATTATTTTACTTTGCTTCTGAAGACTTGACCTGAGATTTTCTCACAACCTTTGGTAAGCACTGCTCTTCTCCTTCAGGTATCATCTTCACTTTATTTTAATAAGCAGTTACTAAGTACCGACAGTGTGTCAGCAGGTGTGAGAGGCACTGAAGACATGAAGAGTTCATGGTTTAGTGGGATGGATATCTAAGGAGTGGGTGCTAAGCCCGTGGTAAGTGCTGTTGTCAGTGGAAGGCTAATAGGAGGCTTCACAGAGGAGACGATAAATGAGTTGAGCCTTTAAAGGGAAGAATATTTCACCAGGATGAGAAGGTGACTGACGAGATCCCCACCACCTCCAGTATATCCCAAGACCTAGAGATAGCGACCCAAGGGGCATCTGGGGGCAAAGGTAAGAAGTGAGGCTACCTTTGCTGTCAAACAGGAGAGGGTTTACAGCTCCCTTTTGGCTGAGTCCCCTACTCCACAGGGAAGCCACTAAATTATGCTACAGAGCCCAAGAGTCACCCAGAACAGAATTTAGGAACAACTTCTCTGCACAATGGGAGGGTTTGAAGGTTTTTGTTTAGGGAGTGAAATTATCCTCGTGTGTGTGTGTGTGTGTGTGTGTGTGTGTAAAAGAGAGTGAGAAAGAGCTAAAGAGTAGAGCAGTAACTGGCGTTAGCATGGGGATGGAGTTGGGAGGGGAACCAGCTAGAAGGCTATATTTGTCCAGAGAAATAGAACATACATAGGTAATAATATCTAAATGAGATTTATTATGGAATTCGGCTCACATGGAGGCTAGGTCCCACAATGTGTCATTTTCAACTTCTAGAAGTAGGAAAGCTGGTGGTGAAATTTAGCCAAAGTTCAAAAACCTGAGAAGCAGGAGCACCAGTGTCTGAAGGCAGAAGGTAGGTGTCCCAGGCAAGCAGGGAGAGAACTGCCCTTCCCCAGCCTTTTCGTTCTGTTCTAGCCCTCAACGGATTGGATGGTGTCAGTCACATTGGTGGAGGAGATCTTTACTCAGTCTGCTGATCCAAATGTTAACCTCTCCTAGAAATACCCTCACCGACACACCCAGAAATCGTGTCTGACTGGGTAGCTGCACGTCCCTTAGCCCAGGCAAAGGCACACACGAAATGTGCCATCCCAGGGCTACTGTACTAATCCAGGCAAGACTCGTGGGGACCTTAGCAGGGGAAATCAGAGTCTGTTCAGAATCTCACCTGCCTCCCCAGCTGAACCTGCCATCCCCCTCTTAACCTCTCCTTAATGTCACTGCCCAGACCTGCTTGAAAGCTGCAGGTGACAAGGGACTCAGTACCCCCTGCTGGCTTGCTGCACTTCTGTTAAGGTAACTAGGGCTTGGGGCAGCTTCCATCCTCTGTTCTCTGGGCTTAGGTTGAGGGACGAATGTCAACCCTCTTTCACCTGTAGCCTTTGCATGTTTCCCTGTTTTCTCAACTCAACATTTGTGAGTTGTCAGCATAGTTCAGGCTCTGTGCTGTGTGGTAGGGCTGCGGAATGAATAAGGCCCCACCCTTGAGGAAAGTACTGCCTGCTGGGCCAGAAGAAATCAGGCTCCAAGTATCATGGTAGCTGCATACCCATGGCGACGCTGATTAAGGGGTAACAAATTCAGCCTGTTCTTGGTGGGGGCTGGGAGGTAGGAGGAGCCGAAGGGAGACGACATTTACTTGTCACTGAACAAATGAGCTGAATTTAGTTTTATAAGCAGAAGGGAGAGAATGGGAAAGATGGTAAAGAGAGCCAGGCAGCTCAGGCAGCGGGAAGGCAAGAACGTCACAGGGGTGTGGGGAAGTCCACCCGCGGCCCTCCTTCCCACCCCTCGGTCTGCGACATGGCTGAGAGAACAGCAGTTCAGTGTGTCCCCTGGGGCCAGGCTCTGGGGTCTGTAACCTGATGGTTCCACGTATCAGGCTGTTCAGTCTTGGGAAGGACACCTAAACTTTCTCTGGCTTCGTTTCCTCATCTGTAAAATGAGGATAGTAATATTACTGACATTATAAGGTTGTTATAAAAATTAAAGTCGATCTACATAGAGCAATTAAAACAGTGCCTGCCACCCAGTGAGGGCTCTGTAAATGTTCTCCTGGAATCTGGAATGCTTTGAACATGCAACAGTTGTCAACAGCAGGAGACAGAGTCTACTGGAATTTAAGAAACAGTTTCCTCTGGAGGTGGGGGCTGGTTGGATGCTGAAGGCAAGAGAGGGAGAACTGAAATTCACCCTGGAGACCATCCTTGTCCCAGAAATGCTAGGAATTTGGTGCAGCCTGATGTCCATTTGGTGGTGAGTCAAGAGGTCAGCTCAGCCTAGATGAGCTGTCCCATCATCCTGGTTTCCCAGGGCCTTTCTCAAAGGTGTCTTAGGACGGGCCCAGGAGCAAGCTGTTCCTCTGACGGCAGTTGGAGTTCCTGGCACGGAGAGTGTGGATTCCAGGAGAAGCCATGAAGAGATGGAGCCTCTGGGGTTGGCATGTCTTTGAAGTTAAAACCTCTGGGCATCTGTGCACTTAGGCGGAGGCCAGAGGCCAGTGGGCGGAGCAAGGTCAGTGTTATCCCAGGCACGGGGGACAGCGTGCCCTTCTGGCCCAGGGGCCAGCCTGGCCTCCATCACTAAGGCATGAACCCCAGGAATCAAGCAAGGCCAAAATGATCTTCACTGTGATGTGGGAGAGTGAGCACTGAAACTGGAGCCGGAAGCCTCTTGCAAATGTGGTCTGAACTAGTCATTTCAATCTCTGAGTCTGGGTCTCCCTTTCCTCTCCTGTAAAGTATCTCTAACAGCTAACCAGCCTCACCCCCAACGCAGTGTCTCCCCAGTGACTCTGGGACTGAACGAGATAGTGGGGATAAAAGTCCTCGTGAAGATGAGAGACCACGCAGTTCCTGAGTGTGCTCCTGCCTCCCCACATTTACCTGTAATGCCCTCTACCGCGTTCTCACCTGTTCACCTCCAAACATTTTAAAGGTTTTTCCTCTTTTCTCCCTTCTTTCCTGCCTTCCCTCATTTCCTTCAGTCTTTTGAATCTTCGCTTAGTTATTGCTTCCTCAGAGAAGACCTCTCTGTCCCTAAGATCTAGCTGGGTGCTTTTTCTTGGCCCTTCCACATAAAGCCCCCTACATTTTCACTATCATACTACTTTTTACACTCTATTGGAATCACCTTTAAATTTGCTATGTCAATGACAAGATTATATTAGGGTAGGATTATATCATCATCCCCATCCCCATTCCCATCATCCCAGTCTGGGGATGGAAATTTGATTGAATGAATAAATGAACGAATGACTAAATTCAGATGTGAATAGCTTATCATAATATTATCTAACTGACATTCAGAGTGTGACTCCCTTGTTCTAGATTCCGTATTAGGGGCTGGGAATACAAAGATGGACAGACAAAAAAATCTTCCTTCCCCTTCCCACGCACAGTGGAGTGGGAAAGGCTGGCATATAAATGGCTAGCTCCCACAGAGTGCAGCTCAGCGGACCACGAGAGAAGTACAGACCGGATGCTGTGAGCCTCCGGAATGCACTGTGTGACAAGTCTGATGTAAGGGTGTGACTTGCTGGCACTGCCTTATGACACGTGATACTAAAAACTTCACAAAATGATTTGAAGCAGCTGAGACAAGGTTCGATGTGTCAAGACGAAAACGCCTCTTGACCAACCCCGTCTCCCATTAAAGAATTTTCTTTCTTGCTTTTTCTCCTAAAATAGACTCCAGGAAAAATGACGACCTTGATCTATTTTGGAAGGATGCCAAGGTTCCAGCATCCTCCCGCAGACCTGTTTTCAATTATGAAAATCTTCCAGATCAATCCTGATTTCCCCACAACTCTAGTGAGCTTCTCTACCCAATTTTTCTGTGGAGATGGACCCAGCAGGCTCTGTACTGGGAGCCAGGGAACCTGCTCTCTAAGCCGAACTATAATTAGCTTCTGTGACCTTCGACAAGTCACTTAATACGCCAGAAAGATTTTTCATAGTCAAGCAAGATTTTTGATTCTAGGTCTGGTTATAAGACCCAAGTGTGGTGCCTAGGAGTCATCTTTAAGTTTTCGTTTCCTAATCATAACCATTCCCCCTCCACAGACACCCTATAAAACTCTTGTTAATTTTTTTATTTACAATCTCTTCTCTAGTCACTGCCTTTTTTTCTATCCTCAACTTCAGTTTAAGATCTTACCAAGTATCAATCCATCATTTTGAGGGTCCTCTCAATAGGCGCTCGGTAAAGGGGAAGAATTAAAGATTCAGAGCCCAAAGGAACATAAAAAGGATTGTCCTTGAACAAGGGTAGGTGTGTAGGGTTGATTTGAGAGCCAAGATCACCTGGTGTCGGTGCCATGGGCAAAAAGTACCCTCTCTCTGAATCTCAGGAAAGCCCAAATTCAGACAAGCCTTAGTGCAACCCTGGCCCAGAGGAGTACTATATTGAAAGAAAGAAAGTGAAGAGGAGAGAAGAGAAAAGGAAAGACAAAAGCAGGGAAAGAAACTGGCAAGTATTTCAGGGTCACGGTTTCATACAACTTGATTCCATAAGACCTCGCGGCTCCCAAGGAGACATGGGTTAGTATCACCTTTATGCATTGGCCCTTGAGTGACATAGAGCTCTCAAGTGACAGGCAAGATTTGAATTCAGGTCTTTAAACCCAGGGTTCTTTGTGATGGCAGGTGAGCAGTGTGACAAACACTAGAAACTCTACTTAACATTCTGGTGCCGTGGGATTTCTTCCCAATCTGCTTTCAGCATTGAACCTTTGTTGACTCAAGCTGACACAGATCCATCTTTCTTTTTTTCCTTTTTAAAAAAGCAAGTCTGTGATCCTGGCATAGGTAGAAAGTTGTACATTTGAGTCGTATTCAATCAGAAGTTCATCTTACTTTTGTTTTTCATCAGACCTTTTGCTTCTGCTATGCCAGATTTAACCTTATACTAATTTGTGCTTCATTCTCTTAAGCCAGACAGGTACATCCGATGAATTCTACCTGCATTTTCAGATCGGAGCTAAATTAGGCCTTGAAATATGGTCACATATGTGAGCACACCTGTATTTAGTCATCTTCCCGTTTTCAAATGCTAGCCTAAAGTCTTGGCTTTTATCTATATTTAAAACTGACATTGTTAAATGCATAAGCACATCTGAATTATTTATATTTGGGTTTATACAGTCCCCAGCTGCAACCGTATATTTCAATATCTTTAAACTCTGCGTTGCCATCTGGACCAGATTGCTGCTAAATCAAATCAGATAAACGTTACCTTTCCTCTACCTCTGATTTATATCAACCATTCATTTCCAAAAGCACAACCCTGTTAAATCCAATCTACTTTCAAAATGCTTATGAAATTAGCTCAGTTTTGAGGACTGGATATTCGTTCTTTGCAGCTTCAGCTTTGAAAAGGCCGTTTGGACAGAGAGAAAAGTAGCATGGACGCAGCAGAGCTAGGAGCACTAGAGTCCACTGATTATTGGGCACATCTTCTGAGCCTGACTCCATCCAATTCCTCAAGACTCCTCTCTAATTAAGTCATTGTGAGCCAGCTGATAGACCACAGAAACAGAATATGCAGATTTTAAAGGGTTAGGAGGTTCTCTATAATTTAATCAGCTTCTCTCTGGGATAGAGGAGAGTTTTAGCCAAATACTTAAAAGGGGGATAGAGAGACTGAACTTTTAGAATTTTATTTTTGTAGTTTACTTTACACTGATACTTCTTTTTCTGAAGAAAAAAAAAAAAAAGGTGGGGTTAGATGCCAAACAAATTAGCGTCAATCACTTTCCGCTTTTCACTTTTCCTAATTAGAGTCCAGGTCTTAGATCCTCATTTATTGGTGAAAATAATAATGGCCTATAAGTTTGTCAATAAACAAAATCAATCTACCTATGCCCCAAACCAAGCAACAGAGTGTTTTATATAGAAAGAAAGAGAGGAGGGAAGGGAGGAAGGGAGGGAGAGAGGAAGGAAGGAATGAAGGAAGGAAGGAAGGAAGGAAGGAAGGAAGGAAGGAAGGAAGGAAGGAAGGAAGGAAGGAAAGAAGGAAAGAAGGGCAGGAGGGAGAAAGGGAGGGGGCCAAGGACACTGAAACATCAAGCTTACAGTTAATAGCCTGGATGATATGTTCACATCACATACATTTATACCTACAGATTCTACCGTTCCCAACTTGTATAATTCCAAGTCTGAACTCGTTTAGCAAGTCTAACGACTAGAACATGAAATATTTTCCAAAGGGCTCTGCTGAATGGATCTGTAGTCCATCAGCGTACAGTGGAATGATGTCATAAATGGTTAACATTCTAATCCTTCCTGTACTTTCTAAACGGGGATGGAGAGGGGGGAAGCCGGGAGGAAGCAGCCTGCACATGATATTCTTAGCCTGCATAACTGAATACAAATCCTAAACGTAAGAACGGAGAACCTGTTCTTTCTCAGTATGACCTAATGCTCATTTTTCTTGCACACCCGAGAAAGGAATATGCCACTCTCTAATGGTAAATTACCATTTATTGTAAATGTGCCATCTGAAGGAAGCCATAAGTCATTATTATTGACCTATTATGATTCATTCTGCTTTACCCCGAATTAAATAAAAATGTGCACTTTAGGATAATACACTTTTAGTTCAAATGTTCTTTTACTCTCCTGCTGGATTTTACAATCACACAGCTTTCGGGGCAGACACTTGACTTGTGGAGCAGACACCTCATCGTAACCACCGTCTGTCCTTTGTTTCTGTCTTAAAGCACAGGAGAGGGCTTTTAATCTCTGACTTAATGGCCTCTCATCGCAATGTATGAAATTAGACCTTTTATCTAGACTAGAAGGAAAGTTGAGTCCCCAAGTCTGTTAGCTTTGTGTGTAGTGCAGAATCGAGAAGGAAAAGCCAAGGAGAGAAACTCATTCAGCTAAACGGACGGTGGATATATTTAGAGAATTGGGGTGAAATTTATTCTTAAAGAATGGGTAAATTAAAAATTAGACTTCCTAGATGAAAGAAAAAGCAAAAACTCATCATAAACCTCTTGAGAAAATAATAAACCTTATTCCAGGAGAAGGAAAAATATATATTGGAAAGTAGAAATGTAGAGAAAGGGATTTGGTGAAAGGAAAGTTCATTAAAAATATTCAAGAGCAGTATTATCTCTGGGTGGAGGGTAACACAGATGGTTTTATTTTTACTTTCTTATCTGTATTGTCTGATATACCTGCACTTAATCTGTATTTCTGGTTTAATGAAACATACACATTTTAAAGAGAGTTTTACTTTTTTAAAAAGGGCATGGCATGTTCTGGTGACATACATCCAACATGCTAATTTCTCATGTGATTCTGACGATGTACAAAGTACCACGTAGAAGTCTAGTTTCTACACATAGGAAGAAGCGATTGGCAACATAAACTCATAATTGAGGTGGCGTCTCTGAGACGTGCTCCAAACAAACAGGGAAGTAGGGTCAATGGTGCTATCTGACCAACGCCACGGATTCTTTGTTCCAAGGCCAGAAGGAGAGGTGCAGGATACTTAAGTGGTAAATGAAAAAAAAAAAAACAAACAAAACAAACCTAGAAAACCCCCCAAAAACCCCCCAGCAAAATCAAGTAGAAACACAGAGAAAGAACTCAGGATTCTGATTACAGGGCTCTCTGGTGGTAATTTCTTTGGGGAAAAAAAAGAGGAGGAGGTGATGGGGGCAAACCACTCCAGAAACACAAAGTATCCACTGTAAATGAAGAGTAAGACCTCAAAGTATGTCCAAGGAAAATGGACTGTATGTTGCCCCTCCCAAGAACTAAAATTGGGGATTACCATGGAGGATGGAATGTTTCTAGAAGAGAGAAACAGAGGGTAAATAAAGGGCAGACCAGAAAAATCATTATTAGTATAAAAGTGTATGTGTGCCAATTAGTAATAAATATTGTAGGAATAAAAATAGCCTTAAGCATGAAGAAGGAAGGTTACACGTTAATTAAGGAAACTCAGAGGCTTCCTGGACATCTGAAATGTCGGGAAGGAGGATAATGAAAGTGTAATTGCAGATAAAAATGATGAGAGTGTCACAAATGACTGAGGAGCTCTGAAGTTGCAAACGAAATGGAAATATCAAAGCCACGGAGATGACATATTACTCGTGTCTTAATTGCTGTAGGTGGAAAGCAGAGCGGAGTGATGACTGCAGAGAACGGGACGTGCAGGTCCGGATGGTCTTTGAGAGGCGCTCGCAAGAGGCCAGGGCTCAGAGTGACAGCCCTGGACATGATGAAAAACTATGTATTCAAACTTATTCTTTCCCAAGATAGTCCATTTTTAAAAAATTGGGACAGTCTGGATGTTATTTTTTTCCCTCTCTCTCCCAAATGCTGTTGGGTTGAACCATATGAAATCACTGGTGTTCAACAGTTACTGAATCGGCCATTTCATATGGTTCATTTAATAGAATGTTCAGGATAACCACTGCTTAAAGTGAAGATCAATCATTTGAGGACTATTTCTTGGAATCCGTTATGCAAAACATAATTTTGGAATTAAAGAAAAATAAATCATTTATAGCCCAAAGCTAAATCTTTCTTTAGCATGTGTTCATTTCTCGGTCAACTCCTGAGGGAGGCTCCCTGTCTTTCCTACTGTTATGTCCCAGGTGCACAGACACACACAAAAGTGTTTGTCCCTGAGCGATAATTATAGAAAAAGACCCCAAATAAACTTTTTGCTGAATTGTAAGCTGAACTATTTCTTTAAATGGAAACAAAATGCAAGCTTTGGGAGCGGAACTTGCATTGCATCCTGACACACCTTTCTGGGCGGCAACAGTGTGCCATGTTAACAGCCTTTCCATGACATTCTTCCTATATTGGGGGTTCCTTCACGATAAATAAAATGAATCACCAATACTGAGCATCATTAAGTGAGTCTAACTCTGCTTGATGGATATTAACAAATATTTACATTAAGGGGAACATTTCAACATCCCTCAAGGGGTTATTCCAGAGACTAACAAGACAAGACAGTTATTTTCAGCAACAGCCAAATAATTGGTATTTGATAGAGTTGTCTGATTCACTGATAATTAAAATTATAAATGGGTCTTGTTTGGCTTGAGTGATTATGTTCATGCTCTGGTGAATCTGCCCTTTAAGTACTGGGGCATGTAATTAGACCCCTCTCTGACCTTTGAATATCGTGGTGACCACATCTAGGCTGTGACATCCATGGCCTAGATAAGTGCTTAGAACCAGATGGTGTTTTCAGACAGAATTAACACTGGCTCCTGTCACCATTCCTTGGCTCGCCGTACACTACAGAGAAAGTGACTTGGGAGTGTCAGGTCTCGGACACATTCTGCTACTGTAACAGAGCCTCCTTGTATTCCCTGAAGACATTATTGATACGTAGATGACTCAGAATACATTTTCTAACATTTCCCTTTCTTTTTTTTCCTTAGTTGTTTTCCTACTGTGTCCTGTATAATACACTTTATTGTTAGGGGACTGCTCTGTGTGTGTGTGTGTGTGAGTGTGTGTATTAGGTCACTGTCTGGATTCCTCTAGACACTACTAGGTTTAACCACATGAAATGACCAATATTCAACCTGTATTTGTACTGCGCACCCACCCGAGTCGGACTCTCTGTATGTATCTAGAGTCACGATCACAGCATCGTAGTATTTAATGCCTGGTTACGAGAGTTTATTCCAATCCTTTCATTTCACAGATGATGAAATCAAAGTACTCAGAGCTTAGCGCTTAAATGGCATGCTGAAGACCTCCCTGCTGCTGCGTGGGGGCCAGGACTCTAGCTCGTCTCTTGGTTTCACCTTTGTAACTCATTTTTTTCTGCAGATGAGCCATGGATGCTAAGAGTGTTCTCCACAGAGTAACGTGAGCTGAAGAGTTCCTTCTACTCTGTGTCTTCAATTTGACTTCGTTACAGCAGTCTGTGAAGCCCTGGGTCCCACATGTCCTCTCAGAGATGTTACACAGGGTTATTTAGTGGAAGAGCTCAGAAGCCTCTTAAGCTCCCAAAGTTTAATAAGAGAGGGCGTCAGGGCATTCAGCAGTTTGGTAGGAAGGTGGTGGTGTTTGGGTGGGGAGGCGGAAGGGGACTCGCTTCACTTCTAACCAGAGCAGTTTCACTTGTCTCTCCTTTAAATATACGTTGATGTTCCACATTAGATTGATATTGAGGGGGAAAAGTTTAGGAATCACTAGAACTCATGAAACTATACAAGCTTCTGTGATGTCACAGGGGAAAATGTTTACCTAAGTCCCAGGTCCTGCTAGACAGCCGCTCGTCCGATGCACTCGGTCAGTGTTCTCTGGGCCTCAAACAGGAAGATGGGAGACACTGTCCACCAGCTTTTCCCCAGTTTTCACTCTCAGTGTATCCTGATCTGCAGCCACTGATTAAAGGAGACATGGCACTTCCTGTGTTTCATTTGTAGAATTCTTATAACTGAACAGCATCAGACATTTTTTTTAAATAAACAAAAACTACTTTTGTACCACAAAGAATTTGAAACTTGGGCACCTTTCTTCACTGCTAGATCTTTGCCCATTCTAAAGCTTCACCCATTCTCCCGGAAAGCATCCCTGGATAGCTTTTATATAATCAGACTGTACATAAACTCAGCTGATCAAAAGCCAGCAATGTCAATGACCAGAAATTCTTATTTTCACCAGATCTCCAAATGCAGGACCCAAACTGGTGTATCCATGGATATGACACTTTATGATCAATGTATATCAGCTGTGAGAGAGAGCTGCTTCTGGTTTGTACCCACTGGAAAAGTGACTTAGGGAAAACATATGAGGCAAGGGCAAGAGATCAGAATTAGATGATGTAAAATGGCCAAAACAGGCAGTTCTGGAAGAAAGTGACACGACCTCCCCCCCACGTAACACTTGCCAATGGCCTTGCTAGTTCCAGTGCCACTTCTGTGTGAGGGACTAAGCACCACTGATTAACGCAGTTTGTTTTCTTGACATTGTAACAGCTAAATTACGATACAGATGAAATTATAGCACTGCGGTATTTGAGGCATTAATTAAAACCTTGATGAGGGTGAGTTATCTGTCACAGAAGCAGTCCAAAATGAAAATCATATCTTAAATACTATAATTATGGAGTTACCAAGAGAACATCTCAAATGATTGAGACTGTCTCAAGATGATTTAATTTAAGTGGTAAAAATTAGGTTATCCGAGTGGGTATTATGTTTCTTTTTTTTTTTTTTTTCAGGTCAAGTAATACTACAAATGTTATCCCATGAAAAAGGAAAACAAAATGAAACAAAACAAACCCCTCCACAGAAAGGAGATAACTGAAAAAAACACCTACCAGTTACAAAATATCCCATCATTTCCCAGGCACGGCTCTAGCCTCTTTACACGCATTCACTCGTTTACTTCTCACAAAACTTCCTGAACTAGCTAGTTTATCATTAGCTCATGTTGCAGGCGAGGAAACAGAGACAAGAAAGGCGTAGCAACTTGCCCAAGGTTATCCAAAGAGCAAGTGATGAGTGGAATGGGCTTTGAATCCTGAACTCATCACACTCTGGACCAGCATTGTGCAAGAGAACTTTCTACAATGATGAACATTCGTCTACTAGCCACATGTAGCCCCTTGAAACCTGGCTAGTGCCATGTCTGTGGTTAATTCAATCCTACTTTCGTTTATATCTGAATTGCCTTTAGATAGTGGCCACCATCTCAGAATGCACAGCTCTGGGGAATGTGTGCTTGATCTTTGTGCTTTGCACCAAAGTTTCAGTAGCTCTTCTATGGCATTTTATTCTTTCAGAATGAAAAGGGTCAGCTCTCAGCTATTTTATCTATATATCTGCTACTGGTTCTGTTTCTCCAGAGAACCCTGACTAATATACACCCACTCCATGAAATTTTAATACCAGAGATAAACTGTACAGCTTTTTGTGCACTGTATGTGTATCTGTGCTTCATACATAAAACGACTAGGATCCCCACCCCCTGGAATCAGTTTCAACCTCTGCTCCCTTGTATATGACATCATCCCCGAGGAGAATGCTCGCGCCAGAGTGAGCCACAAGTGGCTACTGAGCACTTGAAATGTGACTAGTCTGAATTGAAATATTATGTGTAGAATATATGCTGGATTTTGAAGTCTTAGTATGAAGAAGAATGCAAAATATCTCATTAGTATTTTTATTTTAGCTACATGTCAAAATAGTAGTATTTGGATATATTAAGTTAAATACAGTGTAATACTAAAATTCACTTCTTTTTGCTTTTCTAAACATGGCTACTAGAAAGTGTGCAATTATGTATGTATCTTGCTTTCTGTTTCTATTGGACAGCATTGCTCTTGGGTAAGTTCCTCACACCTGGCCCTTCTGATAGACATAATCTTCCTATTCACCAGTGAATAGTTAGTAATAATCTCTAATGCTTCTTACTTGTGTGAGCTAATTTATTCTACAGAATTTACTTCCTGGGTTTCAAAATATCTGCACTGCCATAATGTAATAAAGAGAATCAGATTAGTATGTCCTTCTCAATGGAATCCATAATTTCTACTTCAGTGATTGACTCAACTTTCAGCAAATAAACTTCCTTAATTTTTTAAAAAATCCTGAAAATGAAAAATAGTTCACAGACATAAAAGGACATGGAAAGATACAGAAAGACACATAGAAAACAAACTTATGGTTACCAGAGGGGAAAGGAGTGGGAAGGGATAAATCGGAAGTTCAAGATTTTCTGATACTGACTGGTATATATAAAATAAATAAACAAGTTAATACTGTATAGCACAGGGAACTATATTTGATATCTTATAGTAGCTTCCAGTGAAAAAGAATATGAAAATGAATGTATGTATATTCATGTATGACTGAAGCATTGCGCTGTACACCAGAGATTGACACTTTGTAAACTGACTATACTCAATAAAAAAAAAGAAAGAAAAGAAAGAAAATACAAAAAAAAAGTTGAAAAATTTTAGTGAACCAAGCCTAGACAATTATTTAATTTAAGCAATTGCATTATCTATCCTTCTAAGGAAAACGCATTCTACAAATTTTCTATAAAATGGTTGCCGAATTTCACTTTAGATCAAACTCGTTTTGAGATTTTAAATTCCATCTCCTTTACACATTCCTTTCAATTTCACAGTTTCCTGTGTTTGCCAACAGATCTGAGTATATGAAACACAAAGAGAACTGGGAACTCTTTTAACACCGCTTATAACGTCCCACCAGGCAAATGGGCTTAGAATCAGACAAACCTGAGTTTCAGTTCATATACGAAGATTAATAAGTTTCTATAATTGTATAAGCTTCAGTTTCTTCATCTGAAAAATATAGTTGATAATAATTCCTGCCTTAAGAAGATCGTTGTAGTAATTAGAGAAATGAGAAAATGCAGATAGTGTTTAGAATAATGCTTTGCATGACAAATGTGCTCGAAGTGTTATCTATTGTCAGTATTATGACCATTATTTATCTCCTATCTTAGCATTGAACTTCTGCAAAGGAGAAAAGTCATCATTAACACTGCAGAATGTTCTGGAATGAATTATGCACTTGGGAAATGGATTGGGGGTGAGAATAAGACAGGAAAAAATTTCTCTTTCTGTAGAGCCCAAAACTTCCTTAATGCACAGTAAATACTCTGTATCCATTATACTAGCTTTCCATTGCTTTAGTGCCTTAAAACAACACGCATTTCTTCTGTAGGTCAGAAGCCCAGCACAGCATGGCTAGCTCTTTGGCTTACTCTCACAGGGTGCAATCAATGAATAGCCCCCAAAGGGCTGTGTTTTGGAGACTTTGAGGAAAAAAACCCCACTTCCAAGCTTTTTTCGGTTGTTGGCAGACTTCTGGTCCTTGAAGTTGTAGGGCTGAGGTCCCTGTTCCCTGCTAGGTGTCAGCTGAGGTCCAGTCTCGGCTCCTAGAGCTGCTTACATTCCTTCCCACCCGGCCCCTCTATCTTCAAGTCTGCCAAGCCGTATCAAGTCTTTCTTGTGTGTAGACTCTGATTTCCCAGGTTCTGAACTCTAGATCCAGATTTAAAGGACTCATGTGGTTAGGTCACGCCACCTCTCTGTATCTTAATGTCAAATGATCTGAGAGCTTAAATATGTCTGCAAAATCCTCTCATAAGTACTTAGGTTAGTGTTTGACTGAATACTTGGGAGAAGCTTTGTGTGCACCCGAGGCCAAGAATTTAGGGGACCATCTTAGAATTCTGTCTGCGTCCTTCAGTGTGTTCTCTAACTCGGTTATGTTAGCACAACTCAGCTATGAGAATTGTGGTCTGTTAATTTTCAGTTTCTTTTGAGGTCAGGGATACTTTTAAACAGCAGCTGTGTCTTTCAGGGATGTTCAGAGATATCTGCCAGTTCATATACAAAGCTCTAAAAGAGGTCAAGTGATTCTTTTCAGGCAGACTGCTCCTCAGTCTGAAGTCATAGTCATCAAGAAATAAAAATTATTTGATAAGAATTTGTTTTTCTAGAGGAGGGCTGGAAAGCTTGCTTTCAAAAGAATCAAGTTAAAAATTTTTATTAGAATATTTTACCTTGTGTTGTTGCTGAAAAATGTGTTACAGCTCGATGTTATAGCTCAGTGTTACAGCTCAGTTGTGACAGCAGCCTGGATCTGGGTGAGAGACCAAACAGCACTCGGAAACTTGGAGAACTCAGGTTTATTATGCCAGCGGGCCCAGAGGAGTTAACATCCAAGTTCTGGACCCTGTCTGTAGGTTTACACAGGCTTTTATATGCTGCCATTTTTACACTTTGCAACATCATATGCAAATAGAGTATAACAGAAGTTGACCAACCGAGAACAAGCTTTGTAGAAATAGACCAATCAGGCATGAGGGGAATGGGCCAATCAGGAGTGACAGAAATAACCAATCAGGAATGAGCTCCATGCAAATGAAGTAGTACAAACAGACCAATCAGAAGTTACGGAAGTGGACCAATCAGAAGTGAGAGTAATAACCAATCAGGAGTGAGCTCAGGGAACCAATAGCATTTTAGAGGTAAGTAAGCCTTTTCAGAGGCAAAAAAGTGAGACAGAGCCTCTGGGCCAGGGAACCGGATGGTGCCCGCACGAGAGTAGTGGCCCTGTTTGGGGGTCCTGCTGGTCTTTTTATGGGGCTTCCAGCCTCAGTGTAAACAAGAAACATGCCTGAAAAATGAAGATAGGATGATAAAAGAAAGAAAAATAATCTATAGTCCCATTGCACAAATTTAGCCCTTTAAACATTTTGGTGGCTTTTCTTCCAATCTTTTTTCCATGTATTAAAACAAATTTTTATAGTTACTCTAATTCCAAATATTCACTTTTATTTTCAGTTTTTTTTCCCACTTAACATTATAACATAGCCAATTCCTTACATTATTATGTTATTTCATAATCCCCTATGTGGATGTAACTATAACTTACATGTCTTTTCACCTGCTGTAGATGTTTAATTGCAATTTTCCAATGTCATAAGTTCTATTTCAATAAAGAGCTTTTTGCATAAGACTTCTTCTATTTTTAACATTTTTTTTATAAATGATCTGCAGAAATAGAATTTCTTAGCAAAAGATGGAAGATTTCATTTTAATCCTAACTTTGCGGGATGTTCATCAAAGTATTTTCCTTTGGTCTTTTAAAAGTCACCTCATTCTCCATTGTTGACATCAAACTGGGGATAAGATATTGAATAGCTACAATCATTGACTACTCATTGATTCTCTTTACACCCAGCAAAATAAGGTTGAGAGTCCTCATGGGGTTGTGAGGAAAAGAAGGGTGGGACAAAAACTCCACCACTGATGTTTGAAAAGATATTTCAAGGACAGTGAAAACTGGGCAAATCCTTCGATTATCCACCACAATAGAAAGAAGCTAGCTTTAAACAGGGAGACCTCACGTAGTCAGCACCACGGTCTCTTTCCGTGTGACCTTTTCAGTCACATGCTCTGGTACCTAGAGGGTTATGCGGGCCAGGAAACAGGATAGCTCAATATCACTTTTGAGCAACAGCAGCTTTAAAACACTTTTATGTCACAAGCTGGCCATGAAGAGATCATTTTAGATCACCTACATCAAAGCGATCTCCTTTTTGTTTTGGCTGTGCCTTGGCAGTCAAAGGCCATGAACTTTGGCCGTGTTTGCTTGTGTTTTGTTTTCTAATTTCTTCCCTGCATGGTACTGTCAAAACAAAAGACATGCTGCAGCTGTTCTTCTGAAAGATTTATGCTCATGTTGTCTCTTCCCCTTCATCCACCTCACGGATGGGAAACAGGCCCAAGGGTAATCATCAACCAACATGGGATAATGGAAATCGTGTGTCTTATAGAAACAGCAAGAGAGGGTTTCAGATGCCTGATCTTCCGCCTATTGGCTATAGGACCAGGGGAAAGTAATGTATTTAATTTTTTATGAGACTTTGCTTTCTCATCTGCAAAATGGAAATAGCAATGTATAATTACAGGTTGTAATCATACTGAGATGTTTGTAATAAAGTGTCCAGGACTTCACTAGTCCAAAATGATGCTGCCTCTCGGTCCCTAGTTTAGGACTTCTGTCCCAGTACATTCAACCTCCAATCCCACTGCAACAGACCATCTGAGTCTGCCTCTGTGTCCTTACCTGTTAAAGGAACTAGAATCAAAGCTCTGCTCCTTGGGCTCCTTGTGAGGATGAAACAAGATGTACAGATAAAGTGCTTCCAACTGTCACTGACAAATAGCTCATGGCAGCAAGTTTTATTACATGAAGGTAGAAGACTTTCAACAGTGGTTTCATCAGAAAGATTTCACATAGATCCTAACTGATGTGAAAAAAAAAAGTGAAAGCAGAAGATAATAGGAATTAGAGTTTGATGGTTGAAGTCGGGTAAAGCAAGGTCCTACGTGGAGCAAACTGCTACAAGTGACCAGGACTCATAAGAGTAAGACAACTTCTCAATTATTAACAGGACGAGGACAACTGTCAATGAAATGCCAGTGGAAAATAAGCAAGCCCATCTCCAAGTAAGTTACAAAAACATTTTTGGTTGGGGGACAGTTGGAAGAATTTCCTTTAAGAAATGTTGTTTGATGTACTCCCAGTTGAAAAACTCTTAGAAAAAGAAAGACCTAGGGACCTTCTGGGACAGTCAGCTATATTGTAGTGCATCAGTGACTTAATCCTGGTCTTTAACGAGGCTCATTTTCTCATTGCCCAGACAAGCTAACAGCCCTTTGCTTGGTAACTGAATGGCTTTCTTTCTTCACTATTAAAAGCCAACTCTGCAGTGATAGACACAGAACGTGTATCATGCCTTAAATGATGGTCAAGTGGCGGGCAATGCCTCACCTGAGTGGACTGGGCACGAAAGGGTGTGGGGTCATCTCCAGGGGTCATCCCCAGGGCTCCCCTCATTGAACACTGCTCCCAATGGGTCCGCTCAGTAACCAGACTGCCCTGAAGCAGTTTTTAAACTGTAAAACCCATAAAGTGAAATTTATTACACTTCGCTGTATTTTACTAGAGTTGGAGGGTTTAGATAAAATTTACTGGATAGACGTAAAACTCTGTTGATAGGAAAATGAACTATTTTCACAGGCACTCTCATTGAGTGGTTTTGATCACTGCACTGAATCCAGACCTTGCTAGAAGGCTTGCCTCCTGTTTCAGCACAATTGAGGGCAGGTAAACATAACAACTCCAGCTTTGCAGCCCTGTGGCCAAGGCTGACAGGCCTAAACTGACCTGACACTCAAAGGCCTCCGCCAGTTCTGCTCCTGTTAACACTCACAGGCAAAGATGAAACATTTTTGCCACCCTCCTGTTCTGAAGAGGGGTCACAAAGGGTGACGAGAAGCCCAGTATGCTGAGGAGAGCACCCTCTGGGAAATGAAGATGGGCACGGAGGTGGGAAGAGCATTTAGCTGAACAGGATTTTTAAGTTCTTCTGTGTTGTTGCCCTCATGATCAGAATTCACCAACACTCAAGAAAAGTACTATGGGGAGTTAATAAAACCCTTATTTGTCTCAAGATCTTGCCCTACTTTATCCTCTTCAAAAATCTAACAGCGAGTAGGAGAAAGAAGGCAGGGATGGAGGGAGGAAAGAAGAAAGTGAAAGAAAGAAGAAAGAGAAAGAAAGAAAGAAGGAAAGGAAGGAAGGAAGGAAGAAAGAGTAAAAAGAAAAGAAAGATACTACTTTAGGAAGACATCTTCCTGATTGAATTTTTCCCGTGATATGTATTTCTTTAACACACGTGTTGAACAGTAAACATTCCTCTTTTTAGATGGGTGTATATGTGTGGGTTTCTCCTGCACTAAGGCAGTGTTTCCCCAAGTGCAGAATGCCCGCTAGTGACATACACATGTTTTAGGTGAGACATGGAGGAATTTATTTTAACGTTTATAATTTATTTTAATGCACATTAGAGAAATACTGATTTTCCATTTACAGCAATGGTAAGAAAAATCCATTTTAAAAAATAAACGGATTTAGTAAAAAAAAAAAGTCTGTATAAAGAAACAGTTATGGTATGTAACATAATGTAAAATTTATTAAGTGCGTCTGGAATGTCTGAAGTTTGAGAACCATTACATGTAAGACATTGTCGACATCAGGCAGAAACCAGGCTATATTATCTTTACTTTGTCTTTCACTTTTTGTGCCTCTTTCTCCCATCACCACACTTTGTGGGACAGACAATGCCGTGGCTTGCCACGCCGTTGTATGTGTGGGTATGCAAGAAGACAAGTCCTTGCCCTGTCTCTCCGCAGAGTTGCCATATGAATAATTCTGGTCATTGAAATTTAGCAAGAGGAGAAGTTGGCCCCTAAAACAGGATCCCTCATCTGCTTTCTCTGGTCATCAGACAGCTGATCACAGAGGGTCTGGCCGAACACTTTCCATGAGTTCATAGTATCCTGGATAAAATCGGCACGTGAGTACCTAGCAGTACTACAAGACAGACTGATTCACATGCCATAAGAGGTAAAGCAGGAATGTCAAGGGACTGCAGATGTGAAATGAAAGCAGAGGAAAAGCAGAGACAGCAGCAGTGTTTATGGAGTGCTCGTTACGCGCTAGGAGCTGTGCTAAGCACTTCCCTTGAGTTATCCTCTTTAGTCCTCACCACAGACCAGTAAAGGAAAAAAAAAAAACTAAAATTTAAGAGTTAAAATCATTTGCCTAGGGTCCCTTAGCTCTTGTCAGAGCCAGAATTTAAATACAGGAATCTTGACATGGAGATCAATTTGACTAGTGTCTGCAGTCTGATTAGACTCGGGGATGAGAAAAAGGTAGAGAGGGTAGGGAGACAAGGCAGAGATGACACCCCATTGTCCAGCCAACACACCAGGCAAAAAGAATCTTCATCTTAACCGTCACACAGACTACTTTACGTCCTGGAGAAAACAAATATTTCCTTTTTTTATCATATTGAGTTTATGATGCTGATGAGTCACTGGTTGAAAATGGTACTTAGAAATTCTAGTTCAGTCTGTTCAGAAATAAAGATTTGGGAGTCTCTGGCACTCAGGAGGTAAATGCAACCAGAAAATCAAGTCAATCGGAGTCATTTAGGAAAGAGCATAGACTAAGGCTACTGAGCACCAGTGAAAATGCTTGAGACCACCTTTTGTTTTAAAGAGTTGGAAAAACAAAGAGAAGGAAACACAGAGTAACTATCAAAGAACTAAGAAGACTGCTATTTAAATTCAGTGCAATTCAACTCAATAGATGTCCTTTCGGTGCCCATTAAGTCTGAGGCACTATGCTAGGTTCAATGGATGAGTCTGTATATAAGATTCCTAAACACTCATCTCTCTGTCCAGGAGGAGACTGCTTCCTCCTATAAATATAATGATAAAGGACCAGGAAGAGAGAAAAGTGTGCACAGTCAATTTCGGAGATGGTTCTACCTCCAGCTGCCCTTTGAGACTGGATAGACACAGGAGACTACTTTGAACAAATGGATTAAATGAGTTTAGACAAGAAACTAGGCAAATCAGTAAACAACTTTTCCCACCGAAATTGCCCTAGTTTTTATTCTTTTCTTTTCCCCTGGATTAGTTAAAGGAACAGTTCCAGCAGAAATGAGTCCACTCCTACCCCTTTCCATGGCTCCCCGACCTAGGTGACACCAAGGCGGGAGCAGCTGTTTTCATGTATCTGGAGGACCATAGAACTATGTGAGATTTAGAAGGGACCTTAAGGGTCACTGTTTCCCAAACCACCAATTCTTACAGATGAGGAACAGTGAATCAGAGGAGAGCTGAAGTGAGTGATGTACGCAGATCGTTGGTAACTAAACCAGACCTGCAATCCCAGGCTCCTGCTTTCAAACTCAACCTTTTCTCTTCCACAGTGTTTCTCTTCCTACAGTTTGTCCACAGCTGCACAGCTACTTGCCCAGTCTCCCCCAGTTAATATTTCTAAATCTTTTCCTTCTCAAAATTCTGCTTACCTGCTTCAGAATATAGAAGAGCTGACCAATCATTTGGGCAGGTTAAGTCCTTTGGTATGAAGCCAGACTATGAAACCAAGATTGGATGCAGGCTGCTCCTGGAGAAGCCAGTATCTTACAAATACCACATTACCTTTAAAAAAAAAATTAGACTTTTTTTCAGGATTCATAGGTTGGGGGTTTGTGGGTTAGAAGAGAACACACACAGAAGATCAATACTTTTTTCACCCTATAAACCCTTGAACCAGGGGTGTTGTATCTTTTTTCTTATTTACCCACAGTAATTACTTTAGCAAAGGACACGATTTGTATTGATTCAGTAATAATTCATGAACATATATTATTAGAGGATGAAAGCTACATTGAATCAAGGGATGTTGAATTAAAGGGAAAATAGTTAACGAAATTCACTGCTGGACTGAAAGATTATATGTCAAGCTATAGCCTAAAGTGAATTTTTATAGCTAAGTTATAAACCCTTGGAAATACTGAGACACTTAACTGCAGTTGGCATCTTTACAGTTAGATCAAGAGAAGTACCACCTTTAGAAACTACCAGAGTTGCTCCAGCATCAAGTGCAGTTTGGGGCACATTCAAGGAAATGAGAGTGAAAACTGTGTTGAAAGAGAAACCCCATGCATTTCAGACCATCCAGTGAATGAAGGAGAAAAATGAACTCAGGACCAAGTAAAGAAGAGGGGACAGTAGGGTGGGGATAGGAGACCCAGGGGATGGTGGGTGAGAAAGAGGGAAAGAGGGAAAGATGTGACAGGAGAAGAGATTAAAAAAAACAGGAGAGTGAAGCAGCAGAAGTCAAAATACAAAAAGGTAGAGCAATTGGGACCATTTGAACATCAAAGTAATAATAACAATTAGAACCTGTAAATACTATTGAATGAAATAAGAATCCGTGAGTCAACATGGATACAAATTAATAAATACAGAAACAGAGAAGTAAAACCTCTTCTTTGTGATAGAATGCCAGCTAACCAATGTGAAACAAACAATGAAATTAGAAAATCACCCTTTGGCAACCATTATAGTAATACCTGATTCAGGTAAGAAACATCAATGTCCTGGCTAAAAATACTGGGTAAAAGTTTGATGAGAAGCAGCATGTGTACATATTCTCAAAGTGAATTGTGATACTTGATTCACAATAAGAAATATATATTTGGTATTAGACCCATTCATTTCTGGCACAGAGCTCCTAAAACCTTTGGAATTTCCCAAGTGTTGAGAGGAAAAATATGTATCTCTTGTTATTTTAATGAAGTGACATTTGGACCCCATGTAAGGATAAGGGATGGTTGCCAGGGAAACAAACCTTGAATAGAAGATTGGAACTTTCAGTACCACCCCCTGATTTCAGAGGAGGAAAAAGGAGCCTGGAGGTTGAATCAGTCACCAATGGCCAATGATTTAATCTATCATGTCTATGTAATGAAGCCTCCATAAAAACCAAAAAAGGATGGGGTACAGAGAGCTTCTGGATTGGTGAACCAGAGTGCTTCCACGTGTCACCATGCCCGCCTCAAACTACAGGAGGTCAGAGCCCGTTTGTCTGGGAACCTGCCCTATGTATCTCTTTATCTGACTGTGGATTCACGAGCCAACTGGTTTCCTGAGTTCTCTGAGCCACTCTAGCAAATTAATACAATCTGAGGAGGGGGTCATGGGAACCTCTGATCTTTAGCTAGTTAAGCAGAAGCACAGGAAACAGCCTGGAACCTGTGACTGAAGGTTGACAGTCTTGTGGGACTAAGCCCTCCACCTGTGGAATCTAAAGCTACCTATGGGTAAATGGTGTCAGAAGTGAGTTGAATTGTAGACCATCCAGCTGGTGTCAGAGTTGCATGGTGGCATGAGGTTAAATGAGATCATAATGGTGGGGACTTAATCCAATAGGACTGGTGTCCTTACGGGAAAAGGAAGAGACACCAGAAGTGTGCAAGCATGAAGAAGGCCATGGTAGGACACAGCAAGAAGGTGGCCATTCGCAAGCCAGGAAAGATTCTCAGCAGAAATCAACCTTGATGGCACCTTGAACTTGAACTTCCAGCCTCCAGAGCTGTAAGAAAATACATTTTTGTTATTCAGGCCACAAGCCTGTGATATTCTGTTGTGGCGGCTGGAGCAGGCCACAACAGAATACATATTTTAAACAAAATTAAGAGTAAACTTTATATACCATTTTGTATTCTTCCTTTTAAATGATTGGAATTTTGCCAAAATTTTCAATATTCTTTGAAAATCAAATTGTTGAAATACATATATAATATTTCACCATATTGATACACCCTGGATTATTTAAATAATCTTCTACTGGATATTGAAGGTGCTTCCAATTATTAAAAATACTGCAATAAACATGATTATAAATTAATATTGGCCTGAACCTCTAGTGTTTCAATTATAATATATACTCACAGATAAGAAAAATTTAAAAATTTTGATATAACTTGTAAAATTGCTTTCCAAAATTATTGTACCAAGTTTTACTTCTACATGCATTGTTTCATAATTCCTGTTTCACTGCACAGTTTCCTCCCTCAAATATCATTTAAACAATATTTACCAATTTGATAGGTAAATGTCTTATTTTGGTTCCACGTGCACTTACTTTATTTCTAGTAAAAGTAACACCTTTTTATATGTTTATTGACCATTTGATTTCTTCTTTTGTAAATTGTCAATATTCTTTTACTATCTTTCCAGTTGGTTGGTTGGTTTTATATTTTTATTGATTTTTAAGCACTCTTTACATATTATAAATAGTAACTTATGTCTCTTTTTTTAATATAAAACTGCTTATTAAATGTTATTTTAATATAATTTTGTAAGTATTTAATCCTACCTTTCCCCAATTAAAACCACTACTATATGTTTCCTTATAACAAAAGGGGCTGTATTCCTCTTTGTTCCTTTGATCAGTTCTAATGTCTACAAAAGTTCTTCAATGTACTGCAAAATCTTGTTATAACTTGGTTCATTATGAGCAAGATTTTAAGGTACGGTAAGTCAAAGCATGTTCCCTGATCCAAGCTTTGTTCAGTCAAAAACTGATGTTACAAAGTTAACCTCTAATCTAGTCCTAATTCTGTTCTCCGACCCTGACATCAGATAGGAATATTGCAGTGGTTTGAAGTGTTGAGTCAGATATGTCCAGAATTTCCAATTACTGTGAGAGGGACTCAGCCCAGCACTTTCAAAGCTTGACATCAAATAACCACCTTATTTGAAAAATGCTTCATAGCGCATTTGGAGACTTTGGCCAGGATAAATAATTATACTAACTCTCTAACTGTTGTGGGGACTTAGTCTTTTATTTTACTAAGGAATCGTGAATCTGTGCCAAACATGTTTTTTGTTTCTAAATCACCCAACTGTGATATAAAAATAATATATATCAACTTTATTGGATAAAATGAAGAAAACTATGAAAACTGGGTCAATCTTAAAAAGGCATGTAATAATTTTATGTAATGATGTGCCAAGCTTTGTATCATGATCTAAAATCCTAAAGATTCTGCAGGCTTTACATGCTTTTCACATATTTAAAAAATTACAGCCAAGCTTTTTTTCCTGCCCTGTTTGTGATTGAACCAACATAATCACATTTGAAAGGAATGTTGTTTATGCAAACTACATCACAGAGAAGGCTTAAAAAATAAATAAATAAATAAATAAATAAAGGGCCGGGTGCATTACTTGGGTGTATTTTAAATTACCTAAGTTTAGGATGTAGAAGATCTGTGCTCAAATTCAGCAGATGTCACTGAGACTTGAATGGATTACTCTACATCTCTCTCCCCTCAATTTTTATTCATGAAAGTGGGAATAATACTTATTTTATCTACCTTCGAAATTCAGTGAGTAATAAAATTCTTGTGAGAGCCCTAAGAGGTCTCACGACTTGTGAAATCTAGGAGAGCAGAATTTGTCCTGCAAATAGGACTTACCTGGTTTGCAAGGTGTTCAAAAAAACAGACTGAATCCGAATACCCTTACCATCTTCCCATTTACTATTTTACCATCCTCACCTCATTTTACTGTCTTATACCCACCCAGCTTTACTCACCTTACCTCCTGATCTCTGCAAACATTTGCCTCTGGGACCACATTGTTGTTCCCAGTGCTGTGTACGGATCATCTGTATACAGGTGCTTGTTTGAAAAAGCAGTGACCTGGGTCTTAACCCAGACCTACTGAATCAGAATCTCTGGAGGTTGGGGCCTAGGAATTGGTGCTTTTAATAGGAAGCTCTGGACAAATGGGAGAGACTGTTATTTTTCATCTTTAAAAGAGCAACTATGATGCATGCACAGTCTTCAGGGAAATTAAAAACACTCACTTTCACAAGCATGGGCAGAATGATCTAGAAAAGTCTAGCTTGGTTTCTCATTTAATTGGATATTTTCATGAATAGCATTAAACATAAATAGGAGTAGGAAAGGTATTCTATCTTCCTCAGTTTCCTCCCCTGCAGCAGAGGGGTTGGATCTTTAAGATTGCTTCTGCTCCAAAGCGTATGACTCAATGGGCACTTTCCTTTCAGAATTTTAAGAGATCGTGTGCCCCAGACTCACGGTCAATGTGTGGATTTACTGACAAACTGTTAAACCTTGCACTTAGACACAGTGTTTAAAAATATTGGTTATTGCCCTCTGTCGTGGACATCTGTTGTTTTTGCCTTCCCAGCGCCTCTGCCCCTTCTTGTGGTCAAAGAATCCCAGTTGGACTTTGGGGAACTATCAGTCAAGGTGAGACTGTTCATTAAGGTCCCAAGCTTGGCCAATCAGATGGTGCCTTCCTGAAACTGGCTTTTGGATGAAGTAACTCTAGGGCAAAAATTAGACAAAGCTCACCCACCTGAAGGCAGCGCCGTGCGGAGACTGTCCACAGCTCTTGTTACAAAGGCCCAGATCTACGGACCACTGCAGATTTTTCCAGCTAATGGTTTTTTCTTTTTTTTTCACTCCTGTGAGCCAGTGATAGCTTTTGCTAGCAAAGAAATTTAATTCATTCCTTTGCAAACATCTTAGCCTCCTCTCTCCCGGCATTTACACAGCAACATCAGGGAGGCTCTGGTCAGAGAAGAGGCTAAAGAAAGCTCACCTGCAGAAGAATTTTACCCTCTCAGCTGATGCCTTGATTTAGCCTGGCTTTATAATTCTTGTTCAACTCCCCTGATGCGGTCTGACAGTTCGAGGAGTACTGTTTCTCCACGATAAGAAAGCGTTTGCCTTAGGGAGGAGGGAGAAGATTGAATGGAAGTGTTTTATATTCACTTGAACCACAATTATTTTGCTGACACAGGGCAAGGTATTAACAGGGTTTTGCTGTTGGGGAATTAAAAGCTCATTTGGCCTATCCCTTATTCAAACGTTTCTCATTTTTAATATTGTGGTGTAAATACAGGAACACATAGTTAAGAAAAAAATTGAAAATACGCACCGTGACCTTTACGGCTATTTAAATCCCCGTGTGATTGTGGTGCTGGGGAATAGCCCAGTTTGAAAGTCTTCCTCATTCAGGTCTCCAGTCATCCTTTATAGTTAATCTTCTTTCATCCTCTCACACCCTCTTTCTGGGGCAAACTATTCTGCCCTATAGTTCTGGTTCTCATCCTTAGCTCTGCATTCAAATCACTTGGAGAGTCTTTCGAAGCATTGATTCCTCACCCCAATCTCAAAGATGCTGTTTTAACTGGTATGGGGCATGGCCTGGGTATCAAGATTTTTGATGCTTCCCCAAGTGATTCAGATGCACAGTCAAGTTTAAAAGTCCGTGTTTCAGGGCAGATGTTAGCAACCAGTGGACGTAGCCAAATTCAGCACCTATTTTGTAAATAGAGTTTCATGGGACCCCAGTTGTGCTTGTCTGTTTGCACGTTGCCTATTGGTACCTTTTTGTTACAACAGCATTTAAACAGTTGTGGCTGATACCTCATTGCCCGCAAAGTCTAAAACATTTAGTAGTTTAGATTTTCCATCTCTGCTCTGGAGCAGTGGTTCTCTGACTTGCACAGGCATCCGAGTCACCTTGTAGGCTTGCTTGGGAATACATCCTTCTGAGCCCCACCTTCAGAGCTTCTGATTCAGTAGGTCTGGGGTGGGGAGGGGCCTGAGAATTTGCATTTCTAACAAGTTTCCAAAGAGAGCTGATCTTGCTGGTCAGAGATCACACTTTGAGAATCACAGCACTAGAGCAGTGCTTCTCAAAACTTAATTGCCTGCAAATCACTCCAGTTCTTGTTAAAATGAAGACTCTGATTCAGTCTGGAGCGAGTCCCAAGTTTCTGCATTTCTAACCAGTGCCTAGGTGATGCTGCTGAGGCTGGTCTGTGGACCACACTTTCCACAGCCAGACTTTAAACATTTTTGAGTTCCCACCTCTGTGCCTTTGTTCACAGTGTCCTCTGCTTGGAATGTCCAATTTTCACCCATTTTCAAGCTTCCTTTTCCATGAGGGGATGTTCTGAGGGTTTTTTTGTTTGTTTGCTTCTGATTTCCTTAGAGCTCTGTCAGTATCTTTCTTACGGTACTGTTCACTTTTTCACCACTAGACAGAAATCACCTTGACAAGCATTTTAGATATGGCAAGAGACTATGTTAGAAACGTGTAAATGAAAATGTAATTTGGTGCAGCAGTATGGAACACAGTACGGAGGTTCCTCAAAAAAATGAAAAATAGAACTATTGTGTGATCCAGCAATTTCACTTCCGGGTGTTTAACCAAAGGAAATGAAAGATGTTGACTTAAAAGGATGTCTCCACCTCCATGTTCACTGCAGCATTATTCACAATAGCCCAAGCATGGAAACAGCCTAAGTGCCCACTGAGGGATGAACAGATGAAGAAAATGAGATACATGTGTAACTAAGTGGAATATTATTCAGCCATAAAGAAGACTGGAATCCTGCCATTTGCTACAACATGGATGGAGGGCATTCTGTTAAATGAAATCAGTCAGACAGAGAAAGATAAATACCATGTGATCATACTGATAAGTGGAATCTAAAAAATAAACGAACCAAGTATAACTAACTCATAAGTATGGAGGACAGATTGCTGGTTATGAGAGGCAGGGGGCTGGGGATGAATGAAATGCATGAAGGTGGTAAAAAAAATGTGTAAAGATGAGAATCACAAGTAATTAGACTGGTGGTGTGCTCAAATTTTTTTTCTCCTCCCCATTTCAAGCAGGTGGCAAAAACTTGGGGCTCCCTTGCCCCAAGAGAAGTTTGCTGCTTGCTGGAAAGAGGAAGGGGCTTACTGTCAAGAACAGGTTCTGTCTCATATAAAAGCCTAAAGTCGTGGAGGAGCCTGTGTTAAGTGTCCCAGGGAGAGTGGGAGAGGAGAGTGCCTTTGAAGAACATGAAAAGGTAAAGACTGGGCTTTTCACTCCCAAACTGAGTAAGGAGGCAGCAGTGACCCATCTCCTCTCCCTGGCAGCACCCACAATGGTAACAAAAGCTCAGAGAGAAGCTGCTGTGTGGTGCTCCTGGAGACACTGGGCACTGAGGTTCTAAGGTCTCAGGAAGTCTTCCTGTCTCACGGGGGCAATAGGCGTGGAGAGTCGTATGGCTTCAGGGCACAGGAGGGGTCTGGCCAGTGCTGGGTCTATGCTGACCCAGGTGGCATGGGGTGACTCTGTCTTTCCCCTGCATTCCAGACACCATGTAAGCCTCTTGGATTCTTTTAAAATCCTAAGGGCCAATCTGATTGCCTGCCAATTAAAGGTAAAGGGACTTGGAATCAAATTTGAATTGAGCTAAAGAAACTACACAGGTGATGTATTTTTTTGCCAGTCTAAGTTGTGGACTATAATCCAGAGTCATGCACATTTCTAGGAAGGTTACTTAAAGAAATAATTAGAAATTTGGCAAAGATTTATCTGTGTGGATGTTCATCATGGAGTTAGTTATCTGAAATATTATAAAAGGATTATGATACAACCATAAAGTGAGCTACTATTAAATATCATATGCAAAAGATTTTTTGATGACATGAGAAGTTATTCTCAGTATTTTGTTTAGGGCAAAAAATATCACAAAATAGCATAAATAGTCTGATCTTTGTTTAAAAAGAATATATATCTATGGGTTCGAAGATGCTGGAAAGATAAAATAAAATCTTAATAATGGTTAATTCTAAGTGGTAAGATTGAGTGATTTTTCTTTTCATTTTGGGGGCTTTCTGAATTTTCCAAAATTTTGACGGTAAAAATGCACGTTTTTAATATCAGGAAAAAAATATTTAAATGTCATTTTTTGAAAATCACTTTGAATCTTAAAATCCAAAAACCTCTCACTTTAAGTTCCACAAGTACTAAAATCCCCGTGGCATAGTTCAGGCTAAATCTCAATTAATCTGACACATTGCTTTTCCTTCCTAAGTCCTTAGATAACAAGCTTTTAACAGCTATACTTCCGTGACTTAATTCTGAAAATTTTCACCAACTACCACAGCCTCATGTCCACTCTCCATACCATTAGTAACTCCTGTGTCTAGACTCTCATCCATATGGCTGCTGTGTTAGCATCTTAAAGCATAGGGCATTCAGTTCTGCAATGCTCAAGTCTGGGTTCAAATCTTAGTTCTGTGCTGTCTGGCTGTATGTCTTCAATAAAGTTCAACCTCTTCATCTGTAAGATGGGATAATAATAGTACCTACCTCCAGGGTTGTTACAAGGTTTCCTATTCTGTAAACACTTTGCACAGTTATGTTACTTCCACTCTCTTAGCTTTAAATGACTTCTTAGGTTTATCTCTTTTTTTCTTATGTGGAAAACATTGCTTAACCTTGAATCAGGGAAATGCAAATTAAAACCAGAATGAGACAATACTACATACCCAGCAGATTGGTAAATATATATATAGCAAGTAAATATATATAGTAAAATTTGGCCATTCGACATGTTGAAAAGGACATGGGGCCACAAACTTTAGTAAATTACTGGTTGTTGTAAATTGATACAGCCAATTTGGAAGTTGGTTGGCATCACCTCATATCAAAAATTTGTGGCTTCATTAGCTATCAATGTTACTTCTAATGATATGTTCTAGAGAAACTTGTGTACACAGAGTACATACTGAGAATGTTTATAACAGCACTGTTACGACAAAATTGTATCCTCCCCACCCCTAAATTAATATGTTGGAGCCCTTGCCTTCAATGTGACTGTATTTAGAAACAGAAACTTTACAGAGGTATTAACGATTATGTGATGTCACAAGTGTGGATCTTAATCTGATAGGACTGATGTCCTTCTAAGAAGAGGAGAAGACACTAGAGTTCTCTCTTTCCATGCTCAGAGGAAAGACTATACGCTAAATTTGTCAGGGTTCTCCAGAGAAACAGAAACAATAGGAGACGTATGTATATAACTATTTTTTAGAAAGGCAAGAAAATTGATGACTGTAAAAGACAGGATAGTGATTTATCTCTAGAGAGGCAGAGAGGGTATTGTGTTAAAAAAGGAAGACATACAGGTCTTCTGGGTTGATGGTAATATTCTATTTATTGACTTTGGAAGTACTTACACAAGAGTTCATTTTATAATCATTTATTATTCTGACATTTATGATTTATGTACATTTCTGTATGAGTTTTATGTTTCACATTTAACACATTTAAAATGTATTTTGGGGAATGCTGAGAGCACGGCACCCTGAATGTGTCCCAGCTGTTCACTAACCTGTCTCACAGCTGAGGCTGGAACTGTGGAAAATTCTGGAGCAAAACTCAGCACACCTATGATCCTGGAGAAAGCATGGCTGTTAGAAATCTATGGCATTCCAAGAGAAGCAGGAGTCCCTTCCCCCAGACTATTTCGGGGGAGCCAGGTATTTTCCTTTCTTCTTCCCCTTGGGAGCCTCAGCTGGGTACTGACATCTGCCAGCTGGTACTGGACTAGCCACACAGGTAGAGACCTCTGTGTCTCACCACCCACAGAAGTGAGTAACCACAAGCTCAGCTTCAGTCCTGTGAATAAGCAAAGATTAACTATAATTTCTGTAAAGGATCCTAATGGCCAGAGAGAGACAGAACACTCAGAACATCCAGAAAATGTGGTCCTTAGCTAAACAGAGCTGTTAAATAAACAAGCAACTACTAAAAAAATACAACAAGGACAATGCAAGCACTTAGAAGATTCAATTTCAGCCCCCAAGGAAACTGTGGACTTAGAAATCATGATTTTTGAGCAAACAATTTGATTTATAAATTGAACAAGAAAATTATTTGGTATTCCAGCATATCAAATGGAATAGATACCTTAAAACATTGCAAAACTCCAAATGAAAGCAAGCATGAGGGAAAAGGTAGAAGGCTTGAAAGATGACTAAAACTAAATAATAGAAAATCTAGGAGAAAAAAAAAAAAACAAAACAAATGGAAGAGAAGCATAGATTTAAAGTACCCATGCTAACAAAAACTTGAATCTGATGAGTAAGAGGCCTCACTGATTTCCAAGTATTATTTGAGAAGATATAACAACTATTTCTAAAGGAAAATAATTACTCTGACATCAGAATAACATTTGTAGATGATTGAGAGAGAAAGATTTATAGTCATTCAACCACCAGGAGCGTAGAAAGATGTTCATGTACATGAAAAAGTTCAAAGAATTTAGTGCCCATATGCTCCTTTTGAGGAAAGAACTTTCATCAAAAAATAAATAAATCAGTCAGAACAAAGAACTCAAGATAGAAGACAAAGGGGAGAAAAAAACAATAAACCTTCCAAAATATGTAGCTAAAAAATTGTCTGAGAGCATAAACACATGAAAATACAAGGATTCCTAAAACAAGAGTCATATTTCAAGAGAAGACCTAATGGATTAGAGCTGAAAGTTTTGAACTAGCTTAGCTAAAAAAATTGTCATGGTGCTGGAGATGGGAGAAGAATAAGAGACAGTAGACAAACTGTGAGAAAATAGATATTCTTGGTTGGGATGAAAGGTTGGGAAGGGGAGAGTTAGTACCTTAACTTCATATAATAACAGAGAAGTATGAATGGAAAAGTATGAGTTTCAGGAAAGGAGAATTCATCACCAATGAAATGAAACACAACAGTAGCCCTGCTAAGTAAATGGATGCAGGTAAGGAACAGAGGTTGGAATAGTTTGCTTAATCAAATCAGCAGGAAAAAATCCAGCAGATGGATATGGCCAGACATCAGCTGATCTTGTTTCTGTCTTTACCATGGTTGAAATACAAAGGACAATAAAGTTTTAAAAAATAGGATGGGGGCAAAAATATTACTTATTTAATAGAAAAATATGTACCATAAACTTTGCATTTTTGAATTGAGCAAAAATTTTGGCTCTGAACTTCCTAACTTTTCCTTTTTGGCACTAATTTTCCCAGATATTTTATTTCTTGACAGTCTATAGTTTTGTAAATTGCCTTAAATAAGTTTTATAACAAGATACAGTATACCTTTTGGAAAACCCTTGGAAATAAGATGTAGCATACATTTTTTTTTAAAAAAGAGCCTACATACAAATATATTTCAGAGAAAAATATGACCCAAAAACACATAAAAAAATTAAAAGAAGCTTAAGAGTAAAGGGCTGAGCAAAGAAATAATAGGCAAAAGCAAACAATAGGAAAAAAGAGTGACAAAATTAGAGTCATATAGCAAATTTAGGTCAAAAATACTAGGCAGCCTAAGCTAAAATACACTTGTCATAAACCTTCATGTATTAAAATACATAGCAACAGAATATAAAGCAAAAATGCATGGAAAAGCAAGTAAAATTTAATTAAAACATAAATATTGAGGTTCCCTTTAATAGGCATATTTCAGAATTAGACAGCTGTGTTAGACTGCAAACAAGGATGTGCATAAAAGAACTGAATAGTACAATTTTATAACTTTTAAATGGAAAAATACATTGTGTTAATGTCCATGGGATATTTATAAGAATTAATTACATACTTGGCTTAAGAAATTGTATAGGACATGTATGCTGTATGATTAAAATATAATGAAGTTAGGAATAAATAATTTTTAAAACAGATTAAAATAATAATTAATAAAAGAAGTTGGATCAAAAAATAAATCAAACCCGAAATGATAAATGGTCCGGAAAGGAGTGAAAATAATACTGCTTCAAAAATTTAAGGATCGTAATAAAGGTTGTGTTTGGAGAAAAATGTATGGCCTTCAATGGCTTTATCATTAAGAAAAGAAAGACAAAAAAGGGAAAAGGGAGAGAAAGGGAACTGAATACTTCATAAGAAATTTTTAACTTATTATTAGAAAAAGTTAAGCAACAAAATCTACTAAAAATAGTAAATAAAAGTTAATCAAGATAAAAGCTGTAACTGATTAAATGAAGACTAGAACAAAGAACAAAGAACCACAGATATTCAAAAGCTGATTCTTTGATAAGATGTAAATTTTTTTTAAAAGCTAGAAAGCCCAATTAGGGAAAAAAGGCAAAAATACACAAGACTAGAAATGAGATGGAAGACACTATCATAGATGCAAAAGAAATCAAGAGAACGCTCAGAAAGGCCCTTGCAACCCTGGCAACAAACCAAAGGAAAGGGGTGATTTACTTGAAAAATGTTAAGTCCTTGGCCCAGTGCTTTACATATGAGTTTAATAATGTTATCTATCATTATTACTGTTATTATTGTTATTAGCATATCACATTCAAATACTCTAGCAGTTCATTGTAAGATAAAGGTCAAACTTCCCTCGCTGAGAAAAATCGCCTGAAACCACCAAAGGAGAAGCATCATCCTCGCTATTAACAAACGTTTCTGCAGCACACGTTCCATCCAAAGCCTGTTACCTTTCAGTGAAATACGAGAGCTGACCTCTACCTGCCAAGAACTTAAAATCTTGAGGAGCTGATATGTATACAAGAATAATTATTCAGACTCTGTGGAACAAGAGCCAAACAGGCAACTGAGATAATACCTATTACGGGAGAACAGGAAAGGGATGGACCCCTGTTGGTAGGTTGATGGCAGAAGAACTTCCTGAGGGTGGGATTCAAGTTGAACTGTGAAGGATGGGCTAGATAAAAATCGATTTCTAAGAAGAAAAGCGATTAGAGGCTGGAGAGAAAATGAGAAAGTCAAAGTTTGTTAAGTGGCCAGTTTGGTTGAAACAAGGGAGTATATTTATTTCATAGGAAGCCAGGAAGGAGGAAGACGAGAGCATGTCAGAGCAGATGGCGGAGAGCTCTGAATTCAAATCTGCAGAGTCTGGAATTTATCCTGTTGGCAGTGCATTAGTCCTGAGAGAGTCTTGAGCGGATCAAGACATAGTAAACAGCAGTCTGGGGAAGGCTGCGTTGGCAGCAGTCTGCTTGGTGGACTTGGGGAGGAGGAGCAGACGTGGCCAGGGGGAGTGGGGCAGCCCCACGAAACCCTGGTGAAATCTGCAAATGTCGTCATCCGCATCCTGCAGATGGAAAAACACAACACGACTTACTCTGAGCCCAACAGAATAAGAAGCTGTGTAGGGCAGTAAAACTGAGTTGCCTGCAGGGATACTGGCATGGCATCCCCTTAGCTGCAGGGCGGAACTTCGCCAGATCTGCACTGTCCTACCTTTGATGTTAGAGCAACTCTCTTAATTTTGAGTAATATTTCCCAGCTCCCCCAGAGACGGCAGCTTGGGAGAGAAAATCTTTTTGTCATTGCCAGATACACATTAATTTACACACTGTGAAGTGGGTACATTTTCCAAAGGAGTTTACTGGAGTTTAGCCTGGGGTGTGATTCTCTCCCTGACCCACACCCTCCTCCCTGGACTGTATCCTCTCCAGGAACACAGAGAGTTAACCTTTGCAATCGGATTTGCTCTGTGCAACTTGAAGTGTCACCCAGGAAAGCAGGATACAAGGCGTCTGTGAAATGTATGAAAAGAAGTCCAGGAATTCAGTTAATTAACCACATCAGTTTCTTAACGTGATCAATTTTAATTAAACTGAATTTTAATAGAGATCTGTGTAGTCTGTAGAGACCAATTGCTAATTCTACAAAGCATGTGCTGCTTTTCAGTTCAGATTTGCTCCCATCTAATTAATATGGATAGAGCATTAAGCCTTTTTGGACTCTGGTGGTTTTCATTTCATGACTATTAATGATTTTAATGAACTGGACTAATTCAGTAGTTTTCATCCCAGTGTTTCAGGGCTTTGTTCATCACAAATTTCAGGTTTATAATTGGTTTCCAGGTCTTAACAGTGGTCATTGATCAGCTTCAGCAGTTCCTTTTACAACTCGGAAGGTGCCGGAGACTCAGTTAACCCCTTGCCGCCTGGAGCTGAGATGAACAGTGCAGCACATCAGAGCAGGAGCCCGGGAATTAGCCACCAAGCTAACAAAGCTACAGGGACAGGGGAGGACTGAAAATTCACGTGGTGATGTTAGCACAGGACAGAACAGGAAAGGTCACCCTAGCAATATGGAAGCTTTAAATAAAAAAAAATGTTTTTAAAAGATTTGATGAGCTGTATTTTTCAGCTTTAATTTTCACTTCTCCAAGTGAGAAGTACATTATGGTATTATCTTTCTTATTTTGGCCAACCAGACTTTCTAACCACCGTTGGCCCCTGCCAAACTCTAGCAGGCATCTTTATCAACCATCCAACAGCTAGGACTAAGGACTAAGAGAATGGAGAACTGTAAAGGCTGATGAAAAACAAAAGCAAGGGAGATGGACTGAGGGGAGACATAACCTGTGAAAACTAACACAGATAAAGAGCTGAACACATTGAGGCATATGTACCGCACCTTCTCGGAATCCATCTTCAGCATTGGAGCATTGCTCATGGTCCTCAATTGCCTAAAAACAAATAATGGTATTCCAGCTTCCCATTTAAAGAAAAAAGAAAAACTTTTAGAATGTTCCACATCCAGGTTGCCTGTTAGACCTCTTCATTGCTGCTGCAGAATGGACAGACAAAGAACTCCAGGTCAGACCACTACAGAAAGCAAGGTAGAAGAAGGCAAATTCTCTGATACGGGCACCTGTGTCTTTAATTACCCAGGAAAAATCGACATAAACCCTCAAACCCTAGTCCCAGCTTTCAGAAATGTAGTTCATAATCACTGGAAGCTTTTGAAAAGCTTGTTTGTGTAAATCTACCTAGAAAATTTCCTCCAAGCCCCTTACCCACCATCTACAGGACACAGCAATCTGCAGAAGCGCAGGTTTGAAATTCTCAAATGTTCCAGGGACTTGTTCCTGAAGTCATTCTGCCACAGGCTGAGTTAATTTGGATTCCAAATCCAGTTGGAATCTCTTTAAGTAGATTGATTTATAAAAAGATTTTTCTCATCCAGTAAGATCCTTGCCAAGACAGTGATTTTCATTTATCATCTCTGATCCAAAGACCAGATGAAACTGAGGTCATTCTTGATGTAGCACTTAGAATGACCTGAGGGGAAAAGAGTATTTATAAAATTGAGAAATTTGATTTATTTTCTATTTCACTCACTCCGGTTTCATTAATAGTACCTGATTTCTTTGATAACACTGGCTGATAGATTATGTCTCTGACCAGTTCAATTCATTTTCCTCATATTGGCTAATATATTTAAACAAGCTGCCAGTCATAATAAAATTTTCCCCATATCTTTAATTCCTGTTCATCTCTAAATCCTTTTCTGTCTCGCTTCTGTCCCACAGAGCTGCTGAAGTGCTCTGTCATCTATAAAATGGTGATAATAATGTCTTGCTTGTAGGGTCATTGTGTAGATTAGCACACTTAGCAAGGTGCCTCAATAAATTACGGCTGTGATTGCCACTCAAGTCACCAATGACCTTCTGATTGACAAATGGCTTAAGTCCTCATCTGCCAAGCTGTCTGAAGCATTTGACACCATCCACCCTGCTGCCTGAAACTCTTCCAAGAAACCATTCATTCATGCATTTGTTCTTTCAACAAATATGTATGGAACATCTGTTATGCATCAGGTAGTGTTCTAGGCACCGGGGATGCCATGGTAACCGAGGCAGAAAGTCTTGCTCTCTTGGAGTGTTTGTTTCTCTATTGAGGAAAATAGACACATATGAATAAAAAAAAATAGCTAACATTTATTACGCTATTAAATCGCACCAGTCCACATTCTCAGCTCTTTGCATATTTTAATTCATTTAGATCATTTTACTCCTAGGATATGGGTATTATCATTATCCTCATTTTACCAATAAGGACACCAAAGAATGGAGAAGTTATGTATCTTGGCCAAGATACAACATATCACACATTTGTAATGCAGTCAGGATTTCAGCCAAAGCAGTCTGCTCCAGATTCCAGGCTCTTAAACCCAAAGCTCTACTGAAGTATAGAAAACAGTGATATTACACAAAGAAAGCTACTTTAGATGGGGAGAGAGGGTTTCAGAGAAGCCCTCTTTGAGGAGGTGACATTTGAGCAGAAACTTGAATATTGAGGAAGAATAGGAAAGTACGTTGTCCTAGAAGTCAAGTGCTTTGGACTGAATTATGTCCCCCCAGATTCGTATGTTGAATCCCTAACCCTCCAAATGACTGTATTTGGAGGTAGGGCTTTTAGGATGCAAAGTTAAATGAGGACTTAAAAGTGGGGTCTGATAGGATGGTTGCCCTACTAAGAGGAGGAAGAGAAAGCTCTTCCCTCTTTCCCTCTGCACTCAGGAAAGGCCATGTGAGGACACAGAGAGAAGGCAGCTGTCTGCAAGCCAGGAAGAGAGCCCTCACCAGAAACCAAACCCTGCCTGAACCATGATCTTGAATGTCCCAGCCTCCAGAACTGTGAGAAAATAAATTTCTGTTGTTTAAGCCTCCCAGTCTCTCTAAGGCTAAGACACCAAGTAAAGTCTAGAAACCTAGAAATATAGTGCCTCTGAAACACTCAATGAGAGAAGGCCAGAAATTCACCAGAGCATTTTGAAAGATGAACCTTGACAACAGATGTTGCAATGGATTCAAAATAGTAAGGGAAAGGAAAGCAAATGTAGACGGCTCTTTCAAAAAGTTTTGCTACGTAGGGAAGCAGAGAAATGAGTGGTAGATGGAGACAGCCTTGACATCAGAGGAGAACTTTTAAGATGGGAGATATTAAGAATGCTTCTATGCTGATAGGATGATCTAGTAGACAGAGACAAAACAAAAAACAAAGGAGACAGGATAGAGGAGGGATAATTGCAGGGCCAAAGTCATTGAATAAGGGAAAGGGGATGAAGTCCAATGTGCATGTAGAAGGGTTGTCCTCAGGTACAAGGACAGTTCATCATCGCAGCAGAAGGGAGGCAGGGTCCATGGATATACACACAAGACAGAAAGGTGAGATCCACAGATGCACACATCAAAAGGGGAGACAAGGTCCATGTGTACACGGGCTGGCAGGATAGAAGATTTGATGATGGAAAGAAGAGGTAGTTTTCAGTTTCCTTCTCTTTAAAGCATAAACAATCTCTCATTCATAGGCAGACACTGTTATTGCTATTGCCCCCCTTGTACAGATGAGGGAACTGAGTCCTGGGGGAGAGCAAGTACCTGGCCCAAGTAGTTCACTCAGCCAGCGAGCAGCACAACTAGGACGTGAACTAGTGCTGCCTCTTCGACTGCCAGTTTTTCCTTGTGTGAAATAAAAAGGCATCATCATTAGTTGAAAGTGAAAAGGATGAGTTTTGGAGTTTTGAAAATAGAACACAAGGTGAGATGAATTGTCTTAGAGGATGGAAAGGCAAATCGATCGATAGAATATAGTAGGATTTTCAGGCTGTGCTGAAGGTTTTGAGATTTGGATCATCAATTTAAAAGTAAACCAGCCTGTATAGCTTTGTAGCTCTGTTTTGTGTTGTTTTGTTTTGTTTACAGTTCTATTTAGCTGCTCAGACATTGGGGTAAATTTTAAAGGGGGCTTGGCATTAATTACAATATTGACAAATCTTAGTGTGTATGTTATCTGAAGAGCACTTTCCTTTGCTAGTTGCCTGTTAAAATACTATGAAATATTTTTTCGTTTTCTTACTCTTTGGCCATCACTCTTGGAAAAATATTCAATGAACGTGGAAAATATTTTTTGATTAAAACGTTTGTTTACTTAAATGTAATATAATAATCGACACATTTGGGTATCAGTGCAGCTCATTCTTTAACTTATGATAACTTTTCAATTTTCTAAATAATTCTACATTGTAATTGATATCTTTTCTTTGAAAGTTGTGTACTCAATATTTGTTTGCTTTTACTTAGAAATTTCAGCATATCTAAAAGTAAATCACAGTGTCATTTTATTTAATACAATTAAACACTATCTTTACAATAAAAGGACATTGTGACAATAATCTAAATAAGTAAATAAATAAATAAGGCTTGGGATCTGCCAGGAGTAATAATTCTTTAATTAAGATTTTGATGTTTAGAGTGTAGGGGACTTGACACTAAAACTTTTGGAAGTGATGCAATTATTAACACTGTCAAGTCCTGGGATCAGACCATGGAAGCTGCTGGGAGGATTATGAGAGTTTGTAGGAAGTAAAGAGAGGAAATGAGAAGCAGGGTGTGAACGCTGACATTTACAAGAATAATGGTAGGAAAACCAGTGGAGGGGACGACAGTAGCTGAGTGCTAAAATCTTCAGGGACTGAGGGTAGTGTTTAGGGGGTGGGTGACTGCAACAGGGAGGAGGAAAAATTGGTGTGATCCAATGCCATCTGCGTCAAAAGAATCAGAGCTTTTGAAGGTGAAGGAAGGGACAAGGGTCCAGGAATAGCAAGAAGAAACAAAAAAGACATGGATTCCCAAACTGACCCAAAGGTAGTCCCTTTCAACTATTTCAGATTAATTGTGGTATTTTACTTTATACTTCAAAAAAATGTACATATGTTGCCACTTCTTGACTTCCCAGTTTTAAGCATTATTTATTGACTTTGCACTTTGAAAGATTAGTTGTTTTTTGTACACATACAGACACAGACACACACACGCTGAAACCATTCTCATCATTTGTATGAATTCTGTTTTCCTTTCTGAAAACTTGCAAAAAATTTTTTGGTCCCTAGTGTTTGAAATTCATTTATTCTGGGTACTTGGTGGACTCCTTCAATTTGACTCGTGCTCTTTGGATTGGGGAAATTTTCATAATTTATTTCTTTGAGGCTAGAATTCCCATTTTGTCTCCTTACTCTCCTATTCCTCAGATACTGAGATGTTGCGTGATCATCTCATTTGCTTATTTTTTTCTCTCTTTATGTTGCATTTTTTAATCCTTTTGCTCTAGGGGTTACAACAGTAGTGGAAGAATTTTTAAGTTAATTTCTTAGCTTGGGTTTCCCTTGCCATAGATGAAAAACAAATTTACACCTTTTCAAGTCTTTTAAAGTGGGGTCAGTGGTTCTGCTTCTTAAAGAGTACTCACCTTCCTCTCCTCCGTCTACATTCTGGAACAGTCTGCAAGCTTCCCTGTGGCTTCCCAGAATAAGAGTTCAAAGTTTCTCTATTCCTTTTTCGTAGTCAGGGCAGTGTTTTGATGTTCTTGGATTTGTAGACTCCATGTGCCTTGTGGACCCACAGGTGGACCCGATCCCTCACGTGGGCTTTAAAACATCCACTCCCAGACCGTAGGCGCAGTGTCTCGCCTGCCGTCCATGCAGTGCTAGCCCCTTCTCACCACTCTGGCTCTCATTTCCTGCCTAATTGCTGACAACTGGGCATTTATTTTGAATTCAGCTATGTGCTCCTCCCCACCCCAAAAGGTAGCTTTGTTGTAATTGTTTATTCAGGATTCCATGAGTTTGTGGTGGGAGAAACCAGGCAAGATTCCTATATTCCCATGGCCCCTGTCTTCGCGTACTCCCAGCGCTGCCCCCTCCACCAGCACGGAGTGCCACTCCTCCTGCCTAAGTGCTAACAAGCTTCTCCCTGTTCTTCTTGCTACAGCGCACTCCTTCCTTCTTCTTTCTATTTTCAGAGCTACTGGCCTAACGAGCTATCTGATTTTGTCAGTCCAGTCCTTAAAAGCGTTTTTAAGTTCACTATAACTTTCAAGATCTAGATTACTAGCCAGACCCCAGTCAAAGTCCTTCAAAACTTGATCCCAGTTGTTATGGACTGAGTTACATCCTCCCCCAATTCACAGGTTGCTGTCCTAACCCCCTGTGCCTCAGAATGTGATTACATTTGGAGATAGGGACTTTAAAGATAATTAAGGTTAAATGAGGTCATCCGAGTGGGCTCTAATCCAATAGGACTCTTGGCTTTATAACAAAGAGGAAAAGACACCAGGGACGTCATGCACAGAGAAAAGGTCATGTGAAGACACAGCAGGAAGACAGCCAACTGCTGGTGAAGGAGAAAGTCCTCGAGGAAAAGCCAAACTAGCCAACACCTTGATCTTGGACTCCCAGCCTCCAGAACTGTGAGAAGTAAATTTCTGTTGTTTCAATCTTCCGGGCTATAGTATTTTGTTGTTGCAGCCCAAGCCGATCAACACACCCATCTATCTTGCTCGTCTCACGTCCCAGTCTTTCCCTTCCCTGCATTCCAGACTCGGCGAACTATTAATCATTCCTCACCTGGGCAAATCGTCTTTCACAGCTGTAAACCCCAAGGAATACTGCCCTTGCCGGATGTGGGAGGCTGAATAAGAGCTTCCAAAGCTATCCAGGTCCTAATCCCTGGAACTTGTAAATGTTAAATTATAAAGCAAAAGGGACTTGCAGCTGTAATTAAGTATTATGAGTCGGAGAAATCACCTTAGATGAGCCACATGGGCCCTAAAAGCAGTCACAAGTGGCTTTATAAGAAATGGACAGAGAAAAGATGAAGTAGGAGATGTGCTGTCAGAGGCAAGAGGCTGGAGTGGTTTGAAAAAGAGATCACAAGCCAAGGAAAGTGGAGAGCCTCCCAAAGCTAGAAGAGGTAAGGAAATTTTCTCCTCCAGAGCCTCCAGAAAAACCAGCCCTACAGACACCTTGACTTTAGCCCTTGGGCTGATTCAGAACTTCTGTCTTCCAAAGCTGTAAGAGAATCTATTTTTGTTGTTGTTTCAAACCACTACGATGGTGGTAATTTGTTACAGTAGCCTTCGGAAACTAAGACAACAGGGAATTTCCTAGCCATCTTTCAAGAGCCAGATTTCCTGCCATCTCCTTTGTGAAGCTTTCCATCATTTTCTTGTATAGGACCCTGTCTCCTTATTCAGTTATCCTGGAAAAATCTGCCCTTCTCTAGTGCTTAGCTCACCAGGCTGGATTTTTTTTTTTTCAAACTTCTTATTTCCTATCAGTTATAATCTCACAGGAAGTTGCAAAAATAGTAGCATGTACCTTTCTCTCAACTTCCTCCAATGCTAACATCTTACATGACTGTAGTACAGTAACAAAACCTGGAAACTGACATTGGTACAATACTGCTAACTGGATTACACACTTTCTTCAGTTTTCACCAACTGTGACTGGGTTTGATTATTTTTTACACTAGATTGTGGGCTCTTCAAAGTCAGGGACCCTTTATCTCATTCATCTTTATATTCATGACGCCTAAGGAACACTAGGAGCTCAATAAATGTTTTTGGAATGAATGAGATAAAATAAGAAGAGAGGAGAGAGGCAAGAGAGATAAGATTAAATAAATTTGGGCTCATTTGCTCCTATTATTTAAACAACTACTGGTGTATCTTTGAGTTGAGGACAGGATATAAATGGAACAATAAGCTTTAATGACATTAAAATTTTAGTGAAATTTAAATTCTATATTTTGACTTCTCGCTCTATATCTTCATATTTCAAAAATTTGAGAATACATGCATTTTCAGTACACATGCCATACATCACTGCAATTAATTTCTTCCAAACAACCATTTACCCGTTCAGATGTTGAGAACTTAACTAGTATTTTGGTTAGGATTTAATAGCTAAAAATAATAATACAAGTTTTGCCTAGTACATAATTTTCTTACTAAGCCTCACACCCACAAAAAATTCCATATTCATAGACAGTTGCATTAGTGAGAGTCTGAGAATAAGGTGGTGCATTTGAAAGGCTTCTTGATGAAACTTGGGCAATGCATGGTCTTCTATGGCCACAGTTGGAAAATGAAACATTTCTATTTGGCAATTTAAAGTCAATTATATGTTTAATTTCCCAGTCAAGCTACATTTGCGTGTTTTAAATGATGTGTAAGTCCTTCCATAAGGCAGAAGAGCTCAGACACAGGTCACCAAAGATCAGGTTATCTGATCCTCGGAGAAACGCCAGGAAAGAGAGCAGAAACATCAGCTCTGTCCTCAGCCATAGTTGGTCTTGTTCCATAGATCAAGTCAGAGGACTCTTGGAAGAAAAGGGAAGAGGGGTGACATCCCATAATCTGCCTACTTTGCACTGGTTACTTTAAACATAACCTTGCATTGTAGGGCTTGTAGCTCCAATTTTATAGATAAAGGAGCTGAAGCTCAAATGAAGCAATTTGTCCAAGTCAAAAACCTATCAAGTGACAGAATTTGAGTTTATCCTAGTTTGACCTCTAACCCCATACTCTTTCTTCTAGAGTTGATTCATTTCTGCAAAAGCAGTGGTTTTCTACTTTCATTGCACATTAGAATTACCTGGTTAACTTCCCAAATTGCCAAAGCCCAGGATGTACCACTAGGGGTGGGACTCAGGCTTCTGTATTTTTTAAAGCTCTCTGGGGGATTCCCATAGGCAGGAGAGTCTGAGAATGATGGAGACACATTAAAATAGGCTGAATGGAAGGCTGCCCAGATGGTCTGATTTAAGAAGCATGAAAGGACTCCATGCCTAGTAATTTCTCCCCAAGTGGCTGTCTATCTTGCCTAATATTCCTATCATTTGCATCATTTCTCTGGGTAAAGATATCTATTCTCCAGAAGGCCACTGCTAAAATGCAAATAAATCACCTAATAGGAGAAATGCATTAATATATTATTGTCCAAGCCTGGATTACACACGTTGGAGAAAGTCATACAAAGCTCTCTCATTAACTTGGCCTCAGACATCGACCTGGAAAAGCTCATTTGTTAGTATTTGAGATCAGACCTTTCTACTCTGTCCCCTGTCCCCCAGTAAAAGTCTCCAGATGCTGAAACACTGGACTCAGATGTAGAATTACAGTCTTGAATGCAGGTTCAAAATATAAATGGCACAAAAACTTGACTTCAAAATAACCCATGTGGAGGGGGGGGTATAACTCAAGTGGTAGAGTGGATGCTTAGCATGCAGGATACAATCCCCAGTACTTCCTTTACGAATAAAATAAATTAGTAAGCCTAATTACCTCCCCCAACCAAAAAAAATAAATAAATAAACAAAAACAAACAAAAAAAGAAAAAAGAAAAGCAAGAACAAAATAACCCATGTGGAAAAAATTCTTAAATATACTTTAAGCTGTATATGGACCAATTATGACCTGGTTGATAAAAATGCTGATAAAATATTAGAGTAGAATAAATAAATGCTGATGAAATAATAGAATAGAATAAATACATAGGGTAAAAAAATAGAAGTAACACATTCAGGTAGACTGTTTAATAATATTAAGAGATTTTTCCATGATATACAATGATACCCCCAAGGCCAGTGACTGAGTCTTATTCTTTTTCATTTTCTCAGCATCTCTCTTAATAATAAATATTACTAAAACCACTCTTGTGACATCCTTTGCTAACTGGTTGTATTTTCTTGAAAATTTTCCAATTCAAATTTGCCAAGAGAAATAAATTGCTTGGCAGAAGCTGAATAACAATGTTTCAGGGATGGGGACATCTGATTTGGGTAGCAGGTTAGACTAGATCATCTTGTTTCAACGGAAGATTCCATGATTCTCAGATTCCTATAATTCATGACTGGACTGAAGTTAGTAAGCAGAGAGTACAATCTTGAAGTAATGGGAGCAAAGGAGGTATATTTTTACTGGACTAGGTAGATGTTTAGCAAACATTTCATAATGCTGATAGAGTCTGTGGGTCAGGAATTCAGAAAAGACACAGTGGTTAATTGCTCTCCTCTATTCTCTGATATCTGGGGATTCAGCTGGGATCATTCAGACAGCTGGGGAGTAAGAAGAGTTAAGATTCAGAGATCAACTTCTAAGGCAGCTTGTTCTCGCATGCATATGGAACCTGGGAAGGGGTCTCTAAAGGACAAGATCAGATGGGACTGTCCACAAGATCACCTATGTGTAGTCTAGCCAACACGGAAGTCACAGAGTACTTGGATATTTTAGATGGCCTTTCAGGGCTTTAAGGCAAGTGTTCCCAGATCACAAGGCAGAAGTTAGATAGCCATTTATGACTTCTGCTGTAATCTGTTGGTTGAAGCAGCTACAAATCTGCCCAAATTTAAGGGGAAGGGTCATAAATCTCACTTCTCAATAGAAATGGAGTCAAAGGATTTACAGCCATCTTTTTAAAAACATCACAGTAACAGTAATATTCCTTCTGAGGATAACCAGGAAAAAAAATTTTTTTTAAGTAGCAGCTCTTAAAGAACTGCTGATGTAAACAACATTTAAAAGGTTAAGATGCCAGAGAAAAGAGACATTGAGCTGATATCTTACAACCACATTTTCCCCTCAGGGCATTTGTTGATTCTTAGGAGCAGAAGCCAAGAACCCACCCAGAAGGCCAAGTCATATAGCTTCTGTTAAGAAGCAGAGAGGCCAGTGGAAACTTTGGCAATCTCACAGGGCAAACAGAGTGAAAAATTAGAATCTGGGGCTGCCATGACAGTCAGAATTTGGTGGGGAGCAAGTTTCTGCCGAGAAGAGAGACCTAGGGAAGTGAGCCTAAGTCTCTGCCTATTTTCCCTTAGATATTTGCTGACTTTACAGAAAGGAGGATGGTACTCATGTGTTTTTCACTCTCAGTGCTGGGAAGATCAAAAAGAAGTGATTCTTGGGACCTACCATTGGGAAGGGGCCCTAATAAGCACAACAGACTATTGATTGAAAAACTCTGAGGGTGACACTCCAGGAGCATAAACAAAATAGAAGTACATAGAAGTGTGGAAAACTGTAGTCCAGCCTGGAGCCAGTCCAGTGCTGGTTTAGACTGAAGCTGTCTGCTACTACTCCATCTGCTTACCAGAGGATAAAATAAACTCTTTGTGGAAGAATATAGCATCAAGAGCCTCTAACACATATCATAAAGGATGTCTGTCCACTGGCAAAATATTACCAGGTGTGACAAGAAAAAGAAACAAGAGAAAAGCTGACAATAGAAACAGACCTGCAGATGACCCACTTTTCAGCGTTACTAGAAATGAACTTTAACGTGACCGTCATTGATATGTTCAAGAGAAAGGGGTCAAGATAGAGAATTTCACTAGGTAGCTGGCCTTTAGTTTTTAAAATGAAATGTAAATTATAGAATTAAAATGTAGTAGTAGAAATTAAGACCTCAATAGATGAGTTTACTATCAGATCAGACATAGAAGAAAAGCTGATTAATAAATTGGAAGGCCAATTGGTAGGAAGTATCCAGGCTGAAGCCCAGAGAGCTAAAAGGATAGAAAATAGAAATAAGCACAAAGACACATGGGACACGGTGAGAAGAAAGGAGAAAAGAAAAATGAAAGAAAAAATATTGAAGTGTTAAAAGTAATCATTATCTAAGACTCATAGAAGATGTTGACCACAAGAAGCCTTATGAAACCCTAGGAACATATATGGACAAACAAACAGAAAACCTCTCACCTAAGCTCAGAATATAAAGTTTCTGAGAAAACAAAGAAGAAATCTAAAAGCAGTCAGAGATTTTATATATATATATAGTGTATTTTCATAATTATATTCTGTATATATTAAAGATTATATATGTAAAATAATATATAATAATATATTCATTATATATTATAATATAATGCATTTATGATAACATAATTTGTAATAATGTAAAATAGTTTCATTAAAACTGACAGGTTTCTCTTCAACAGACATGATGAAAGTCAGAAGGCAGTGGGAAAGCATCTTTAAAGTACTGAAAAAAAATGCCAGTGCATAATTTTATGCTAAGTAAAAATATTCTTCAGAACTGAAGGCCAAATAAAGATGCTTCTGGACGAACAAAAATTGAGTGAATTCATCACTAGGAAGCCGACACTAAAAGAAATACCAAAGTGCAGATGGAAAATGATCCCAGAAGGAGACACGAAAATATAGGAAGCAATGAACAGTGAAGTCAAGGTTAAGTAAGTGAATAAATATAAGTGAACATCAAACAGACAAAACAGTATGTGTGTATGTGTGGGTTACAAAATACACAGGATGAAAATGCACGGTAATAACAGTAACAAAAAAGTCAGAAAGGGTATATGGAATTGAAGCTGTCTATAGTCCCTGTGTTACCTGTGAAGTGCTGAAAGTACTTACATTAAGTTGAAATAAATCAAGATACGTTATACGATGTATGTTAGTAAAAGAATGGATAACTGATCAGCTTATAAAGAGGGAAAACACAGACAACAAATATCCAAAATTGGTCAAGAAACAAGAGAGAAAAGAGGATAAAGCAAGCGAGACAAACAGAAAATAAGTAGATACAAACCTGAGAATAAATATAAACCCAAGTTTTTTTTAATACTCCAATTTAAAAATAAAAATTGTCAAATTTGATAAAACATAATAAAATCCAACTAAATACAGCTTAGGCTTGCAATGAAAGGACACAGCGAGCATGAATGGGAATGATGAGAAAAGCTGTGCTGTGCTAATCAGATAAAATACTAGTCTGAAGGGATTTAGAGACCATTTGTCCTCCAAGATGAGTCGTTCTTCCCCTTTAGCGACCATGATGCTGACGCCCAGATTGGCAGCAAGTCATCGAGGACAAGGACTCCCTGGGCTTCTGATTCCCAGTTCTGTCATTTTCATGCACCACCATGAAATGGAAATTGTTGTACTTTTCATCACTTCTCATTGAATCCCAAGTCAGAATGCCATGCTCCTATAAGTAGAGCCTGTTTATGATGAGCTGTGTTTTGGGAGAACAGAGCCCTGAGAATATATTTCTGAAATGGTTTCCTCCGTGGAAGCTGGGAGAGACTTTTGATTTGTGTAGTATGATTTGTAATCACTGCTGCCCAGCTCAGAGGATGGATGTGTGAGGAGCAAGAGATTCCTTTTCATGCTTCATTTTTTTTTTTTCCTCATTCCCTTTTCACTCTCTTCCCCATCAAAGATTTATGGCTGGGGAAAAGATAAAAGAAAAACAAATGCAAACTCCAAGCCAAGAGAGTCTTCTTGACTATATTTCAGCTCTCCTAACAAATTGCCTGATCAAGTTCACCTGGCTCAGTCAACAAATCAGATGGGAAATTTTAACCCATTGTCCACCAGCACACATTGCGGATAGATGCTCTTTATTGGTTAGCATGATCATGTAGTAAAATTAGCTATGAGTTATTATACAAAGAGAAAAGACTCACACTAACTGTAGCACATGAGGCTTTAGTGTGGTTATCCATTTAAAACAATCACAGCAAAGCTACCTTATCTCTAAAGCTGAAAAGATAGTGGCATAACTTAAGCCCCTGACTTGGTCTCTCTGCTTTTAACTTGTCTCACTGCCCTCATCTACATTCCCTGACAGATCTGACCAGCAGCCTCAGGTTTGCCCCCGTTTCTGGGTTAATTGGAAGTAGCACAGGAAGCGTGTAGAGCCTGAGGCTTTAGAATGGGTTAGATGGTCAACCAGGCTCACTAGCTTTCCTGGCAGAGAGAGCCCAAGATGTGTTTAAAGCCTCTGAGTAATAACATTGCCCCCAACCAAGGCCATAGATTCAGGCGCTTAGTCTGTTGAAACTGCAGTAACAAAATATCACAGACTGGGTGGTTTATAAACAATAAAAACTTACTGCTCACAGTTCTGGAGGCTGGGAAGTCCAAGATCAAGGCACAGGCAGATTCAGTGTCTGATGAGAACCTGCTTCCTGATTCCCAGATGGCCGTCTTTGCAGAAGGAGCCAGAGAGCTCTCCGGGGGTCACCTTTGTAAGAGCACTAATCCCATTCATGAAGGTTCCACCTCATGACCTACCTCCCAAAGGCTCCACCTCTGAATACTATCACATTGGGTGTTAGGATTTAGCATATAAATCTTTCAGCCCATAGCAGGTACTCACAATTATACCCCTTTCCACAGGCTTCTGCACTAATGTAATGGCCAACATTCTTTAAATTCTTTCCATGTGCTCAATATCTTAAATGGATTATTTCATTTAATCTTCATAACAACCATATGAGGTAAGTACTGTTGTTATTACCACTTTAGAGATGAGGATACTAATTTTTAATGGGATTAAGCAATGGAAAAGCCAATCACCCAGTAAATGGCAGAGACGGAATTTGAATTGGGCAATCTGGCTTCAGCACCCACAGGGTTAAAACTACACTCCCCAGCACTCCATCTGCCCCTGGGACCAGGACCCTAGCTCGGCTCTTACCTGACTGGATCTCTGATAGCCCACTGAGCTCTTTCGTCTTAGAACTCCAACCTGAGACAGGGGTCTTTCTGCATCCAGTACAATCTCAAAAACCAGGAAAGAATTCTACCTTCACTGGCAGTTACAACATCCTGCCTGATGTTTTCAACTCTGGACCCTTTCAAACAATTCCCTAACTGCTTCTAAGCTTACAGCATCCCTTGACACTGTGTTTCAAACTGTGTAACCCCTTGTGTGGGTACCAGTTGCCAAAGCTCAGTGTCAGGGTCCTCCAGAAAAATTAGTCAGGGTCCTCCAGAGAAATGGAACCCAAAAGAGATTATCTGTCTGTCTGTCTATCTATCTATCTATCTATCTATGTCTACTATCTATCTCTCATCTATCTAGCTATCATGGGATTTAATTTAAGGAATTAGTTCACGTGATTATGGAGACTGAGAAGCCCCATGATCTGCCATCTGCAAGCTGGGGCATCTGGAACGCTGATAGCGTAAATTCCAGTCTGAGCTTGAGAGCCTGAGAACCAGGAGTGTCGACAGTCCAACTCCCAGGCAAAAGCAGAAGAAGTACAGTGTCTCAGCTCAGTCAGGCAGAAAGAGAGAATTAAACCTTCCTCTGCGCTTTTGCTCTATTCAGGCCCTCAGTGGGCTGGACGATGCCCACCCATGCTGGGAAGAGCAGTCTTCTTTGCTCAGTCTACCAATTCAAATGCTTTTTCCTGAAACGCTTTCAGAGACACACTCAGAAATACCATTGAACCGTATACCTGGGCATCTCCTAACCCAGTCAAGTCAACATAAAATCAGCCATCACAGCTGACCAGCCGGTCGTATCTGGCAGGTCCTGGAGTTTTGCTAACCCCAGTAGAAACTTCGGTTCTCCCAGTCCCAGCATGCCTTGCTCCCGAGGGTGCTCCTGCTATCCCAGTAGGCGGACCCATGGAACTGTTTAACTGGAGCATATAATCATTTCACAGCAAACACCTAATAAGGCGCTCCCAAGAGGATCAGCCTGTCAGACCTCTACTTCAGGCTGCCCTATGCTGCCAGGTAGAATTATGAACTGTTGCTGTTTTCTCTGGTTTTCAGTGAGTTCTTATGCCATTATAAATCACTTAAATGATTTTCAGATTTCATTTCTTTTTTTTTCCCCTTGATGACATATTTCTTCCTTCCTTATATTATTATTATTATTATTATTATTATTACTATTATTTTTTTCAAATAAAACGTCTTAGACTGAGCTAGAAAAGCCACTTAAAATTAAACCCCCACAAAACAGAATAAATGAGAAGCATAGATTTCCCTCAGTGACCCTTTTGTCATTCCCTGTGCATTAAGCAACTGTGCATTAAGCTTAATAACTTTGGGCTAATGTTCAAAAGGGACAATGGATGCCTTGGAAGTGACACTGTGAATATTGAAGTCCAAAGGGTAAAGAGAATGATGAGGAAGCAGCCTCGTAAAAGGGAAATGAGGGTGTTAGTCTAGATGATCACCAGGGTCCCTTAGAGTTGTAAAACTCTAAATGGTCAGCGGGGACAGTCAAAAAATAGTGGGTGAAAGGGTGAAGGTAATCATTAAGCACCACATTTGGCCCCAATAATTTATCTGCCTCTTATTGATCTAAATGAATATACTGCTGTTAATATTCCAGAAATAATTTTCAGAGGGTCCCTTGAAACTCTGTTATAGATTTCAGTACCATGGAAAGACTATGAGTTATTTTCTGGCCAGTTACCCATAAAAGTGAGAGCTAATATCAGCTGAGACTCTTGGTTGTAAAGCTTAGAAGCAAACACTCACTTCTTAGCAAAATGGAATATATCAGAAGGAGAGGCAAGTTCACAGCATCGAGGAGGGGCTGCAGGACCTCAGTTAGGAGGACCAGGATGGGTGGGGGAGGCTCTTGGAGCTGGAGAGGAAAGTGCACATCTCCTCCCCGGGCTGCCTCTGCGGCTCTGATGAGCATTACCTCTCAGAACAGGCGTCCGAATGGCACCTTGGTCACGTGACTGTCTCCTAGTCGTGCCGGGGGCCTGAAAGGGAATGATCAACCTTCTAGGCTTCTATAGTGGAATGTGGGTGAGAATAGCCCTCCCATTAAACTGACATTCAAAGAGGACGTCCACCTAAAAGGAAACTGTGGAAGAGAATGACTGAAGGCCAGACAGCCAAGAAAGAGTGACTGCTACAATAATAATACATTATAATAAGGTGTACACACTAAGGATGTCACTCTGTGGTGTGTATATATAGTGTATTTAAAATAGCGTGAGCTTTAGGGTCCGGCAGACTTGATTGAAAGCCTGGTCCTGCCACTTTCTAGCTATGGGACCTGGAAGACGCTCTTTAGCTCTCGGCTCCTCGGAGGATTCTGCCTGCTACGGTTAATACGGGAATAAGGGCATGATCCATGCAAAACCTGGCACACAATAGGATTTATTTTATTTTTCTTAAAGGAAGTTATGTTTCTCATTTTGAATCTTAAAGGGCTTATAGTCTATCAAATCTAGCAAGACTTTTCTAAAAAACTAAGAGTCTTTGAAATGAGAAAATAACACAAAACGTAGTAATTAGTAGCCTGCAGGTTAAGTAGTGTTCCGCAAACAGGAAACTTATAGCGGGATCTGGGAGGAAGGCCCTTTTTCTCAGCAGTTGTACAAAACAGGGAAGTATCTTTTGCCTGGATAATTGGATGTCTCTCCTCTAGATTGAGAAATTAGATCACTTCCCCCACCCCATACTTTGCTTTTCCATTTAGGATTCTGACATGTCCCCGAATTTTGCAAGTACATTTGCTTAGAATAAATACCATCATCATAAAGGACCGGTTTCTTAATTTCTTTTCATGCTAAGTTAGCAGGAAAGATCAAAGTCCTTTCGTCTTATGACTGAACTGCTCAAGCATCTAAAAATGCCTTTAGGACTTCAGAGAGGAGCCACCACAGTGTATGACACTTACATTCTTTTTATAGACTTACAGGTCTGCTCAGCTTTTTTATTTTAACCTAATGCAGCTAGCTACTGCCTCATACGGCAAATGAAACAAAGAGGTCTGCTTTCATGAGCCACAGTTTCTTAACTAAATGTGCTCAGCCCACTGTGCAATAGGTTTTTTTCCCCTAGCAGAACGATGCTTTTGACCTACATGTATTTTTTTTTTAATTTCAGGGTCTTTAAAAAATTATCCAGTATTAACTTCAGTTTAGCAAGAATAAAATTGACATTTTAAAACTGGATTTTAGGATACAGATTAAAGCTTCTGATGTACACTGGTGAGCTGAGTCAACTTCATTAAATTCTCAAAGACCTGTCATCCTCCAAAGCTAACCATGTAAAAAAGCCAAATATTAATAGAAAATCCCTAACTTTAGGTAAGTGATGTCAGAAATGTCAAATAGAGAAAACATAACTTCACAGATACGTTCCCTACAAGAATCACACAAAGACTTGGTTGTGAGCATGTCACTTATAGTAGAGAAAAATTGAAAGCAACCAAAATGTCCAGCTTTAGGGGATTAAATAGATAAAATGAGGTCTAGTCTTATAAAAGAAAATCTTATCATAGGAAAGAAAATGAGAAAAAAAATTTAATGACATGGAAAGATGCTTGTAAAATACTAACTGATATAGGTAAAGTGTAAAACAGTATATTCAGTATGATCTTAATTCTGTAAATATACACACACACACAGAGACACAACAAGTGCAGAGTTTTTTTTCCTAGATGATGAGATAATGGTTGGTTTTTATTTTCTTTCTTTTGGAGAGCTGTGTTTCCTAAATTTACAGCAAAGAGAACAGTACATTATTTTACATAGAAATAAAATATTATTGATATTACTTTGTTTTCAGACTTAGTTTCCATTCTCAAACCTATATCAAATATTGGAATTTCAAAGTCACGGTAAACGGATGAATATTAGGCTTACAAATTGTGAATGTGCTCTCTTCCTCCACTTAAAAGTTTTTAACTCCATCTCTAAAGGTAATTATTTGGCTAGATAGTGCTAAAAGGAAATTTTCTTTCCTGGTTTAGTTTCAGTTATATCCTTAATCAAGGTGCTTAATTAATGCTCAAATATGTGGGCATCACCACTAAAATTACTAGTCAGTAACCCCAAACAGATGTTACTGTTCCCAATATATTCCCAGTATATATAAGATTAATTGAATTCTCCCAATGTCCAAAGGGCTAGTTAGTAGCTATTCTAGTTCTGGGGGAAAGTCTGAGTCTATTTCTTCCATAGTTCCTACACTGGTGATTTGTTCCTGGCAAGAGGACAGAAGTCTTGAATTTTCACCCCAAAATGGAACCATTCTTTGGAAATATAACATGCTGGTGAAGTGAATGGGTCTGGAGTCAGAATGCCTGGGTTTGAACTTCAGTTCCTCCACCAACTAACAAGCTGTGGGGCCTTGGGCCAGTTATTTAACCTCTTTATGTTTCAGCTTCTTCGTCCATAAGAGGGGAAAATATTGGTGCTTTCCCTACGGGGTTGTTGCAAAGATTGATTGAATTAATACACAAGGAGTTTAAAGCAGTGGCACAGAGTGAGCGCTTTATAAAATCAAAGGCATGCTGGCCATTCTCCGTCGGTACTCCCTAGCCCCTCATAAATCCACCCTCACACCTCTCTGCTTGCCCTAGGCCCCAGGACCTGCTCTCTATATACCGCATTCCCCAGAGTCTCTCACCTCTGACTTCTAGTTGGGCTGTAGGAGACAGAGGATCCAGGATTTATTCCTCCCTAACTCCACCCTCCCTCGAAGGTCCTGGCAGTGGCTGTGTCCTTCTATGGCTCCAGCTCCCGATGGCAGCCCCTCCTCCAGGGCACCCATCTTTATGAGATTTCTCTACCCTATTCCCTTTCCTTGCTTTCCCAGACCTAAGGGTAGTCACAGCTTCTCACTGCTGCTAATTCCTGGATGCCTCACTGTGCTTTGCTTGTTCCCTTAAGCCTGCCCACACCTCTGTAAATAGTCTCTTCCTTAAACACCATTTAGTTCATCCCTTTTGAATGAGCCAAGTGCTTCCTGCTGGACCCCTGACTGACAGAACTGCCCACTATTAATACACATGCCCTCTTGCTCGTAATAGTATTGCAGTCAGAAGAGATTGTCAAGCACAAAGGTAATCATTTTCTTGGGCATGCAAGGCACCAGACAACTTTCAGATTTTTCTGAATTATGAATGCCTCAGGTTTGCTAAACCATCTGAGAATCATACAGGTGAGATCTGAAAGATGGAATTTGCAGCTGCTGTTTTATTTGTGCATCAGGGAATCTGCTGCTTAGAAAGCACACTCAACTTTGGTTTCTTTTAAGATTCTTATCTATGTTTTCATTTTCTTTGTCCAAAAAAGCCCTGGAAAAAAGTGCTGGTTGTGATTTCTATTAACTTTATACCAGGCTCTATCTCTGAGCTATTCATTCATTCATTTATTCTTCAAATATACATTGAGGGCCTGCTCTGTGCCAGAGGAGGACTCTGCTGGAGGAAAGCATCATAAGCAGAAAACAGAGGCAGTCTCAGTCCCTGTGGAACTGCAATTTCTAATTTGGGGAAGGAAAATTTAATTCTGTAGTTGCACACACAGACACAAAAATGTAGAATTATATCTGTGACAAGCATTATGAAGGGAGGAACAAGATGCCAGGAGGATCTTTGGTAGGGAGATTTGGTAGAGAGAATCTTTGGTCAGGAGATCAGTGAAATCCTCCCTAAGATGGTGATATGATCTGAGACCTGAAGAATAAGAAAGCATTGATAAGGGAGAGAATTTCAAAAAGAGGAAAGCGCATGTGCCAAGGCCCTGTGGTGGGTGGTGGTCAAAGTGGGACCTGGTCAGGAGAGAAGGCCAGTATGGCTGGAGCACAGAGAAGCAGGGGGAGAGGGGATATATGGTGAGGCTGGGAGGAAGCTGAAGCCTGGACAAGACAGAGCCTTTGAGGCCATTACAATAGTTGGTTTATCCTTAAAGCAACAAGAGACCATTAGAGGATTTTAAGCAGAGAATTGTCTGATTGGGCTTGAGTTTTCCAAAGATCATTTTGTCTCCACAGACGTTATTCCTCTAAACTCCAGGATTCTAGACAAAAAAAAAAAAAAAAAAAAAAAAAGTTGAAATAAGACTAGAGAATATTCACTACTTTCTTTGCAGGGGATTAGATTGGAACTGAATTAATTTATCCTAATCAAAAGAATTCTTCTCAAGGCCTCATCAGTGACAGGTGATTTCAAGCTGTGATCGTTATATGTGTCTGTTTCTAATCAATCCCTGGTACTACATTTCAGCAAGTCAACACTGCTACTTATTTTTGTAACTTTCTGGTAATTTTCATGTCACAGCTGTCACTGGGCTCCCTGCTGGACCCAAGTACACATAACTAATTAATCAATCAATCAAGAAGGAGAGAAAGTCATGCCTGATGCTGCAATGAGAATCTTTGCTTGCTAAACCCAATGACTAGTTTGGAGTGGGATAAAAAAGGTCTCCTTAATGGGAGGCAGAGTTTGCAGATTTAAAGATAATTCTTAAGACTAAACTAATGGTCTTTGTAATTTGGAGTGTGTGCACTGCTGTTGTCTGGCTGTTTATTCCACATTATCAAGGGAAACAGATCTATGGCTGGAGTCACCACTGCTCCCATTTGTCATCAACGTGGAGGGAGGTGGGAGGCAGAGAAAGAGAATGGAAGGTAGAGTTCCTGGGTCTGGAATCAGAAGAGCTGGCTTCTATCTCTAATACACTGACTGTGTAACCTTGGGCAAGCCATTTGACTTCATAGGGCCTTATTTCTTCATCTATGAAAATTAGATCTGTTGAAAGTAAAGAGATGCCATCGAGGGAAGCCCATCAGTAGTTCAGGTGCAGACTCAGGATGTGTGCAGACTTGCATTTCCCTGGACTTCTAGGTCCAGAAGGTTGACTCCATTTACCCACAGCTGACCATATATTTATTAAAGCTGGCTGCTCTATCTTTTTAGTGACCAGGAGGAATCGCAAAGAAGGTTCACCTGGCATATGTTATTAATCAAGTGAGGTCTGAGTCTTCTGCTACAAATCCTAAACCTCAGTGGTGTATCCAATACAGGTATACCTTGTTCATGTAAAATCCTGTGCACATGAGGCATCTATCTCTCCTCTTTAAGCTATGCATCCTGGGACACATGACCTCCAAGTATGCTGCAGTGAAAGAGGCGTAGATAGAGGATCATATTAGCTTTTGATTGCTCTAGGCAATTAAAATTAAGTGAAGTCACACTACATCACTTCCACTCTCTGTCCATTGGGTGGAACTAGCCATATGGCCCTAGTCTTTCCAAGGGAAGTTGAGAAAGGTAGAACACATGGAATATAAATGAGCACTGTTATACAACAACTACAGTCGATTTGAAAGGAAATATCTGGGGACTTCTTGGGAAGGGTTCTGAGATCTGGTCCAAATTCAGCAGGACAAAATGGCAAGCATAAGCATAAGATACTTTGGCATATTGTTTGGAAACATATTTCTCCTTTAGCCAGAATACCCTTTTTTCTCTTTTCAATGTCTCTGAGAAACGGAATTAATCAGGAAAAGGTTGACTGGTATGGATTTAAAGAAAAGGAAATTAGAAAATCTTCAGAATATTTCAACCAGGCTAGGAGAAAGCTAGTAAATGAGTAGCTACTTGAGAGTTAGATAGAATTCTTAACTTGCCTCAACAGATACTCACAAGTAGACTATGGGATTTCTGGGGAACTTAATAGTGGTTTAGATTGTGCATGCCTGTAAAAACATAAATTTCAGCTACTGTCGCCACACATGGAGCTAAGAGTGTCTGTAACCCAAAGCACATAAGGTAGAGGAGAGGAAATAGCTTCTTCCCTGGGTCAGCATTCCCAGTCCTGCTCACTAATCTGGCTGCTGCTCACCTTCCCAACCCACTTATTTTGCTTCTTGAACTTGATCGATTGCAAATCCAGACCTGTGGCACCAATTACATTTCCTGTGAAGAGCTTGCTTACCAATCTGAGACAATGTGTCCCATCATTTCCTTGATCTGGTGTTACCCTGGAGAGAGGAGAAGACATTTTCCAGCTCTGACGTTAGGGGTATGCCCACAGGCGTCAGTTTTCTCCGTTGTAAAATGCATGCACTGCATCAACACATTGTTTCCCAGATTCTTAGTATGCAATTCACTTGTGGCAGTTATGTTCATTTAAATAACAGGGCACACAACACATGACTTTACAAAAATAAAACAAAAGACAGAGGGAAAAGGGGGAGATTAGAGGGGAAGTTCTAGGTAAACAATAATTCCTACCATTTGTATTTGTTAAAAATATGTGGGGACGTCCTATCCTAAGCACGCTCCAAATCTGAGCATATCTTCCCTATGAGTTGTGACAGTTGCAAGTGGGGAGACTGAGGAAGCAGATGTCAGGGGGAGACACCAGGATTTGAACCCAAGTGCGTCTGATATCAGAGCCCACACTGTCTTTTATTCACTCAGCAATATCCCCCCAAAGTGCTGAAAGAAGATGGCAGAAAAAAATCACAGTGAAAGCAACTGAAAATTAAAATGGGTAAGGGGACAGTGGCACCCAGAGGTGGGTAACGACCAAAAAAGAGAAAAAGAACATTCCCTGTGGCCTGAATGGATGAAATAGATTGAAAAATTCTCTCAGCCAGGAGGTGTTTGAATGACAGGTTTCTCCTCAAATCTGAAGGGCAAATGGGATAATGGATTTGAGAACCTTCGAGAATGTGCACCAAGATAAGGGAGATGATCGGATGGTTTTGGAGCTTTGGAGAACACAGCAGAAGCCCTTTAGCCTAAGCGAGCAGCGCAGGGAGGAAGGCAGGCACCTCAGCCAGTGGCCACAGAAAACATTTCGTGGCAAGCAAAGCACTGGAGAGAGACAGTGATGGAGAAAGAAGGCCGACTGAGGACCTTTCCAGTGTCTTCCCTTAGAATGTCCATGAGCACATTTTCAACCTAAAAATTTCAGTCCTTGTCTCCACCCATTCCCGCTGCAAACTGCTCCTGGGGGTTGAAAAACCAGACCCTGGTGTCCAACTCTGTTTCAGGGAAGTCCCAGACTAAACGCCGAGGTTTCTACATCCTTTCAGAAGAATTAGCCATGCTCTTAATTGCTTCAGACAACTTCAGACAATGATAGAAAAATAGAGGCAGTTTATCAGAAAGGAAAGCTCCTTCTTGAAATCGCAAGGAATTTTCTTTTTTTCTCCCTTCAAGTTCCTTATCTCAAGAGGAAAGAAAAAGCTGAATGAAATGAGTTGGAAAGAAACAGGAAAAGCAGCTCTTCTATAACATGGAGGTTGTGACAGTGTTTCCAGCCAATGAAAAATGTTACATATACACCAGTCTTCTAAGATGCTAAGCCCAAGTGGCTGCAAATTAATTGAAAAATATCCTGGATAACCTGAGTTCCAGTGAGCACGTTAGGTCTCTTCGGAACAAAGGCAGGGAGAGAGCTTTTGTTTGGTTGCCAGTACAGGTGACCTTGTGGAAAGCACACTATAAATTGCTGTAATTGTGGGATGATAAGCCAGGTTGATAGATTTCTGTCACTCTCCCACCGTAAAAAATGGGCTCACCTTCTCGAAGCCTGCAGAGGCATATACATCAAAAAGCACATCGTTGCTCCCGCATCAAGAGAGGTTTCTCTGCACATTTACAAACATCCAGGAGAGGTATCCACATTTCACCCATCCACAAGAACTCACCTTGCTTTCAATATCATTTCTGAATCTTTTTTTTTTTTGAAATATTATTTTGTTCCTCTTTTCTTTCTAGATATGTACGTGACTTAAGACAATGATGTCTAGGTATGATTAGGAAACAGTGGTGGTGGGAAAATAACCCTTACTGCTTATTTCACCTTCTTTGTTTTTCAGATCAGACAGTCATCGAACAGGAAGATGGAAGGTGGGTGTGGATAGATCATTTGATAGGAACGAGCCAGGAAGACCAAAATAGTCCTTCCCACAAGCTCCGCTACTCTAACAGAAAGCAAAGAGTCGGGGAGGAGGCAACCCCAGACCCTGCTGTTAACAGAAAGAACATGTCTGTAGAAACTACAGCACTTACTCTGCCCTCTCTGCAGAACACTGCTTTTCCTTTTCCTACTCAGTAGATAGCAATCCTTCTACTGTTTCCTCCAGCCAGTGAGAAGGAAACTCAACAACATGGAAGCTCTTCTGCCTGAAAAACAAGGATTCTGATTTGTGGAAAGGTGCTGGCCTAGAATTCCTAGGAAATGAGCATGTGGCTTACTGTAGGAGGGAAGTGGGTGGATTTTGGAGTCAGATAAACCAACCAGGGCGTGAATCCCAGCTTAACTGTATAACCTGAAGTCTGTTATTCAACGTTAGGCTTCAGGTTCCCTGAGTGTCAAAAGGGAATACCTTGCTGACAAGGTTAAAATGAGGACTAGAGATGACATAGGAAAAGTTATTAGAGTAATGCCCAGTGCAGTAAGTGCCAACTAATGGTAGCTTCCATTCACAAAGGCGTATACAGACGTGTTTCTGCCAGGACTTACTGTGTTACCTGAGAAAGCAGCATGGAAGAGGAGAGAAAGCACTGACTCAAATAGACAAAACAAAACCAAAAACAAACACAGAGAGAGAGAGTCTGGATTCAAATGGCTACACAGAAGCTCTACACTAGCCATGTGGCCTCCAGAAAGTGGCTTAATCTTCCTGGATCTCCTTTTTCTCATTTGTAGAAAGGAGATAACAGCTTCTTTATAGGAACATTGTGAAAAATCAGTGGTATTTATTAAACAAATAAATACATAAGCATAATGCTTGGCACATTGTAGGCATTCGATATATATTTGTTCCTCTCCTTTCCCACCTGAATCACAGTAACAATAAAGAAGCCTATAAAAAGTGTTAGTATTCCTGTTTTTGACATTAATACTATAAATCATATTTACAATGCTTTCTACAGTTTTAAGCTACAATTTACTTTGTACATTTTATTATTTAGGGCTCTCCAGAGAAACAGAACCAATGGGATATACATAGAGAGAGAAAGAAATTGATTTTGAGTAATTGGTTGATGCAGTTATGGAGGCTGGCAAGTCCAAAATCTGTAGGGTGAACCAAAAGACTGAGGACAAACCACTGTTGCTGTTAAAGTCCAAAGGCTGGCAGGCTGAAGCCCCAGGAAGAACTGATGTTGCTGTTCAAGTCTGAAGGCAGTCTGCTGCAGAATTCTCTTTTGTTTGGGGAAAGTCAGTCTATTCAGGCCTTCAACTGATTGGACCAGGCCCACCTTCATTGTAAACAGCAATCTGCTTTACTCAAAGTCCACTGATTTAATTGTAAATTTTATCCCCCACCCAAAACAAAAACAAAAACTTTCACAGAAACATTCTGAATGATGTTTGACCAAATATTTGGTTTTGGTCTCATGACTCAGCCAAGTTAACATATAAAATGAACCACTACGTATGTCAGAAGTCATTTCAAAGGAACTCATAATGGACAACAAATAGAGGCAATGGGCTTGTTAAACCATATTTGAAAAAATAGAAAAGGAGACTTCGGGTGGGGAAATTTCCTCCTTCAACTAGCTCTGGATGTGTGGGGGCTGGGCTGGAGAGAGGATGCCTGGCAGTGACAGGAGTTCAAATTTTCAGCAACTGTTCCACCTCATGAGTGTTTCTGCCCTCTTTGGATCAAAGATGAATGTCTATATCACTAAAGCAGAATGTCCATCACTGGCTCCTCTAAGATGACTCACATTTGTTACTGCCCTTCCAACATGATTCCCAAAACAAATAATAAGTGAGATCTAATGATTCTAGCTTGCAGATAAAGCAGAAGCCTAATCTTCCCTTGGCATGGCATATCCTTTTAAATACGAAAAGTGAGACATGTGACATTTTCTTGTATATATCCTGTGCTGTATACTGCATTTCACATGCACCAGTTGCTTTGAGACTGGCTATAAAATAGCTACGCAAGTTGTTTCTAAAGGCTGTATACTGAAACACCTTTCTAAATGCTCTGCTTAATTTTTTTCCCACATTGTAATTCATTGTTGGCCTTTTCTACAGTGAATTGTTGGAATTAACCAATAAATCAGCAGGAAAAGACATGCCAATTTCTTTCCCAGTTGATAAATTACAGGGTGGGCATGGCATAGTGTTTTATTTTGTGTGTCTCTGTGTGTGTGTGTGTGTGTGTGTGTGTGTGAATGTGAGTGTTATTTTCCTTACCTAAATTTACTTTTTAAGAAATACTGAAATCTTGGAGCCTCTCAATTACTTGCCAGTTTTAATGGGCAACATAAACACAGCATTATATTTTAACACATGTTATAAAAATCTACTTTATCAATTGACAATGGGAAAATAATATTATCCCAGACCTAATCATGTGCAGTTAGCATAGAATGCTTTGCTTTTAGATCTTATACTCAATTTGTGTTTGTTCATCAGGATTTCTCTACCTCCCAGTTTTCAGTTTTCTTAATAATTAATATGTCAATTATGTATTGAAAGAGCAAAAAAAAAATTTCCATTAATCCATATACCTGTAACTGTTGTAAATAATGCTGTCATAGTCTCTCTTTCCTTAACAGAAGATTGGTGTGGTAAAAATAGTAGATGTCCCTTGAAGGTGGGGAATATTTAATTATCTACTCTGGTGAAATATGAGAAATGGGCCCTCTGTCCAGTGAGCTGACCATTAAGGCACTCTGACAAATATGAAATGACTATGCTGATCAGTAGTAACTACCCAGGCGGCTTAGCATCCAGACCATCCACATGTACAGCACCCTTCCTTCAATTCATCTCACTACTGTGCAGCAATGTGGGCAGGAAGGCTGTTCAAGCTCACCCAGGGCAACGTGCCTTAAAAGACTGCCTCCTACGTGGTCTGGCCTATCCCTAGAAGGCAGAATTTTCCCTTCACTTTTCTTCTATAGTATATTTATACATGTCAAGTCCTTCATCAATCAAATAAGGGTACAGGTATTTCCAAAGGTTTTTGAGGGGGTGAATTGCAGAGTGACTTATGCAATGATGAGCACAGAATAGGCCTTCAATAGAGGTGTCTTTGTTTTGCAAAGAAAGCAGTAACAAAGGTCTTAGAGAGAACCTTGCAAAACACTTAGAACTAAAAGAGGAGAAAAAGGAAAACTAGTCAACAGAGAAATAAGGCCATGGAAGCTAAAGGAAGTTAACATTCATGAAAGTTTTATGACGCCATCTCCAAGAGCAAATAGAGTCTAGGACAAGATAATCTAAAATGTTCTTTTCTAAAAGTGTTTTTTAAAATATTGTGCCCTGTGCCCATTTGGGAACAACATGTTAATATCAAGGCCAGGTCTTTTAAATAATTCAAACTCCTGACAAGGAGTAAATTATATAAGAGGAAGGCGATCTGGCTGAACAGAAAATCACATGGAAAAAAAAAAACCTAGGAGTTTAATTGAAGGAAATCTCCACATGAAGTGCCAGTGAACTACAGCTGCCAAAACAAACAAACAAAAGAAATCTCAGAAAAATACAGCATGAATTAACAGAGAAAAGATACTGTTAATGAGAGAGGTTAAAGTGATGCACTAACAGATTAAATCTGGATAGTTCTGGCCCATGAGGGGTTAAACTCTTTAGGAAGGACTTGACCAACTCGAGTGTGTCCAGATAAAACCAACCAAAATAATGAGAGTTTCAGAAAAGCATATTAATTGAGAAGTTCAAGAAACAGAGGCCGTTTCTTTAACCTGGGTATCAATAAAAGTCCTAGTAGGAGACAGAATTTAAGTCACATGGCTCACGGACTTAAATGAAGTGGCTGTTTACAGACCTGTGGACAAGGTTAAAGGATTTACAGAGGAGAGGCTATTGGACAGGAGCTGCAATCATGGAAGGACATAAACACAACCAAAAATGTAGGTCAGGAAGGTACAGGAAAGAACTCACTGACCTCTCTTTCCTTCTGACCTCCAGTTTCCCCTGGGTCTTTCCCATTGACCAACCCAAAGGGGAATCAACTGGTAAGAAAGCCCCGCATTGCATTCTGTAGGGTTCAGCTTCCGAGGACTCATACCAGGGCATGTAAGGCAGAGAATGGATCTTGGACAGTATGGGGAAAAGGAAAACCCACAGAGAAAACCCAGCATGCCCCGGAAAATAAGACCTCACATATTTGCAGGGCTGGCCAATGGAACAACAATTATACAATGCCAGTGATCATATTAGAGCCCTACACTGAAGAATATGCCAATGACCCAACCGGTGTGGCAAGGGAAGGCTTGCCGCATAAATTAGTGAGCTGCTTGTTCCTGTGAAATTTGATCAACAGTTGGATGGTTATCTGTTGGTGGGGTAGGGGGGTTGTTGTAAATGGAATTTCTGCCTATGGTTCTTTGTTTCCAAAGATACTATTATTCATAATCTTTTTCCCAATAGCATACTCGTGTTTCATGAAATATTACAATCTGTTACCTTTTTTTCCCTACTTGACTTTTTTGGGGGGGCCTTTTTGATGGCTGATAAGTGGGAACTGATATCTCTTGTTGAACGTTTGATAAATTATGTGGATCCCCGTAAATTCTCAGTCTGGCTTATCTGTGATGTTTGGCTGCCTTCCTCCATTGCTTAGCATATGCAAGAGGCCATTTTTTAAAACAATTATCACTCTCCCAAGGAAGGTCCAACAACTGTATCCATTATTTCATGTTTGTCAGATAAACAAAACTGACTTCTCATTTCTCCTTCAGAAAATGTTTTTTTCCAGTGCAATGTTAGAAGAAAACAGCCATCGTGTCCATGTGGTTTTGTAGCAGAGCTACAGGGATCAGGATGGAGAGAGGCATTGGCTCCCGTCCTGGACCTGTCATAAATTAGCTTTTTTAACTTACTCAAGTCACTTTAGTTCTCTTAATGGGTTGGAATTTGCTGATCCAGGAGGGAAAAGTTCAAGTCTAGGGTTCCAATTCTATGGTAGAATCCCAGACTCTGTGGGGAATTGTCTCTCCCGATTCCCCAATCTCATCATGTTTGACTCCTCTCAGTTCAGGATTTGCTAAAACAAGACAATATCCCTCAATGTACTGAGCTTGTATTATTCATTCTAATTAATCAACCCCTCAGTTCACAGGGTGGAGGACAGAAATTTCCCTTTTACCTCCATAAACTCAATCCATTATTGAAAATTATCATTGAGAATGTATTTTTAATTTGCAACTATTTGAGTTCTGAGCAAAGAAATGTCTCAAGGCAACCTATTGCTCACATTGTAGTACCCAAAGTGTAGTGATTCTTTTCTCTGTACTCTCAACCCCAAGACGGGCCTGAAAAATCCGCAAAATAAAACCTTAGCTCTTGAATCTGTGTCATGACTATATCTGCTGCCCAAAGAACTTCACCAAAGAGATGTCTGGCTTCCCATAGAGCATAACAACGTCTCTTGTTGAACTGAAGGCACTCATTTCACAAGCCATGTCTGTCTGTGTAATGAGGACAGAGCAGCACAGAGGGGCTCAGATAAGCTGTGAAGGGGGAGATTTCAGTGGAGATTAGGAAACACCAAACTATGGTCACTCTGTTTTGAGATCAGCATTCATTCAAGAAGTCTGAGTTGAGGAGCACATCTCCTCTCGCTAGCTTCCCCCAGATGCTGGGGGCTCTAGCCCAGGGTGGCAGCCTGCCTGCGATGCTAATTTCTTTCTCCTTTCTATCCGGCTCCCTTCAACAGGACTGTGCACGTTTAGAGTTCTCGATGGCTATCAGTGAGTTAATCTAACAAATCACACCTATGAGGCTTAATTAATGTTTATAAAATTCCTCAAGATCTCGGGATGAAAGGAGCTAAATGCTCAAATTGGAAAGTGTAACTATTATTATTGTGGGTTTTTTTTTTCATTGAACCCCATCTTCAGTGATAAGCTATTGATGGCCTTGAGACTGACATTCATTAATTTCAGCTGATTCTTAGGAGGACTTCTTGAGACTTTGTAAATGATCCTGGGAACACCTCATTTCAATTTCTGTACAGTACATTATCTTTACTCATTAAAAAATTATCACAGTGATGGATTCTGCTTAATTTAAATTGACTTCTTTGTGGGGTAAAAAGGCAATTAAAGTTAAGAATATTTAAAAGGATTCCTAGGTGGGGGAAAGTATTTCAGTGGGAAAATAAAATGGCTCCTTGACACACACACACAATGTGATTCTGGCTTTCTCTGATTAGAGAAAACGTATTCCCTCTGAAGATCCTCTGTGAAGCCACTTAGGCTGAATTGGTGAACCTGAACTGAAGGCTAAAGGTGTTTTACCAGCCATTTGGAAATAACCAAAATAAATACTTACGTCTCAAAGGAGGAAATCAACAGATAATGCCTTAAGTGGATACATTAAGCAAAAATAAGGGATATTATTTAGAGAGACAAAAATATCTCTGAAGTAAGAGGTAGCATAACTAATGAGTAGTCCCAGTTTGTTTAGATCTGTCTTTGTTTTAGCACTGAAAGTCCCAAGTCCTATGAAGACCCTCAGTTCTGGGGAAACAGGGACAACTGGTCACCTTAGAAATAGATGCCAAGTTTAAAAGTGATTTCTGAAAAGAGTAAACCAAGAGGTGGAGAAAAAGACAAAAGTTTCTGTTTATAAACCCTTTGATAATCTTTGAGTTTTAAATTACTGACATGTATAGCTTTGATTTAAAGTTAAAAACTCAAATATAATTCTGTTTTAGTGGAGAGGAAAGAATGTAATTGTGTATAGCAGGGAAATCGCAGTGGAGTGGGAAGGACAGGTGGTGAACAGGGCAAAGTCAAAAAAGGCAGTGAATTGAGCATTGTTTTTGCAGCGCGCACATCGACAGAGGGGAGACCCCCACGGTCTCGCCTTTCTGTCTTCCACTCTTTCCTCCTTCCTTTCTCTTCTTTCTTTTCTTTCCTTCCTTCCTTGTTCAGCTTCATGTTACTTCTTGTTTAGCTATGGATTGTTCTCAACTTCATTTAATGAGGTCTGAGTTCTTCCTGTCCACTCAATTTTTCACCACATCAGCCAGATTTCTAACTTAACACTTTCAAATGTTTTTCCAGAAGGTAGAAATCTCAGCGTGTTTCTTCGATTTAGCCTAGGTTTGCCAGATAAAATCCAGGATGCCCTGTTAAATTTGAATTTTAAATAAATAATGATTATTTACTGTAATTGTCATGCCTCCAATATTGTCCTTAATATTACATGGGATATGTTTATACCAAAAAGTATTTATTTACCTGAAGCTCAAATTGAACTGGGCATCCTGTGTGCTTATTTGCTAAATCTGGCAACCCTAATATAGGCTTTTTCCCCCTCCAGAATTATATGTGGTGTGGGGAAAAGGTATGAGACGAATTAAGAAGAGTCAGGCTTGTGATTAACAGCTCTGGGTTTCAGTTTTCACATTTGCAAAATGAGGGGGTAGATCCAGAGAGTCTCTCTACCCATCTCCAGCTGTAGGGTTCATAAATTAAATTCATCTTGTTTGAGAATGTCCTTGACATAATCAGAGGCATGTTATGAGCCATGGTTGGAAGCTGTTGATCTGATCTTATCCTGCCTCTTTCAAGAGGGCAGGAGTCAAGGGAGTGGGCCTGTTTCCACCCCATCTGTCTGTGGCCAGACCCTCTGAGGTCACGGAGAGATTCCTGAGAGGCTAAAAGTGCAGGTCACATTTTATGGCTATTTTGGAATTTGGCAGCAAGAGACTCTGAACCAGATTTAGAAGGTCAAGAGTATTTCCCACAGTGTCTATGTGAGGAGGAAAGACAAATCAACTCTTCCATGGCAGCTTCAGCCATGAGCTATGCCCGATATGTTGTGTTTACTTCCAGAAACATGCACCTATCCAGCTTCCACAGCCCAACAAAGGGAATTCACGTCATGTGATTGGCTTTGGAAATTTCATATTTTAATAGATTGAGCAATTTCCATGCATGCACTGAATGCCACCATTTCAAATTTATAGCTGAGGGTCAGTCTAATGCAGTGAAAGTTCACAAGCTTTGAAGTCAGGCTGAGGTGCAAATCCTTGTTCTGCCCCATGCTATGGTGTGACCTCCAGCAAGTCACTTCACCATCAAGGGTAAAACATGGCATGGTTCAAGTTCAATGAGTGCTTACCACGTTCTTGTGCTACGTGCTTTATTTGCTCACTTCAATAAACCCTCAAAATATCTCTGAAGTGTAGATGATGGTATCAATTATAATCACCATATAATTTTATATTTTCAATTATAAATGAGGAAATTAAAGTTGAGAGGGGTATCAAATCTAGCCAAGGGCACATGGAATATCGAGGTGAAGCTGGGACTTGAAATCAGATCTATCTGTCCAAATTCATTTTCTCACTGGTATAAATTTCCTCTTTCCATCTAGGCTCTTCTACCTCTAAACACATATCTTTCTTAGGGCTATAAGGAGAACTAAAGGATGCCATACAAATAAAGCACTTATTGGTACTCATTCAGTTGTGTTTTTCATACTCTCTTCATTTGACAAGGAATAGTAATTACAGCCAATGCTAACCAGAAGAAATAGTCATAGGAATCAAGATACTTGCTTTTATTCCCCCAAATCAAAATAACCTGACCACTTAAAACCACTCAAACCTAGGGAACAGAAATCTCACAGGCTTGAGATGTCTGCTCCACACTTTAAAATGTCCTCATTTTAGACAATGGGTCGACAACTCATAGCTCATGAGCCAAATGTGACCAGCCACCTGTTTTGGTAAAGAAACTTTCACTGGAACGCAGCCACGTCCACTCACCTACCTGTTGTCTGTGGTCACTTGCATGCCAGAAAAACAGTTGAGTAGTTATGACAGAGATCATATGCCTCCCAGAGCTTAAAATATTTACTACCTGACCTTTACAGACAAAGTTGCCAACCCCTGTTGTAGACCATAATGACTCGACAAGTGTAGTAGCTGGAAAGCTACGGAAGAAATTGGGCTTCAGCCTCAGCTGGGGAAAGGGGATTAGAGAGTTAGTTCCCGGATCTGAGAATCCACATGTGAGGCGAGCATTGCCATGAACTGAGCCAGTACAGCTATAGGTGACTGTTTTCCATATGTATGTAAATGCTGCGTGATAGATAATACATAGAAGCTTTGGGTCATCTAACCAACAAATAATAAATGGAACTTCTACCCTGAAAGGGATCCCAGAATTACTTTTTTAAAGGGAGGACTAATGGCATAATAGAATGCGTTTGAGCCATCCTAAGAAGTAAATCTAACAAATTCTTGAAACAGATTTGAGCAGGTCCCTTGTACTACAGCAATGACTGAAGGTGACTCTTTGTCATTTGCTTAAAAACAAAATTGACATAGATTATTTAAGATCCACAGGATGTCTCCCTTTGCTGTTAAATACTTTATTAGTGATATCCCCAAAGTTAATGAAATGCTATTCCGTTCTTGCTGTTGAATAATGATAAATTCAGCCATTTTTAATTTTTTAAAATTTTTTACTGAGGTATAGCTGACTTACAATATTGTGTTAGTGTCAGGTGAATTCAGCCACTTCAATAATTCAGATTGGCCATCACTCCTTAAGTAGAAAGGAATAGGTTATACCTCTTATACCTCTTAGAGAACACAGTCTATTTTTTATTGCTCTTGTTCATTTTGTTTACTTTTGTGTAAGTTAAGAATCTTTTTGCTGCAAGTGACAGAAAAACCAACTCAAAATGGATTAAGGTGAAAAGAGGAATCAATTGTCTCAGGGAACTCAAAGGTCCACAGGTACAGCTGCCTGCAGGTGAGGCTTGATCCATGGTTCTAGCAAAGTCAGGAGCGTCTGACTCGTTGGTTCTGCTTCCTGTGGGTGAGTTCCATTTCAGGCTTTGTGAATTTCAGTCTTGCCTCTAGGAGCTTTGAGGTGGCATCAGATTCAGGCTTCACATCCATACTCTGCCAATTACAATGGTGGAGAAAGAAACTCTCCTTTCCCCCCAGAAACACCAGCTAGCCTCTCCTCATCCTGATTCCGATTGCTGGAGCGATTCAAGGGAGGAGACAGCTTGGCTAGTTTAAGGCAATCCAGATGTATTTTTTAAAGCAGACCTGGGTCAGTCCCAATTCAAACCACCTTGGCTGAAGGTAGATGAGAGAGAATTACCAGAAGGAACCACAGTACCACTGCTAAAAGCAAGAGGGTGTGAGGAGTAATTTGCATGATGAGGAGGTGAGAAACCCATGCTCTCTACAACTCTAAAGCAAATTCTGTGCTCCCTTGATTGGTTTAATTTTTAAGTTACCCAGAGGAAGTTGAGTTTTGTAGTCAAAAGGAGGCATTTTGGAATCAGACTCCTGGAGTTTAATTCCCAGCTCACTGGCTAGCAGTGTGAGCTTAGGAAAGATATTCAACCTCTCTGGGCTTAGCTTCCCCTTTTATAAAATTAAGATAAAAATACCTACTTTACAGGGTTGTTGTGAGGACAAATTGAGTTAATATTTAGAAAGCATTTTGAACAGTGACACGTAGTAATCATTGTATATGTATTTTGCTATTATTACATTTAGGTTGGCAACTGAAAGACAAGTCAAATATGGATAGTGTTGCAGACGTGTTTTGGTGTTGCTGGTCTGGGTAGCTACAACTAGTTTGTGTGTAATGGTTGTCTGTCTCAGTTTCTTTGTCTATAAAATGGGAATAATAATGCTAACATATAAATTTTTCTATATGGATTAAATGAGATAATAAAATGTTCAACATATGACAGTTGGTCTAGACCTTGGGAAATATACCAGTTTAGATGATTTTTCTATTATGATTGGCCATGGAAACAATGATCGTGGGTGTTTCCACAGCCAATCATCCACTGCCAGTGAGGTGGCCCTTGTGAGTGAGAAGGGAGAGATTTCATCCTTTCGGGGTCTGGCTGGAAAGTGCAGGTAGGCTAGAGAGACAATTTTTGAGCAGGTGAGAGAGCTGACCACAGGTCACAAGAAGTAGACCAGGTGCTGGGACCAGCTTCACGAATGTGTAATCAGTGCAGTTCCAGAGGACCTTTGTGAACAAGGAGCCCCACATTTTTGTTTTGCACTGGGCCCCACAAATTACGTAGCCAGAGCCTTTCCAGTGCAAATGGTTCCATGGAGCTTCTAGTTCCTTCTACTCTTCCTACCACTCCCCTGATGGGACATAGTGGTGGTAACAACAGGGGTGGCAGAACCCTTGCCTCAAGAAGCACTTAAAAGCAGAGAGGAACCTGTATGAATTTATCTCCAGAGAAAGCAGGATCCTTCCTGAAGCCTTGCGGTCATGGCAGGTGGGAAGGAGTAGCTGACTGCTAGCATTGCGAAGGGGGCTTCTCCAGCTTGGCCCATGTGGGAAATGTGACTCAGCCTTGGAGAAGATGGCAGTATGTCTGCCTAGCAGAAGGGTCAAGGGCAGTACTTGGGGCCTGAAGCAATTGGTTTCTGCTGTAAATTGATCTTCTGGGAGTGAAACTGAGATATAAGTGTCTTCCTCCCACCCAGGAAGACTGTGAAGGGGATTTCTGTAGAAGCCACAGAGTCAGAACCAACTGTAGGCTCCCAGTTCAGGGGCCTCAGCAAGGTGCTAACTGAGGGTGGGAGGTGAGAGACCGAGGGTCCAGGGCAACTTGCAGGGGAACTGAGCTCTGCACACCCCACCCCCTTACAGCTTGGGATCTGGGTGTCTCACCTCAGATAAGACACCGAAACACTCTTGGGGTTCTAGGGAAAGACATTCTGGAGGTTTTTATCCTTATAAAACACATGAAACTCAGAAATGTGCAGAAAGGAATTTAAAAGACACAACCATGTAACTATAATCCAGACTGAACACATTCTGACAATTTGACATATTTGCTTTACGTCTTAAAAAAAGAAGAAGATATTTCTAATCTGTAAAAGCCTCCTGTAGCTGCCACCTATCCCTTTCCCTTCCTTCTCTCCCTCGACAAAGAGGTGCTGCAAATTCTACTTTTACTACAAGTGCAGATGTTCCTAAAAATATGTAGTAATATTGTCTAGATTTTCAAACTACATCAGAGACATAACACAGCATATATCCTTTGGTTACTCGATATTTTTATGTATGTTTGCGATGTATCCATGTTGATAGATAAAAACCTACTGCTTCATTTTAAGTGATGAATAGCATTTCAGAAGGAAGGAAGGAAGGAAGGAAGGAAGGAAGGAAGGAAGGAAGGAAGGAAGGAAGGAAGGAACTATAATTTATTTATTACCTGCCGTATCAGAGATAATGGGCATCCCCTTCTTGTTCTTCAGTTTAAAGAGAAATATTCCTAAGGTTTCAGCATTAAGTGTGATGTTTGCTAGAGGGTTTTGACATGTTCTGTTTCACTGGGTTAAAATTTTTTTCTAATGTTTCTAGTTCACTGAGTTGTTATTATTTTACCAAATGATTTTTTTTTTTGCACTAATGAGATGATCACATATATCATCTCATTTAATCTCTTAATATGGTGAATTCCTTTGCTAGGTATTTAAGGCAGACACAACTAGTTGTCTACTCAATATTCACTCTTTCTTTTCCTTCCAAACAGAATCCTGGTTTTGTTCCAGGCGGCAATGGTGGAAACTATGACTATATTCTTCGCTGTCTTTTCATCTTTTCTTTCAGTTACAAGTGGCCTTCTGGCCAGTCTGGCTGGTGACCTGTAAGTGGAGTTCTGCCAGGAAGACTCCAGGAAAATAAAAGGAGGAAATGTGGCAGACAGATCCCTTCACCTCTTATCCTCCTTCCTTTCTTGGACTTGGGTCCAGCGCTGGAGATGGCAGTAGCCCTTAGGTGACCATGAGGAAAAAAAGGCTAATGAATCACAATTCATCAGTCTTGATATTGGTGAGCTGCTGAGCCAAAACCACCAGCTAACTGCCTACCTCCAGATTCCTCTGAGTAAAGAAAATGCCTGTTGGTTCAAGTCATTCTAGACAAGTTTACAAATTTCTTATTTCTTGAGCCTGAATATGCTTCCAACAAAGTTTCAATGGTAACTATTTTTGTATTCTTGAAACAGATCTTACTTGGTCATTATGTTTTTATTTTATTTTATTTTATTGAGTTATAGTCAGTTTACAATGTTGTGTCAATTTCTAGTGTAGAGCACAATTTTTCAGTTATACACGAACATACATATATTCATTGCTGCATTCTTTTTCACCATGAGCTACCACAAGATCTTATATAAATTTCCCTGTGCTATACAGTAGGTCATTATGTATTTTAAATACAATATTTTATTTATTCTGCTAATATGTTATTGAAGTTCTTTACATCTGGGTTCCTTGGTGAGATAGGTCTATAATTGTCCAATTAAATACTATTTTTGTCTAATTTTGATAGACTCATAAGAATGAGTGGGCAGCTTTCCTTTTCATTCTAATATTTAGAATAACTTGTATAATATGATGATTATGTGCCGATATTTTTTAACCATTTTTAACTGAAGTATAGTTAACTTATAATGTTGTGTTAGTTTCAGGTTACAGCAAAGTGATTCAGTTATACATAAATATATATATTCTTTTTCAGGTTTTTTTCTGTTATAGGCTTTCCAAGATATTGAATATAGTTCCCTGTGCTGTACAGTAGGTCCTTGTTGATTACCTATTTTATATATAGTAGTGTGTAATCTGATCATCCCCAAATTCTAATTTATTCCTCTTCCCCCCTTCCCCTTTGGTAACCGTAAGTTCATTTTCTATGTCTGTGAGTCTATTTCTGTTTTGCAAATAAGTTCATTTGTATCTTTCTTTTTAGAGTCCACATATAAGTGATATCATGTGGTACGTGTATTTCTCTGTCTGACTTATTTCACTTAGTATGGTAATTTCTAGGTCCACCCATGTTGCTGCAAATGGCATTATTTCATTCTTTTTTATGGCTGAAAGACTATACTTAGCACAAGCCTGGCACATAGAAAGCATTTAATAAAAGGCAATTGGTGTTACCTTATTGCTACAGTTTTATTACATCTTTCTCATTAATCTAGTCCAATTTTTCCATTTGATTCTATAAAAGATATAACTCACCTCCTTTTTTAACCTTGTCATTTACAACTGATTTCACGTTTAAATGGCTTTGTTATGTTTTCCCAATGAATTTAAAATTTTACTTATATCTTCTATACATCAGGATCCTTATCCCTCCATGCAATAAATCTATTTGGAAAGGGAAGTAATTGGCTTGTGGCTTAGGCAAGAGTCAATATGTCATTAAGCAATCTCTTACATTTCCAGAAGAAGATAAATCAGTAAGAAGTTAAAAGACAATGTTTTATGAAATAAAAAAGTTTACCCATTAAAGAATTTTCTTTGACATCTTGAAATTTTCCCTAGAGAAAAAGTAGTCAGAACTCAGTATAGTTACAACAGATTTGTAGTTGCTGTTGCCATATTCAAATTTTCTCCCCAAGTTTTATATAACATGATTTTCTCTTCTTTAAGTGACCTTTGTCCCAAAACTCAGAGCTAGCATATAATGAGCATGAGACCCTGAGTCGGGGTGGAAACTATGACAAAACAGCATCAGAGATTTTAATGAGAAGAGAAAATACCAGGGGGAAAAAATAATGTTTGGGTCCAATGTTCGCTTAGATAAAATTAAGTATAAATATTTACTCTAGGAGCCATGCAGGATCAACTCTTCATTTCCATGGTACAAAAACTACCCTTTAAACAGGCCTGAGTCAAATCACAGGGCTATGTGAACAATAACTCTTTTTATTCTTCTACCTCACCAGTCCACCAAACAGAATAATGAATAAGCCACCAAGGGCGCCCAACAGTGCGTGCTTCATGATTTTCAGATACAGGCACTATTCTTCTTAAAAGGACCGAGTGCAGACTGATTCTCTGGTAAATCACACAGTGATGATTTTGGCTGTGCCTACAGGCTTAGAACATGTGGGTGCTGCCACCAGACCCACTCTGGCTGCTAGTACAGCAGCACGAATGTCACCCTGTGAGCCAGAAGCATCCATGCATCACTAAGAAAACACGCTGTGTCTGTGTTTCATTGTGCAATTCATTTGTAAGGATTTTCACCTTTCAGTTCTTTTTGTTTTTTTGTTTTTTGTTTTTCTCTATTGTGAGCACATGGGCACTAGAATCCTTCTAAAGCAATGTTCAGAAAGTAATATGTGCCCCAGGAGCCAGGGAGCCAGGGGCCCTGGATATTAACCAGAGATTTAAATTAAGTGTAACTGATGACTTCCATGAACATGAAGAAATTCAGATTTGCTAAAAAGAACAAATAATATCCCCCTTTCCAAACACTCCAGCTCTTATTGGAGAGATACTTCTTACCATGTGGGATGCCCCGACTGATTACATGCATGAAAAGAGGTTTTTTTCTAAGTTGATCATTAGTTTAAAATTAGATAATAACATATTTTATTATGGTATTGGCTTAGATAATTCACGTTCAAAATTTTTGAAAAAAAGTGATGCCTTTAAAGCTGCTGATAATTTCTAAAAGGTCACAGAGGGATATATACCCAAAGAAGAAAGTTTATCATTTGAATACCAGTACACATCAAAAAGGAAACTGTATACATTCAGTTATTTTTAAGAAGCAATTTCTGTCTCAATTGAATTATCTGGTGTTTAACAGAAAAATATTTTAGAGGGCAGATAAGGCGGTTCTGATGCTGATTGCATCAAACAGATTGCCAGAGAAGTGGGAGATAAAAGGGAATATAGAGTTTCAACATTGTGACCCCAACCTTTGATAGTCAGATAAGAATGTCCACTACAGAGGAAATGAAATACAGCAAAGTACAATTAGATCACAATGCGCAGAGAGGGGAGATCTTATTTTTGGTTTGTTTAATGATGCAAGAATAAAAGCATTGTTTTATTTCTCTCTCAGATGAGATTTATTTCACTACATGTGAAAATAAGGAATCAGAGTTGAGTCTGCCTTTATGTCCTACCTGATTTCTCCCCTGAAATGTGAAGACTGATTAAGAGAGACTTGTACATCGCTTGTACATCGCTTACATGGTTTTGTGAACATTTATAATTTACAAAACCCTGCTAGGGTTATCATCTGGTTGGATTCTCATCATAACCCTAAGAAGCAAAACTGGCTGACATGATGATTATCCCCAGTTCGTAAGTGTTCAAAGAGGTGAAGTGATTAGTCTGAGATCAAATCGCCCGAGTTTGAAGCAAGACGCAGTCCCTGTCTTGTGAATGCACAGCCGGGACATTTTCTCCACACGCTCACTCACTTTCCTGTCTTTCCAGTTCTCACGTAACTCAGGTTTTAGACTATGACGGTGGAGCTCACTGTGTCCCATGCTGGCAAACTATTTTACTGCATCAGATTCAGAAAGCTTTTAGCCAATATGACTTGTGTCAGTTTAGTTTAAGATTTACATCAAAGGAATAGTGAAAACTTCTCTCCTACCTATTTTTGTCTCCAAAAAGCACCTCTCCATCATGCATGATAATGTGTGATATGCACGTAGATTCCGGAAGGGAAAGCACCAGATATGTTGTCACTTGTACATATAGAGAAGCAATTGGAAATAAACTCATGAGAGCCCTCTTTGTAAAATGTAATCAAGTTCTTAGCTCCTGCTCTAATTTGTTTTAGGGTAACATTTTGATTGCATGTTGTCCTAGTGACCACTACAGCAAAAAAGACAGGCAAGGAAATCTCTGAATTTGTCTACGCGCTAATGGTAGTGTTGAGAAACCAGGATGTTGCTGTTTTATGCTTTGTTGGTTTTTCCTTAGCAATGTATTTAAATGGAAACCCAGTACATAGACCAATTTTCCTAGCAAAAATAATACTGTTTTTTTTTCAGCCAAGTTCATGATCCTACAAGTCAAGATATACAAGGTTTCACTTTTTAAAAACAGTTTTACTCTGCTAAGAGATAGTTGCAAATGATGCAAATGTGTAGCACATAATTGCAGGAGAAGAGTTAAAGGCAATTTACTCCCACAGTTTCTGGACAAATGTATTTGTGTTCTTATGTAAATACCCAGGAGGCAAGGTTAGTTTGTAAGTCACAGAGAAGGAACCGCTTCTTCCTTTCCAAATTAAAAGGCATCTCTGCAGCCTTGAATTACATGGATTTGCATCAGGTAATTAAAAATTGATAAGCAAAGGGTTCTGGCAGGGAAATTATGAAGAAGATTTGAGGCTCTTTAATTCGTTCATCACAAAGCCTGAAGCAGAGATATTGTGGAAAAGGAATAATCAAAATAATAATAATAATAATAATAATAATAATAATAATAATAATAATAATAATAATAATAAAACAGATGCACATAGAGCACTTGCTCTAGGTCAGGCATCGTGCTTTCAGAGGAAGCACCCACATGATTTATGTAATTCAATATTCGTTTCATGCATGAAGGTGATGGGGCTTAGTGAGGTTCAGTGACCTGCCCAAGATCACACTGCTAATAAGTGGTTTAGCTCTGGTTCCAACTCAGCCCAGAAAAGAGCCTTAGAGGAAAAGCCAGGCCTTTGGGTTCCTCTTCTAGCTCCTTTCTAACTCTGTGACTTAGATAATTAACAAGACTTTCATGCACTTCAGTTTTCCTCATCGGTTTAATTATGAGCTCAATAATTCCCAGTCTGCAGTCAATAGTCTCCTAAGATGGAGAAGGGGCAAGAAATGGACTTGAAGTTCCTTGCAAGTAATCTATGTTGTAGACTGAATAAATAATGTTTTGCTATATACATCCTTCTTTTTAAGAGGGGTGTAGATTTGTTTGTGGAATACTGAAATAAACTTAAAAAGGATTTCTGAATTTATGGACTCTGACATGATGTATGCTCTCAAACAACAAACTAAGAGAGTTATTACTATCAAATCAGCACTGCTGAAAATATTTCTACATTAAAATTGGGCCTTGGCTTCTTCAAAGGCAAGAAATCGTAAGTCAAGATGGTATCTCAAAACCCTCCCAGTTGTAAATTCCTCTGATTGCAAGAGAGACTTTAAATGACTTGATTATTACTTTTTAAAACTTGCAAGAATTTTAAACTTGCCTTTAGATTACTTTTTCTCACTCATGTATAGAATTTTCACTGTTTTTTTTTTTTTTTTTTTGGCAAGGACAGTGAAGGACCAATGCTTCATTGAGATAGTCATTAAGAAGCAGAAGCTGGTAGATTTAGCAATGGCTGCTCCTTTGAATCTTCAGTGATTTTTTCCCATAAATTGGCTGTTTTTTTATACTGCTGGTAATCAGTTTCAAAAAGCTTGGGAACTCTTAGACCTTGTCTAGGTAACATACTTGGGAAAAAATTGATAGCTGAATCAGAAAATGGCCACGTGAGCTTTTCATTACTGGGTGTTTCTCTCATTCTGTCCCCTGAGAATGATTTGGCTGATCCTGAGCCGCTTCGAACAGCTCAAGGCTACACCTACAGCCCTGATGATTGTAGAAACAGTTGCGGAAGGAAGATTGCCCATGGAGGCAGTCTGAATGATGGCCGCTCCAATCACATTTGTGGCTTTGCTTGGGAGTAACTTGCATAATTCTCCTGTTCATATGATACAAAACAAGCGAAACCTAATCAGGTATCTAAACTCCATTATTGCTGCTAAGGCAGCCCTCTTACCTGTGCATGGCTGGTGGGGCAGTAAACTGTCACAAAATTTTTTTTAAGAGCAAATTGGTCATGTGAATTCAACTCGTTTGACCCAGCAGTTTCTCTTCTAAGAATCTATCATGAGAAAAATAATCATGTATGGACAAAATGCTTAGAATTAAAAATGCTTACCATACAGGTTTTTTTGTCTATGCTTATCATAGAGATTTGATTAAACCATAGTTACATCCATATGAAAATACTACACAGCCCATAAAATCTTTTTAAAACAAAGTTATTGGTAATGCAAGATAAGAAAGGGGAGTAAGAGCTATCTAGCTATGTAGTATAATTTTAATGACACTTCAAATTTGTTTCAAAATATATTTGATTTTCTTCAATATAAACCCTGCCATGGAATTTGGAAATAGAGCTTAGTGCACATAACTGACTTTTTCCCCCTCAAATGCACCGCAACAGTCCCCACTCTGGGCCTTTGCAGTGAAGGTCTGCTTGATGGGGAAACTTTTTCCCAGATTTCCATGTGGCTGGCTCACAGAAGTCTTCTCTAATCACCTCTAAAGACCAGCACCATTCATTGCCACCATTTTGCCCTTCATTTCTTTTCTTCACAGCTCTTATCACCACCTGAAGTGATTTACCTTATGCATCTTTTTGTACGCTTGATTACTTTTTGTCTCTTCTTAAAAGAACATCACATCTCTGAGAATCCAGGCCTTGCTGATCCCATTTCCTTTGCTTAGAGCCACGGCAGACACGTATCTGGGCTCAGCGAGTATTCGTCAAGAGAATAGTTTGATGAATGTGTGGATCGTGTTATCGTCTTTTTTGGTGAGCATTTGAGGGTCTCGGATTCTAATTTAGAGAGAGAATATGGCATCTTGATTTTTAGCAGGAGTGATTCCATCTACCAATAGCTGGCAAATATCCCTCCCCCATGTCTTACTCATTCGAGAAACTCTGAGTCTCTGCAAAGTGCCAGAGATAGTGCTAGGAGCAAATCTAGATATAAAATAAGAACTAGATTTTTTTCTAAATCTCAAGAGGCCCCTGGTTAATGGAACATACAAATATAACATATGGTGAGGTAGTAATTAATATACGGTGGGCAAGAGCAAATCACGTGGGGTTTGGAAACACCTTGCTGATACAGAAGGCTTTATGGATGTGAGCTGGAAAGCCATTCTAGGCAGAGGGGGTGGAATGTGTTTTGTAGGCATGCCATGTTCCCAGAAGAATGAACAGCTTGGAATGACTAGCTGCAGGTGAAAAGGTGAGGATGGACATTGAAACAAGGGACTGATTGAGACTAGCCTTATGCTGCGCTGAGTGGATTTTTTCCTATAAGCAATAGAGCAGTGATGAAGAATTCTAAGTTTGAAGGTCCCATGATGGATAAAGTCCACATTTTAAATGAGTGGGATTTTCAATTACTTGAGGAAGAATATTCTGACTTCAGTGCCATCAATCTTGATTCTTCCTTTTTCCTTATTCTGATTCTCCACAGCTAATGAGGAAGTCTTGTACTTTTGAACATCACTTTCTATCTCGATAGTCTGTCTACTTCCTTTCATCTTCACTGCCTCAACCTCAGCCAGCTTCTTGGACTTCTGCATGGACTTCTGCTGCAGTCTCCCAAATGGTCTTCTCACTCCATGCTTGCCTCTCTTCAATCTACTGTCCACATGGCAGCCAGAGTCATCTTCTAGAATCAAAAGCACGCTACTCCCCTGCCTAAAACACTTTCTACTGCCCTTTGAATAAAATCTAAATTCCTTCCAGTCTGGAAGCCCTGTGTGACGTGGCCTCTGCTCATCTTTTCAGCCTACTTGTGTGTCTGTTTCCATCCACAGTGATATCTACAAAATACATGATGTGCAAAGCCCTCCCTAGAAAGAAAGAACATTAGTAAAATAAGATCTACCATTTATTCAAAAGAAACAAACCCCAAGGCGCACAAAAGCATGAATGGATCACAAAACATTATCCTGAGCAAAAGAAGTCAGACACAAAAGAGCACATGCTGTATGATTCTATTTATACAGAACTCTAGAAAAAGACACATGTAATCTGTAGTGACAGAAAGCAGATCAGTGCTCGCCTGGAGCCAGGGGTAAAGGGGTAGGTTGACTGCAGAGAGTAACAGGAGAACATTTTGAGGTGAGAGAGCTATTCCATATGTGAACTGAAGTGGTCACATGGCTGTACACCCATTTCAAAAGTCATCAGACTGTCCTTAAAACGCATACATTTTATTACATGTAAATTATATCTCAATATAGTTGATGAAAAAAGGTACAATTTTCTGAGCATTCATGAGCCAAGTGCTTTACATAATTACCTCTGTTACAAAAGCAACAGCCTCGTTTTTTGAAAGTGAAAATTGAGTCTCTGAGAGATTAACTGACTTCTTCAAGGCCATAAAATTGTAGGTCCAAACCTTTTATTAAAAAGAATGCTATATGTCATCTAATTCAGGGATGGCAAACTCCAATATTTTTAGCAGCTTGGCAACAAAAGTACAACAAAAGGGTTGAGGATAAGACGGCAGAGAGAGATTGGGATTCTGTTTTTCCTGGGGATGGAGGAGACACTAGTCAAGTAAACCACAGGGTCGTAGTCTGCCTTTGAACATTTTACAGATGAGGAACGTGGGACTAAAGAGATTAAACAGTACACTTACTATGGTCCTCTCACTAGGAAATGGCAGATCTCCTGAGAGGAAGAGACAAGCTGATGTAGGTGGAGGACAGAAAGAGTTGAAAAGTGGGAAAGCTAATACTTAAAATAAAAATACCAACATATGAGAGATGATTGCACTTATGCATTTATATAATATAAATCAAAAATTTAGTAGGGGGAATAAATGGCACAGCTCATCTGGGTTTGGATGACAAACTCATTTGCCTGCTCATTTTTCCATCCACACAGCATTTACGGAGTCTCCACCCCATGCAGAGCACCATGCTTGGA